>NC_060123.1:308700489-309005943 GCF_021461395.2 Schistocerca americana
TTTTGCAAATCCGCTGGGCGTCCTTCTTCGACGACGGAGGCATTAACCGCTACAAGTTCATCCCAGATTGTTTGTCGAACGGTGAGTCCAGTACTTGGTACACTCAAAGACATAAAAAAAAGAAAGATTCACCACGAAAGAACTATCCGAATGGGACGGAAATTAGTGGATGTGGTGTACTTGTATAGACGAACAAATGATTACAATTTCAGAAAAATTGGACGATTTATTCATGAGATAGCGCTTTACAAACTGAGCAAGTCAGCAACGCGTTGGTCCACCTCTGGCCCTTATGCAAGCAGTTATTCTGGTTGACATTGTTTGATAGAGTTGTTGGTTGTCCTCCTAAGGGATATCGTGCCAAATTCTGTGCAGTTGGCGCGTTAGATCGTCAAAATCCCTGGATGGTTGGAGGGCTCTGCCCATAATGCTCCAAACGTTCTCAATTGGATAGAGATCCGGTGACCTTGCTTGCCAAGGTGGGATTAGGCAAGCAGAAGAAACTCAGCGTGTTCAGGCGGAGGACATTATCTTGCTGAAATGTTAGCCCATGATAGCATGCTTGCTACGAAGAGCAAGAAAACGGGCACAGAATATTGTCGACTGGAAGAGTGCCGAGGATGAGTACGAAAGGTGTCCTGCTATGGAAACAAATGACACCCCAGACCATCACTCCTTGTTACCGTGCCGTACGACAGGCATCAATCAGTTTGTCGTTCGCGCCGCGAGGGGTAGCCGCGTGGTTTTAAGCGCCTTGTCACGGTCACGGTTCGCTCGCCCCCCCCCCCCCCCCCCCACCCCGTCGGAGGTTCGAGTCTTCCCTCGGGCATGGGTGTGTGTTGTCCTTAGGGTAAGTTAGATTAAGTAGACTGTAAGCCTAGGGACCGATGACCCCAGCAGTTTGGTCCCATAGAGACTTACCACAAATTTCCGAATTTTGAGGTTGGCGTCCCACCGCTGACTGGGCCTCTTCAGACTAGTCTTCAGCTTGGAAATCTCACTGACCCGAGTAGGATGTCTTCAGTGATGAGTCCCGCTTCGAATTGAGCCCCGGCGTGCAGCTTAGACGTGGCTGGAGACGCCCCGGACAGCGATAATACCAACCTTACTGCCGGTCGCCATACAGCTCGTCATTCAAGAGTATTTGCAAGTCCATGTGAAGAGGAATGTTTTCCACGTACAGTGGAACCGCACTTATCCGCCTCCCATTAATCCGGATCCCTGGTTCATCCGGAACTTTATTTTTAGTACAGCAACTGTACAAGACACCATTGCTTTTTTCTGGGGGAACGCTGGGGGATGCGTACCTCTAAACTTTTTCGTAGACAAAGTAATTTATTACGATATTGAGAACTTGGAAGAGTGCCAAAGATTTATTTCACGGACGTAAATTTTTTATTTCATTTTTTCGTGTTGGTAATTGCAATGCGAACGATACCAGTGAAGTTTTTGGTGGGAAAAGCGATGCCATTGACTGTTGGAGCATTTCGAAGCTGCGGCCGATATCATTTTTTTGTAGCTCGACATGTTGATGACATCATGGCTGAAGCAGACGGGTGGTATCCCATGCTTCAGTTATAAGTAATTTTCGCTGCATTATATCCAATGTCGGAGTACCCTCAAACTTTTTTTTGGAAAAAAGCACTGCTTGACACTCTGGAAATAATAACGGCAACAATCGACAACGAAAATCACACAGTTTACATTCAGCCAGCCGCCAACAGTGAACCATAGTGAAGTGTATTCCCGCCGTTTGTTGCGAGTGTAAAATCTGATCAAAGAGAAAGAAAGTGGTAGTGTCCATGGACAAAGAGATGAACTGCATAGGCTGGGTAATAAAGAAGATTAGTTGGAAATACATTGCTGCTGACTTTGGTATTGAGTCTTCAACAAAATCAGATTTGGAGAATAATCCATAACCACTAGTACGTGCACTGACGCAGTTTGCACATTAAATAAAGCAACTAGCGGCGATGTCGATATATCGGAGTTTGTAGAAGCATTTGCAAAATTTCAGGATGCTCAGAAATATGTGTTAACGACGTAAATGATTGGCGGAGAAATGCAACGACATCCGCTACTGTATGATTTATGACAACGAAATTATCGTCGTCCGTTCGTCTGCGGGCGACGGTACTGATGCTGAATTAGCTGACGAAGTGGGCACTAGACATAAGGATGCTATGACATGTACAGAGGCAACAATGTAGCTGTACAAAGTATTTATATATTTGGAACGGTAGGGCAAACAACTTGGGCCAAACAGATGCTGGCAAAACGACTGCGTGATCGTGCTGCTCGTAGACGACGTCGACATACGAATCGGCCTCAAAACAAACTTACTGATTATTTCAGCGTACAATACCCGCTGTTTTTTTTTTCAAATTTCTGCTCTCAGTTTATGTGAAAGTAATGTATAGTTCCTTTCCTGCGTTTATGCAAAAAAAAAAAAAAAAAAAAAATTCACTTTTATCTTTCTAGCTTTTACCCAATGTATTTCTAAATTTTTTTACTGAATCAGCAGATTATCCAGATTTTCAATAATCCGTACGACGTACGGTCCTATTTATTCGGCATAAATGAGATTGCTTTGGCAATGTTGATTGGAATACTCTCTTTCATATTCTCAAGGTGGCAGGGGTAAAATACAGGGAGGGAAAGGCTGTTTACAATTTGTACAGAAACCAGATGGCAGTTATAAGAGTCGAGGGACATGAAAGGGAAGCAGTGGTCGCGAAGGGAGTGAGACAGTGTTGTAGCCTATCCCCGATGTTATTCAATCTGTATATTGAGCAAGCAGTAAAGGAAACAAAAGAAAAATTCGGAGTAGATATTAAAACCCATGGAGACGAAATAAAAACTTTGAGGTTCGCCGATGACATTGTAACTCTGTGAGAGGCAGCAAAGGACCTGGAAGAGCAGCTGAACGGAATGGACAGTGTCTTGAAAGGAGGATATAAGATGAACATCAACAAAAGCAAAACGAGGATAATGGAATGTAGTTGAATTAAATTGGCTGATACTGCGGGAATTAGATTAGGAAATGAGACGCTTAAAGTAGTAAAGGAGTTTTGCTATTTGGGGAGCAAAATAACTGACGATGGACGAAGTATAGAGGATATAAAATGTAGACTGTCAATGGCAAGGAAAGCTTTTCTGAAAAAGAGAAATTTGATAACATCGAGTATAGATTTAAGTGTCAGGAAGTCGTTTCTGAAAGTATTTGTTGAGTGTAGCCATGTATGGAAGTGAAACGTGGACCATAAATAGTTTATACAAGAAGAGAATGGAAGCTTTCGAAACGTGGTGCCACAGAACGATGCTGAAGATTAGATGGGTAGATCACATGATTAGTGAGGAGGTATTGAACAGAATTGGGGAGAAGAGAAATTTGTGGCACAACTTGACTAGAAGAAGGGATCAGTTGGTAGGACATAATTCTGAGGCATCAAGGGATCGCCAATTTAGTATTGGAGGGCAGCGTGGAGGGTAAAAATCGTAGAGGGAGACCAAGAGATGAATACAGCAAACAGATTCAGAAGGATGTAGATTGCAGTAGGTACTGGGAGATGAAGTAGTTTGCACAGGATAGAGTAGCATGGAGAGCTGCATCAAACCAGTCTCTGGACTGAAGACCACAACAACAACAAAATGAGATACCACTATGCCACGACGGTACTGCGGAGGGATCGCAGCGCGATCGTAAGGCGTTCATTGCGACGAGCCACCTCTGTGCGGCGCTCCATATTGGCGCCGTGAGCCACAGAGGGTCCACGCATGACGCGTGCGACTATCCTACGTCGCCCACGAGGCCACTGGGTCGCCCCTACGACGTGGGCGGAGCGGAAGTGTGCCCCGGAAGCGGTGGGGACCTGCCGCCGTGCTCTGTTTCACGTGCCGCATTGCTGTGCGCTGCCGTCCGTTGCGTGTCGAGTGCGCCGGCGACTTTCATCGCCAAACAAGAATGGTCTGACCGACTTAATTCTCTGAACGGTCCTTTATTTGATGCACTATTCGGTAAGCTGCATGTCCGGTGTCCCGTTGAGGCGTAGCGCCGTATACCGATCCTGTCTTGGAGGCGGTTAAGTGGGAGATGTGTCTCAGAGCTGGATAGTGACAGATGGTGACGCGAGACTGGATGCGCACGTAGTTTATGTATCAGCCGATAGAGGACAATTTTGGATAGGGGACTGATTTAGTTTCGATTGTGGCCACTAGAGTGCACTAAAGTAATAGAATGTTTCTCATAAACTGTTCTGGTATTTTCATAAAGTGTTATTATGTCCTTTTGTGTAGGTAAAATGTTATAAGTGTGTTTTAGCAGTATGAATGATGAGTGAGTGTGGTTTAAGGTTAATATGAAGATAATTGTTTAACGAGATATGTAGTGTGATTTAGTGTGGGAACATTTCGAAGAAGTATGGATGTGGGCAAAGGGGATTTTTGTAGAATAGATTTGTTAAGTAAGTTTGTGGTAAAGATAAAGTTAATTCAGGTATAAATAACAATAGTAAATAACTTTATGCATAAACAAAACTTCAGCATATTAGGTAATTACGTCGGTAAAAAGTGCAGTCGTTAGGTTTACTATTTTGCGATTGTTTATTGATGAAAAGCGCGGACTGACGCGGGAGAATGTTGTTTTACTATTGGCTGTTGAGTATATTGACCAGTGGTAAAGCAATATTTTTCGCGCGCCTTTCTCTGCTGGCACAGAAGAGTATTCTAGGGAAGAGTCTCGAGACATGCTGCGTCTTTCATCACACAACTGTCTGTAACAGTCAGAATCTTCTCTACACTCTCCATTCACAATATCCAGCTGTGACACTCGGAAGTAATGGCGGGGTCCTCTAGAAAAGATATAAGATATAGCAGTGCCTGTATTACTCCGAATTACACCGAGCGAGGTGGCGCAGTGGTTTGCGCACTGGCCTCGCATTCGGGAGGACGACGGTTCAAACTCGTTTCCAGCCGTCCTGATTCAGGTTTTCCAGGATTTCCCTAAATCGCACCAGGCCACTGATGGGGTCGTTCCTTTGAAAGAACATGTCCGATTTCCTTCCCCATCCTTGAGACAAGGAGCAAGGTGCACAGTGGTTAGCACACTGGACTCACATTCGGAAAGAGTCGGAGCCTAGCCATGAAACAATTCGGACATGTGTAGTAGTAGTAGTTCCGATGGAAATGATAAGTTGTCGGATCTAGCAGTGTTTCATACATCAAAAGTGTGGTAAAGTGACGGCATATGAAATTTCGGAATTTTTAAGTGAACTTTGTGACGAGAAAAGACATAAATTCCGCGTGGCGTATTGAGCAGGTCGGTGGCTAAAACCTGTGGCTGCATTAGGTACCGACAGACTTAATATTTGGCGAGCATTCTCAACCAAAAACAATACGTATTTTTGTAGCTGTTACGTTTTCGGGTTGCAACACCATAAACTTGCTAACGTGAGTGAAAGGGACAGTAAGTGACTGCGTTAAGACTAGCACGGGCTTGGCAGTGATGATTGTTCACCTAAGTTTCAGAATATATTAATTAAGGAAAATATTTCCAATCTTTCATTTCGTGTGAAAACTTTCTCCCGAAACGTACATTAGTGACTTTAATTGCAGCCTGGTTCACGTCGAAGTACAGTAGGTTTTCCTTGGCTTCCCTAATGATGATCTGCTGAGACAATTTTCACAGGTAGGTGAAGGTTCGTCGTAAAGGGACGGAAGGAACAGCGCCGCCACACCGTCACGGTCCTATGATCCTTGTTGTACACAGGTCGAAAATGAAACAGCAACACTATAGCAGATGACATAAGCCTGTAGTTGACCAATATATCTCACCCGTGCGTCATAGAGAGATGATTGAGGTTCTTAACTGCTGGTAGCATCCTGCACTCTCCAAAATAAATTAAGTGCCCCAAAGTCACCAGAAGATGTAAATGTATTCGCAATTTGCGAATATGGACAACCATCAGCTGTAGAATGGAATGATAATGAAAATTTGTGCCGAACCGGGAATCGAACCTGGATTTCCCGCTTATCGCCTTACCATTTGCCTATCCGTGCACGACTCACGGCCCAGATCTCGATATGTCGCCAACCATGCGTCTACAACCTGTACTCGTACATCCATTATTTATATTCCCGTATAGATGAGATATTTTACTTCAAAGTTGCTTTCCTGAAAGCGTAAAAGTACGATATTGCAATGTCTATGGTATTCGAGATACGATGCAGAGTTCTTTTGGACATGTATACACGTCAAAGGAACTTTGCATCTTAATTCGGAATAAACGAAGGAAGGAAGAAAAGAAGGAAGAGAGACTGGGTTTCATGTCTCGTCGACATCGTGGCTGTTAGAGACGGAGCACAAGATCGGATTGTCTCAAGGGGGGGGGGGGGGGGGGGAGGCAGGTTGGGTTAGGTTGTTTGGGGGAAGAGACCAAACAGAGAGGTCTCATCGGATTTGGGAATTAGGGAAGGAAGTCGGCCGTGCCCTTTCAAAGGAACAATCGCGGCATTTGCCTGGAGCGATTTAGGGAAATCACGGAAAACCTAAATCAGGATGGCCGGACGCGGGATTGAACAGTCATCCTCCCGAATGCGAGTCCAGTGTACTAACCACTGCGCACCTTGCTCCTTGTCTCAAGGATGGGGAAGGAAATCGGACATGTTCTTTCAAAGGAACGACCCCATCAGTGGCCTGGTGCGATTTAGGGAAGTCCTGGAAAACCTGAATCAGGACGGCTGGACGCGAGTTTGAACCGTCGTCCTCCCGAATTCGAGGGCAGTGCGCAAACCACTGCCCCACCTCGCTCGGTGTAATTCGGAGTAATACAGGCACTGCTATATCTTATACCTTTTCTAGAGGACCCCGCCATTACTTCCGAGTGTCACAGCTGGATATTGTGAATGGAGAGTGTAGAGAAGATATCTGGCTGTTACAGACAGTCGTGTGATGGAAGAGGCAGCATGTCTCGAGATAACAGACATTGAATGTGGAATGATAAGCGGTGCAACAAGCTTGGGTCGTAGTATATCGGAGATTACACAACGATATGGGTCTCAGAGGTCAACAGCATCGCAGGGATAATGTTTCTACACCCGTATACTGCCACACATGATGACCTAAAGTGTTTGACGAAGGGGCGTCGCGTCACCCCCAAAGAACCATACGGAGGTCCGGCTCAAACCCGAGAAGAGTATCACAAGGCAGAGGACGAAAGGTGGAATCCCACTGTTACCTGCTTGTTACTGCAGGGTCAAATCTATAGCTGCCATTGGTTGGTATTTATTGCTTCGGGGGGGGGGGGGGGGGGGAGAGGAATCCCATTATTTTGCTATTTAGAGTAGTTGAAAGATCTTACAGTAATGCAGACTGTAGCGGGTTGTACCTATTTTGGTATTCGGATAGAGGATGCATACTAGTAAAAATTGAAGTCGCATTGGTCGTACAGCCGGCCGGAGTGGCCGTGCGGTTCTAGGCGCTACAGTCTGGAGCAGAGCGGCCGCTCCAGTCGCAGGTTCGAATCCTGCCTCGGGCATGGATGTGTGTTATGTCCTTAGGTTAGTTATGTTTAATTAGTTCTAAGTTCTAGGCGACTGATGAGCTCAGAAGTTAAGTCGCATAGTGCTCAGAGCCATTTGAACCATTTGGTCGTACATCTCCTCTGTAAGCTCTAAAATTCACGGCTATTGTTCCATGCAAACTCGTAGCCTATCCGAACCGCATATTTACTGTTTCTAGCATCTATGAAACGAGCATAATTACTCCGGGCATTCACTTTTTGACGCGTCTGGAATGTGCTAGAACAATGACCAGCTCAGCGTCGACAACGGCGCTCGCCCTGGGTGCCCCACACAAGCTGTTGAGGTAAGAACGGTGGAATGCTCCTTAGTGGGAACCTGCTGGAACGTATCGCTGCCTGCGTTGCAAGGAGAGAGAGCCTAAAAAACTCACACGTGCCCAGATTGCACTTCAAGAATTCGGTCTCGCAAAGTGAGCCACTTGAAGCTGGACTAGTACTGGAGGAGCGATCAGGAGTGAAATTCAGACGTGTTCTGTTGTGTCTAGACAAGACAGCCTAGACACAATGAGAGGAAGCCGAAAGGCACGCGCTAAGCTAAAGCAGGATGGCGTGAGGTCTGAAACAGGATACGTAATGAATGCTATAAAGAAAAGTACGTAGCTTCTGGAATACTTAACTTTAATCCATCCTTTTGGTAGATCTGGAGATTGTGGCGATACAAGTGAGACTCTTTAGATACATGCAATGTTACTAATGGCGCCTTGCTAGGTCGTAGCCATTGACTTAGCTGAAGGCTATTCTAACTATCTGCTCTGCAAATGAGCGAGGCTTCGTCAGTGTGCATCGCTAGCTACGTCGTCCGTACAACTGGGGCGAGTGCTAGTCCGTATCTCGAGACCTGCCTTGTGGTGGCGCTCGGTCTGCGATCACACAGTGGCGACACGCGGGTCCGACATGTACTAATGGACCGCGGCCGATTTAAAGCTACCACCTAGCAAATGTGATGTCTGGCGGTGACACCACATGTTCATTCTGACTTAAGTTTAGCTGCATATTTGTATGATTGCTTCAACAAGGCCACCACGATTCAGTCTGCCATCCCTCTACAACTGAGCCTATACTCGTTCTGTAAGTGACCACGATGTCAGTGTAATACCACAAAATTAGCTTTCATTTTTATTCATTTGCTTTGCTCACTGTGCCTCGACGCAGCTAACATTCCATATTAATTTATTGCGTTTCCCCACTGCTGTTGAGTATGATCCCGATATTTGGATGACTGGTGGTTCTTGGGAATGTAGCAGTTATTTCTGTGGCTATGTTATTCCGTGCAGAGACAACTGCGCTGATCTCCCATAGTTACAATACTTTTAGTTGTTGTGTTTAGGGTAAGAGCAAAAACTCTAAAACTCTCAATTCACATAAAGTAAAATAAATTTGTATGGCATGAATGGCTGGCAGACCCTCAAGAGAGGTGTTCGACTTGTTTATTTGCAAGTTCTTTCTGTTGGAAACCACTTCGGCGACTTGGACCCCATTGACGCGCCCCACCAATCCTATCGGGGAAGGGGACATAAATTTAACGTTGGATTCGAACGAAGTGTCGTTGGCGGGATATCTCCACAAGATTTTGAGTTGAAGCCTAGCGTAGAGGCAGGATGAAAAATTCCCGTGGTTCGACCGGGTTGCGATCCTGTGACCTCTCTTTCCACGCACGCGCTTTACAATAGATCACCTACCGCATAAAACGTACCGTCTATCCTGTTCAAGAAGTAACGTGGACGACCGGTGGCGACGCAGAAAAACCGCACGTGTTGAAAAGCCATCCGCATTACTCTGTATACACGTATACAACCAAATTCTCATATAGCCTTTTTTTTTTGCCTGAAACACGTTGTTACAGAATTAAATTAAAAGTGGTTTCCACACCTCGGTTCTGCCCAAAGGTTTTGGGAGGGTAACCTTGGTTGAAAGACAACTGCCAGAACTGGAAATCTTCTCCCAAATATTCCAAATTTGGTACTTTGCTCAAAAGGCCATGGCTCTAGAATGGGTTATTAGTCGAACTGCCGCCTCTACCTAGAAATTGCAAGGTATACAGTAAAATCTTTATTACTAGACGGCTAATCCTGGAATTGTTACAGTTGCAAGTTACCTATCTAACGGCTTACAGGGACGACAAAAATTCGATGTTTAGTACATATTAACAGCTTTAATCTTATGCTAAACGCTTAACATAACTAAGACAAGTATTTCTTAGAATTTGTGTACATACCTTGAGGCAGCGCAACTCACCGTACGCAAACACCCATACTGTATTCATCCACTGTTTGAGAATGAGCGCACTTAGCAACTTACAATAAACTTTACACGCAATTTCAAACCGTTTCGAAGCTATTTCTCGCTAACACGCCCCCCTTCCCCCCCATCCCCAAGACTCGCAACCAATACAATGAGGGGAAAACGTTTGTCTTAATTTCAGTCATCATAATCAATCTTTTTTAGAAAACTGCATGTGTGTCATTCATTACTTAAATCAAAAAAATTTATTGCTTCAGTTTTTGCATCGCTTATTACCTACTCCTTTACTACTAACTCTATTCAGAACTTACTTTGTAAATAGTGTCCACATACACCACTGAATGTACCTGCCAAATTATATCATTGTACGACACAAATATCAGGAGAAGAGGCCTCACAAATATTTAAATGCATGAAGAACTATCTTTTGCTTTAAACGAAGCTCAAATTATCCAGACTGTACTCATCCAATGTTGGGTAATAAGAACACTTAGCGATTACCAACAAACTTGAAACAAAATTTCAAACTTTTTCTCAAAATTTCCTTTCTTACATGCTTATCCTCTGTTAAACCCATTAACTCATTGGTGAAGTAAACAGACGTTTATACCAACACATATTCATAAACAGTCTTCGGAAGAAGTCTTAGAGGCTGATGTCGCGCTGTTACTGTGGTCGTTATGAGGAGAGGAGAAAGGGGGTTAGAAAGCGTCGGTGACCCGTTTAAAGCAAACATCACGGAATGCGCCTGTAGGGATTTGAGGAAATCACGGAAACGTTACAAGTGGGTGACCAGACTATTGAATACAAATCACTGCGACAGTTCGGTCGGCACGGTGACAACAATGTGGCCCAAAAGACACTGACGTCATGCGAAACGGGTAACAGGAAACCGTTTCTCTGGAACTGGAATGCTGACGCAAGTCCTCTGGCTGGGTTACCCTGCTGGGTAAATTTAGAGAACCGGTATTCCAGGAAGAATGTGAAACAGTTTCCTGCCTCCAAGGTATACCTCGCCCCTTGAGTCTCTGCTGGTCGCCAAGCTGATGGCGGTCAGGATGGAGTTAGTGTAGTGGTTGTTTCAGGGGTGACTGGGAGTCATAAATGCAATCAAAAAAATCTGCGTTTCTTGAAGTGATGCGGTTTACTGGTGAGTCTCCGGGAAATATGGAGTCATACCGGCTGCCAGGCTTGTTGGCAACAGAGGTGAGTGGCAAAAGATAAACATATTCGACGGGAACAGTGATTTTCCCAGAGCAAATGGAGAATAATGCAGAGAGTGACAGATACCTTAAGGTCACCTGCGCCATAGCCAGGGTGACAATTCAGAAAGCGCAGTGTCGTGAAATAGAGCTAAAATACAAGAGACGGTCCGTTCAGCCTCTTCTGGTCCAACTGATGTCAAACCGCACGACAGCACTAGAAACCAGAAATTTTAAATTCCGGTTTTAGAAGCGCATTCACGTTACAGGATGCTATGCACCAATGTTTGAATGCCACAATGACGCACAAACGAGGTGTATTAACTTAAACCGAACAAGCCTCCAGACAATGCCGGAGTTCAGTTAGATGGTATACACCGCTGAATTAGCTCCTTTCCTAGCTCGCGCTGACGGAGAATCGGCTGCGCGGCGGATAGTCCCATGCGAATGAGAAAGAGCGCAATTCATCTCTGTTTTTTAAACGCGAAAAAGACTAGGTGCGCAGAATTACAGATTAATTCGCCGATGTCTGTCTTTTGTAGGATCATAAAGCATATTCTAAGCTCAAACATTACCACGTTCCTGGTGGAAAACGAGTTTGTGTCAAGGAAAAATATAGTTCAAAAGGCTGTGAGCACTATGGGACTTAACAGCTGAGGTCATCAGTCCCCTAGAACTTAGAACTACTTAAACCTAACTAACCTAATGACATCACACACATCCATACCCGAGGCAGGATTCGAATCTGCGACCGTAGCGGTCGCGCGGTAGTACCAGACCGAAGCGCCTAGAACCGCTCGGCCCGGCTGTCAGCGAAACAGCACGGATTCAGAAGAAAAACCACTCCTGTGAAACACAGCTTTTTGTTATTCGTGCACGACATCTTGCAAAGTACAGATGCTGGTGAAAAGGTTGATTCTGTCTGCCTAGATTTTCGTAAGGCGTTCGGCACTGTACCACATCGAAAAATACTGACCAAGACAAGAGCATATGGAATACCTTCAGAAATAAGAGGTTGGCTCTGTGAATATTTGAGTAACAGAACCCAGTACGTTGTACTGGACGTCGAATGTTTCACATAAACGAATGTTGTGGTGTCACCGCCAGACACCACACTTGCTAGGTGGTAGCTTTAAATCGGCCGCGGTCCATTAGTACATGTCGGACCCGCGTGTCGCCACTGTTTGATCGCAGACCGAGCGCCACCACAAGGCAGGTCTAGAGATACGAACTAGCACTCGCCCCAGTTGTACGGACGACGTAGCTAGCGATGCACACTGACGAAGCCTCGCTCATTTGCAGAGCAGATAGTTAGAATAGCCTTCAGCTAAGTCAATGGCTACGACCTAGCAAGGCGCCATTAGTAACATTGCATGTATCTAAAGAGCCTCACTTGTATCGCCACAATCCCCAGATGTACCAAAAGGATGGATTAAAGTTAAGTATTCCAGAAGCTACGTTCTTTTCTTTATAGCATTCATTACATATCCTGTTTCAGACCTCACGCACCCTGCTTTGGCTTAGCGCGTGCCTTTCAGCTTCCTCTCATTGTGTCTAGTCTGTCTTGTCTAGACACAACAAATGTAACATGGGATGTGCCCCAAGGAAGCATAATAAGGCCTGTGGTGTTTACAGTGTGCATAAAATATTGTTACTGACCTTAACGATATGAGCAGAGAAGTATGTCATTGGTCGACCATAAGAAGCTGCAGAAAGACCTGTACAAAATTTTCACTTGGTTTGATGAATGGTAGCTCTCTTTAAATTGGATAAATGGGAGATAAAATCTATACAAAAGAAAAAGAACGGGATAGAGTTTTCGATTATGAGGCTAAAGGTGAAAATCTTAGGCACGTCAAATGGTGTAAATAAGAAGCGCACGGTGGCTATTAGGGAAGGCAAATGGATGACTTAGGTATGTCGTAAGCGTTCTGGGGAAATGCCATGCATCTGTAATGTAAGTAGAAAACAAGACATTGGTGCAATCAGTTGTAGCGTATCGTTCCAGTGCTTGTAGTCCAAATCAAGTGTGCGTGACACTAGCAAACGCACGAATTCAGAGACGCGCTGCCACGATATTTTAGTAGACATGGAAAGACGACGTCGATTTTGATCCGACAACGACATATGCGACTTGGGGGATAGTAGATGGACTGGTATTGGTTTCAACGTCGTCCGCCAACAGATACCACAGTGACTTGCTACCAGAGCGCCATCTGTGTCCACACTTTAAGAAGGAATGCTCTCAGCCAGAAGGCTCCGTGCAGTGCGAACGTGTAAGGCAAGCAGGCAACCGCGTCACGAGACGCGCTCGTGCTTACTGCACCCAATTGAGCGAGTTTGAAAAAGGTTCAAATTGTGGCCTTCCGAGTGGCGGACTGGTCCTTTCGGAGAATTGCCACACAAGTTGGACGTGCTGCGTCACTTGTATAACGATGATGGTATGAGTGGTCACGTGAACATTCTGGACATCCACCGCAGCACAGACGCCCGCTAGAATCGTCATGTTGTCAGGTCAGAGTGGCAGACCGTACAGCTACCACAGCACAGATAAGAGGGCTTGTGATGCCAGACGTGTCAACACGAACTGTAGCGAATCGGTCATTAGAAGCGCAGCTACGGGCACTCACCCCTCTAGCTCGTCTTCCACTCACGCCACAGCATCGACGTGCACGGGTAGACTGGTGCCGTCAGAGAATCACTTCGAAGATAGAATGGCGCGCCATGGTCTTCAGCGATGAAAGCAGATTCTGCCTGCATGCAAGTGATGGTCGTTTGTGCAGACGACGTACAGTTGGCGAGCGCTATCTCATAGAGTCCATTCCTCCAAGACACAGTGGCCCCACCACAGGCCTTGTGGTCAGGGGTGCGATAGCAACAACTATCTTTCATCTTTGATACTTTTAGCCGGCCGATGTGGCCGAGGGGTTCTAGTCGTCTCGTCTGGAACCGCGTGACAGCTACGGTTTCACGTTCGAATCCTGTCTCTTGCATGGATGTATGTGATGTCCTTAAGTTAGTTAGGTTTAAGTAGTTCTAAGTTCTAGGGGACTGATGACCTCAGATGTTAAGTCCCATAGTGCTCAGAGCCATTTGAACCATTTGATGCTCCATTATGGCGATGACGAATACATGCTTCCAATGTGCGTTCACCGCGATGTCGCCAAACACGGATGCGATCATCATGATGCTGTAAACAGAACCTGGATTCATCCGAAAAAATGACATTTTGCCATTCGTGCATCCAGGTTCGTCGTTGAGTACACCCTCGCAGGCGATCCTGTCTGTGATGCAGCGTCAAGGGTAACCGCAGCCTTGGTCTCCGAGCTGATAGTCCGTGCTGCTGCAAACGTCGTCGAACTGTTCGTGCAGGTGGTTGTTGTCTTGCAAACGTCCCCCTATGTTGACTCAGGGATCGAGACGTGGATGCACGATCCATTACAGCCATGCGGATAAGATGCCTGTCATAACGACTGCTAGCGATACGAGGCCGTTGAGATCCAGCACGGCGTTCCGTATTACCCTCCTGAACCCACCGATTCCATATTCTGCTAACAGTCATTGGGTCTCGACCAACGCGAGTAGCAATGTCGCAATACGATAAACCGCAATCGCGATAGGCTACAATCCGACCTTTATCAAAGTCGGAAACGTGATGGTACGCATTTCTCCTCCTTACACGAGGCATCACAAGAACGTTTCACCAGGCAACGCCGGTCAACTGCTGTTTGTGTGTGAGAAACCGATTGGAAACTTCCCTCATGTCAGCACGTTGTAGGTGTCGCCACCGGCGCCAACCTTGTGTGAATGCTCTGATAAGCTAATCATTTGCGTATCACAGCAACTTCTTCCTGTCGGTTAAATTTCGCGTGGGTAGCACGTCATCTTCGTGGTGTAGCAATTTTAATGGCCAGTAGTGTAGTTCTAAGTTCTAGGGGACTGATGACCTCAGATGTTAAGTCCTACAGTACTCATTCATTTTTTGATACTGTAGGAATGGACACTAACCAGCTCTTGGTACGTGAAGAACGTTATTAGATCCGTTCTTTTTATGCTCTTGCAGCAGGGGATTGTTGTTTCAACAGGGTATGCTCGCCCACACACTGCCCGTGAAACTCAACGTGCTCTTGAAGAGGTGCAGCGACTTCCATGGCCAACACGGTCTCCAGAATTGTCCCCGATCGAGCACATGATGAATATAATGGTACGAGAAGTGACTCGTGTGACTTGTCAGCCAACAGCTCTATCTAAACTAAGTGAACAGATGGAGCAAGCGTGGAATAACGTATCCCAGGACACTATTAGCCTTCTGTACGATTGATTGCATGCCAGAGTCAGCACCTGCATTGACACCCGTGGAAGCTACACCACGTACTAATATGGATGTTTCAGCATGGGTCGCTACCTGATTTCTATGAACCTCTTGCACACTGATCTGCGCAAGTTATCACTTCACGTACTCCATATGCACTTCAGCAACAACAAATCTTGAGTGAATTGGACACCTCTAAGAGGGTGTACTATTTTTTTATGACTGTGTATTAGGTGGTGTAGTCCATAGCCGGCCGGTGTGGCCGTGCGGTTCTAGGCGCTTCAGTCTGGAACCGCGTGACCGCTAACGTCGCAGGTTCGAATCCTGCCTCCGGCATGGATGTGTGTGATGTCCTTAGGTTAGTTAGGTTTAAGTAGTTCTAAGTTCTAGGGGACTGATGACCACAGATATTAAGTCCCATAGTGCTCAGAGCCACTTTGTAACCAATACTAAAGCCTAAAAGAAATGCATGCAGAATTTAAATGGGAATCCTTGGAAGAAAGATAATGTAGTTCTCTTGAAACCCTATTGGATAGATTTAGTGTAACTATATTCGGAAAAAGACTGTGCAGCCGTCAACATCTTGTATCTTGCTTAGATATCTTGCGAGTAAGGTAAGCGAGATATAGGCGGCTGCAGTAATTTTCCCTCATTCGTTACACCAATGGAAGAGGGATTAATATCGATCATTTTGGTACAATGTACTCTCCGTCATAAACCGAATGCCTGGCGGAGTGTATGTGTAGGTGTAAATAGTTGGCCTGAGCCATTGTCGGCCACGGCTTGCAAAACAGCATGTACTGCACGCGCTTGGGCCGGGGCTCGGCCTGTCTCGACTTTGCTCGGTTCTTCTCGGAAGTCCCCGCAACAGCGCGGCTTTCATTGTGCACTGCGTTGCGGCATTTTTCGGTGGAGATACGACTTTCTTCAGTTCGGCAGAATCGTGGTGTCAGCGATGTTTACTCTTTGCTGTTTGTTTGTGGTATAAAAGAAACTACATGTCCAGTAGCTGTTTCCACAAGCTGAAATGACAGAAGGGAAGATGGATACGTCTCGGTATCTGTTACGCACTATATACAGTCACATAATCGACAGGCACTGTAAATTTGCTATGGAATGACATTACAGCACCATACAGAAAGACTTTAAAGATGTAGTTGACAGTGAAACAGAAAAAGAATGCAATGATTGACAGACGGGGTTCATTGTTCTGTACATGAAGAAGCACTTCATGCTAAATTTCCAGAAATGGAGCACGTGATGGAATTGGTGGAACGAATAGTAAATTTTATTAAGTCGCACGCATTATTGCAGTATCAATTGCAACTGAATTAAGAGGAAGGAGAGTTTTATATGATACTACAAAATACGTTGGTTAAATTAAGTGGCGCGCCTGGAACGATTTTTCAATTTAATATTAGCTGTTGTTCAATTTGTGAAAGAAAAATGTATGTGGGAACAAAAATTTGAACATCCGAAATGTAATGCAGACATCGTATTTTAAATGAACTTGCCTCTGCACATTGCCCATAGTAAGACACTGGATGTTAAGAAACAACTTATTTCCGATTTGATGGGGATGCATTTAAGAAGAAAATTGCGTTGTAGAAGGAACAATTTCTGACAGTAAAACACTGCCCATTTCCTTAAGCTCTATGGCATTAAAGAAAACGCGAGTTTTGAAAAACTCAGTTCGGCCTTGAAAGAATTACAGGAATAGTTTTCTAAACGTCTTCAGGATACTGCCAGTCTATCACCTGTTTTCGAGACCATCTGCTATTCGAGTTGAAAGGACCTCTGTACATGTCTAGGAGGAACTGAGTGATGTAATTCATGTTAAAACTGTCAAGGCGATCTACCATTCCTCGGGTAAAGTTCCCATGTCACTGTAATAAGATTACAGAACGCGATATATATATATATATATATATATATATATATATATATATATATATATATATATATATATATATATATGAGAGAGAGAGAATCCGTATGTTAACAGTTTGTAAAAGATACAAATTACATTACCTCTTCAGCAGGCCAAAATAATTAAATAATACTGAAAATTTAACTTCCTTTGCCAGTTCTGCAGAGTACATGCTCATTTCTTATTTTAGCACTCTTAACTACTTTTAAACACCATTGTATAGAACATCTCAAGCTCTTAGATTCCCTTCGTTTTTAATTTTTGTACAGGGCATAATTCACTTCTGCACAATGCTCTCAGAAATTTCTTTTTCAAATGAAAGCCAATATTTTGAAGCAATTTTGACTATTTTTCGACCTTGGCTGTCTCAGGAAGTATGTAAGGTTTTTTTTTTTTTTTTTAAAATTACCGCTATCAGTCACAAACTTTGTCAACTATTGTATTAATGGCATTACAAAACAACTTTACAATAAGGTCATATTGATACTAAATAGTCTTTTCGTAAATACTGTGGTCATCCTGTGGAAGAAGAGAAAACTTAGTAAGAGGCGATGTCACTTTGGAAGCTGGACTGATGTCTGCACGAAAATGTTTTGTAATGGCCACTCACTTTGTTCTTCTGGTATGGCAGTCTCGTTGTGATGCGCTGTTGCGTTTCCATTTCCGTGGCTCTCTTGTCACTAACATAGCAATAACTTGGAAACACGATCACAGACAGTTCTGAAGTGCAGTGGACAAGATGACGGTCGAAATACAGCTGGTTTCGATTTGAGTATCGATTTGTCGATCTACATGGTGTCATATGTTTACATTTGATATTAATAGACGTTTTATGGCCGCCAATGCCTTCTTTGCCTATGAATATCTTTTTTTCGGTGTCACTTCTGTTGCCGGCCGGTGTGGCCGAGCGGTTCTAGGCGCTTCAGTCTGGAACCGCGCGACCGCTACGGTCGCAGGTTCGAATCCTGCCTCGGGTATGGATGTGTGTGATGTCCTTAGTTTAGTTAGGTTTAAGTAGTCCTAAGTTCTAGGGGACTGCTGACCTCAGATGTTAAGTCTCATAGTGCTCAAAGCCATTTCATTTCACTTCTGTTCGTCTGCCATGTGTTATTTTGTTTACATTTTACAGAGTAATAATGCAATTAGAATGTATTCTTTTTGACAATATCTCCACAACAGTGTAAAAGTGTGTAAATTGTATCATCAAAACATACAACACAAAGTAATGTAACAACCCTCAGGCGAAGAACATCCAAGTTCATCACATTGTGTGCAGTTAACTGCGTCAGTGTACAGTGCAATACGTAATTGATTCAGAACTGTTACCTTTCTGGTATCGTTCAAAATGTCGTCCGCCATTATCGCAGGAGATTGTGCTGCGAACGGTCAATCATCTGTCTTAAGCAATCAAGAATCTCAGCTGTTGGCGTACTATTTCCGCGCTGTGGAAAATCTAGCAACCAGGCTCATCTGAGTATCGACCGGACTCTCCTAAAACATTCCTCTTCACATGCTCTCAGAAGGAGTATCCCATTAGTGTCATGTTTGATGTCTGAGCTCTTCATGCAACAGCATCACCGAAAGCAATTCACTGCTGCCCACACAAAATAATGACTAAGCGGAGATCAGGGGTTCATTATACAGAGATACTCAGAAGATATACCCGAACAACCTACGAAACTCGAAACTTCGTCGGTGCAGTTCGTGTTCATCCCATGTATGCAGAGTGCGAGTCCATTAAGAACTGCTTGCCGTCTTGAGCTGTCGCTGCCTAATGTGACGCACGCACGCCCGAGTTCTTGCTTTCGCCTTGCTGCTCTGGCTATAAGGCAGTGGACGACTCGACACGCAAGATGCGCTCTCCGCGTGCTCCGCAGTGGCGCGGCAGGAGTGGGGGGTCTGCGTCTCGCGCGCCCTCTCGTTAATTAGCCGACAGCAGCTGACACGTGCTACGTGACGAGCATGCGCGCTGCTCTCTCCGGCTGCTGCGGCGTCCCAAGAAGGGCATTTGCGGTTCCCTACGTCGTGGCAGAAATAGCTGCGCTCGCGTTCCAACAGCGTGCAGTGATAGAGCAAAGTAATGTAGGCATCTGCAGAATTACACGCATTTATGTATTTATATGGCAGAGAACATTTCATTGTGATTGCAATTCGCATTCTTCTCAGAATTGACTCGTACGTCTGCACATCTAAATTTGTGCTCAGTAGGCCGCCTAAGAAGATACGTGATGGAGGGTACACAGCGAACCAGTTTTAATTTTTGTTTTTCTTGCACTATGTCTCGGTGGTTCCCGACAAAGATCGTTTTCGTTATATCTTTCTGTAACATAAATTTTTCTTGTAATTTTTTCATTTCGATCTTTGAGCCAGACGTACATTATGTAACATTTCTCTTGCGACCATTGGAACTGGGCTCCCCACATTTTGAAAGGATGACTGCTAAAAAATTGGTGCAATAACAACACATACCATTCGAATTTGGCAGGACGATGCCTCAAAACGTCGTCCGGCCATTCAAGTTTAGGTCTTGCGCAGGTAGCATGAGGCAAATTCTAGGTTGGTTCCTTTAGAAAGAACATGGCAACTTCCATCCCCGTTCTTTCGCAGTCCCAGTTTGTGCTCCCTACCAAAAAACCACGTCATTGACGGGACGTTAACCCCTAAACATTTTTTAAAGTTGTTATTAGAAAGACACTGCGCGATTTATGACGGAAGCGTCTCCACCTGGTGTCTCCAGTGCTGCTACCGTCCTGACTAAACCCGTGAGGAAACGTGCAGCTATTCTTTGTTACCAGAACTAAGTGAGAGCCCCAATCGATGAACAGTACTCGATGGCTAGCCAAATATAGTGGTATATTTTTTCTAAGCAACCCCTTTCACGAATAAATAGTACAGTCGTAGGAAATTCCCTTTCGGAGGTGGGATAGGCTTAGACACATCAGTCGAATGGAACGAAAAGTGTTTTACAGGCATTGTAAGATTGTCAACAGAAGTAAAATGTGGATAGTGAAATGTGTTAGTTAAATCAAGTGGCGCTGAGGGAAATAATTAAGACTACCCAACGAGACCCTAAAAAAATAGGAGTCGAGGTCTGCTATTTGGGCAGCAAAATATCTACTATGACAAACGAAGAGACGACATAAAATGTGACTGGCAATAGAAGGAAATGATTTAGATAATAATGGACGTGTGTTAATATCGAAAATAAATTTAAACGTTTGGTGTGCCACAAGTAACATAGCTCGATGAAACTTGGGCCATACATAAAAGAACTTCTGCAGCATAGTGCAGAAGGTAACTCAAAGAAAACACCAAGAGACGAACAGAAATCACACTTTTATTCAAAGGCAGTAATTAAACCGAAGTCATCGCGATTTACGATGGTAATTTTAAATTAACAACAGCCTCAGTTGCAATGTTTAACTAGATTTACCTAGGTTTCAGTTGGGATAACCCAACCTCCTTCAGAATAAAAGGAAATACTATTTGTCAATAATGGACGTCAAAAACTAAAAACTATAATACAGTAATACATCGTCGTATTGCGTGGAACAGCCTCGGCCCCACTTCGCGACCGCAGTACGGCAGCAACGTACTGGAACTGGCTACAGCCTGGAGAGCGCAAGCGCGATACCGTGTCATGCGTACTTGTTAACACTGGTATCAACACGTACTCCGGAGTTTACAAGATTACATGTGGCAATTGCCCGAAATTTTACATCGGCCAAACAGGAAGAGCCTTACTAACAAGATACAAGGAAGTTGGAGATGGCACGCGTGGTTCGACATTCGCTGAACACTTAGTGCAAAAGGCTCACGCACCCAATCCTCCGGATAATACTCAGCTTTTGCATTGCAAAGTGAAGGGTGCGGGGCTGGATACTTTGGAAGAAATGCAAATTTTTAAACACTTACTATATGACAAAAATAACTTTCTTAACGACCAGCTGCAGATGCGAAACAAAAACTTTTTTTGAAGGTTTTCAACCGTTATTCCATCCGCCATAATTTTAGGGAGTAATCATTATACTCTTGCCAACACGTTTTTAGCACTCCCATTTGCTGAATAGCTGGGATTATCTGGTATTTCAAACCCGTAGTTATCCTCATGCGGTCAAGTTCGATGATTAACCCGAATATGCTAGGTTGGCTTGAAGTAGTAAATGCATCGCTCCCTTCACTTTTGACGCCCAACAAATTATTACAATTGTTAAGACAGTCGATATATCTTTGTTCCTTACAGGATAACGTATACGTCAATTTCGTTAGTCGCACCTGGTTATTCATAAAATTTTAAGTTTAGGAGTAATGTTGGTACCAGTGTTAACAAGTACGCATGACACAGTATCGCGCATGCGCTCTGGAGGCTACAGCCAGATCCAGTACAACATCCGTTGTTGCCGTACTGCGGTCGCGAAGTGGGGCCGAGACTGTTTCCCAGATAAGTTATTGCAATACGACGATGTATTACTGTATTATAGTTTTTGACGTTGTCCATTATGGACAAATAGTAGTTCCTTTTAATCTGAAGAAGGATGGGTTATCCTAACTGAAACCTAGGTAAATCTAGGTAAACACTGCAACTGAGGCTGTTATTAATTTAAAATTAATATTTATACAGTTGCTGACAAGGCCGCGAAATGTTGAAAATATTTAAATTTATGATGGTCCCCAGGACATTGCAGAAGGCGGGCCGTGGTTCTCTATAGGGTGTTTGATCACCATGAATAGAAATGCATGCCCTGCAACGTGCTCCCACGCTGGCCACAAGTCTGGTACTGAATTCTTACGGCAGGACATTCCATTCCTTCACCAGCGCGTTTGGTAACTGCTGGGTGGTCGATAATGCATGCGGACGTGCTGCAGTCCGATGCTTTAATACACCCACCCCTGCTCGACGGCGTTTAAATTGGGATAACAGACAAGACAGTCCATTCACTGAATATTATCATTCCAAAAGATCCTCCAACTACACTGTTCGATGCGGCCACGAACTGTCCTCGATAAAAAGGAACTCAAGGCAGAATCCACCACTGAATGGAGGCGCAGGGTGAAGAAGAAAAATGTGACAATGACTTTGGCCGGTGAGTGTGCCGTGTTCAATCATTTTGAGATCAGTACGCCCATGCAACATTATGCCTCCCCACAACATAGCACCTGGACCACCAAAACGACCATGTTCGACAGTGTTGCCGGGTGAATTAAGTGTTCCTACGGCTCAAAATATGAGGGTACATCCAAAATCACTACTGAGGTTGAATCTTCTCTCATCCGAGAACAACACGCGTCCCCACTCACCGCTGGTCCAGTCCCTATGCTCTTCGCACCGTCGCAAACTGTGCCGTCGCTGTACGGGTGTCAACAGAACACAACATATAGGTCGTCGGGCAGAGACCAAGTTCGCATCACTGTGGAGCGAGAGAGTGCGTGCCTCGCAGTCCCGTTGAATGTGGTTACAATTGTACTCTCTATTTAACGTGGATCCCGCCTTGCCTGTTGTACAACGCAGCGATCATCTGCCGTTGTAGCTGACAGATGTCGATCACTTCTTCTCCTTCGGCCAGCTGTGCCTATAGTTCGAGATGCTCCCCATGCACTTCAAACAATGGTGTGAATAACAAATGGTTCAAATGGCTCTGAGCACTATGGGACTTAACATCTGAGGTCATCAGTCCCCTAGAACTTAGAACCACTTAAACCTAACTAAGGACATCACACACACGCATGCCCGAGACAGGATTCGAACCTGCGACCGTAGCGGTCGCGCGGTTCCAGACTGGAGCGCCTAGAACCGCTCGGCCACTCCAGCCGGCCTGTGAATAACACCAAAGCCCCGAGCTACAATCGTCACATTTCGTCCTAGCCGGTCGTTGTGGACGAGCGGTTCTAGGCGCTTCATTCGGGAACCGCGCTGCTGCTACGGTCGCAGGTTCGAATCCTGCCTCGGGCATGGATGTGTGTGATGTCCCTAGGTTACTTAGGTTTAAGTAGTTCTAAGTTCTAGGGGACTGATGACCTCAGATGTTAAGTCCCATAGTGCCCAGAGCCATTTGAACCATTTCGTCCTTACAGTTTCCGAATGATTCTTCCCCGTGTAAAGTCTCGGGACCATGTTGTAATGAGCAATACCACCATACATTACCATAATCATTGAAGCACACTGTCTTTTTCCCGCTCGTTCAACTGCGTCGTGTTGTGGGGCCAGCCCCATTACACGCTATAGTCACGCTCTTACGTTACGTGACGTCCACCTTTAGTGAATAACCTTAATATTCGGAAACTAAGAAATTTTTAATTTGCTGCATCATAACTGTATTCTGAATAAAAGAAAAACATAGTACGAGAGTAATCGCAAAAGTAAGGTCTATTTTTTTATAAGTACATAGACCTGTTTATTTCTACAATGGTTCACATCAGTTTACAGCTTGAATATTTTGCTATTTTTCGACATTTCCGTCGATGCATTTTTTTAGACGCTGTGGCAGTTTTTGTATGCCCATGTCATACCAGCTCGCCGCCATGCTCTTCAGAAAGTTATGAACCTCTTCTTTCACCTCGTCGTCGAAGCTGAATCGCTTTCCGGCCAAATGATCTTTTAACCTACGGAACAGGTGATAGTCACTGGGCGCCAAGTCAGGACTATTGGGTGGGTGGGTGATTATGTTCCACTGAAACTGTGGCAGGAGAGCGATGTGTGGGCAAGCGTTGTCATGGAGAACGTGTACACCCTTGCTCAGCATTCCTCTTCTCCGGTACTGAATTGCCCGTTTGAGTTTTTTCAGAGTCTCACGGCGTTAATTGTGGTCCCAGCGATTCAGCTCCAATCACGAGGTGAAAGAACAGGTTCATAACTTTCTGAACAGCATGGCGGCGAGCTGGTATCACATAGGCATACAAAAACTGCCACAGACCCTACAAAAATGTATCGACAGAAATGATGATTATGTCGAAAAATATCTAAAGGTTTTAGCTGTATATCCACGTATTATATGAAAGTAGATATCTAGTAAATGATAGTATGAATGATGTTTACACAACGTATACCACTTGTTGAATAATACGACTGAAATAAAGCACTCTTCGATGGTGACGTTACTTTCATATCCGGACATTGGCAGTGCCGCACTTGTTTTCACCGTTCACACCGGAGTAAATACTTCGTCTCAGAAGGCAAGTCGACTGTCCAGACGGTACGGTGCCACGCAGAGCTAATACTAGTTTTGAGATACGACAGCTTGTGATTTTTCACAACGCGAAAGGTAAATCATATAGACAAATTACTCTCACGCTCAACACAAGCAAGAGTACTGTCGCAGATATCGCCAAACGATTCAAAAATGAGGACCGTATCGACTCTACTCAGCAAAAGCGCCAGTCACCGAAGCTGGAGGCACGTGACAAGAGGCAGCTAACACGGAAAATTAAGAAGGACCAAAAAATGGTTCAAATGGCTCTGAGCACTATGGGACTTAACTTCTGAGGTCATCAGTCCCCTAGAACTTAGAACTACTTAAACCTAACCAACCTAAGGACATCACACACATCCATGCCCGAGGCAGGATTCGAACCTGCGACCGTAGCGGTGGCGCGGTTCCAGACTGTAGCGCCTAGAACCGCTCGGCCAACACTGCCGGCTAAGAAGGATCCTACACACAGTTCACCCAGATTAGCACGTGTCCTGTTAAACGAGACTGGCAAAAAAGTACATCCTCAGACGATTAGCAGAGCATTGAATGAAAGTGGCTACAATGGAAGAGTGGCCAAGAAGAAACCGTATGTGAATGAACAGAATCAAAAGAAGAGATTGTACTTTGCCAGGGAGTTTATTACGAAGGATGAAATATGGTGGAACGACGTCATTTTTGCCGACGAAAGTAAATTTAACGTTTTTTGGTCGGTTAGACGAAGCATGGTGTGGCGGAAGAAGAACAAAAAATGTACAGTCACAAATATTAAACCGACTGTAAAGCATGGAGGTTGAAGCGTTCTTGTCTGGGGCTGTATATCGATATTTGTATGGGGGAAGTGGTGTTCATCGGCAGTATTGTGGACAAAAATGTCTATTTGAACACTAAAGAATAATTTACGAAAAAGTGCTGAAACCATGGGGATATCAAACACGTTCAAGTTTTACCAGCACAATGACCCGAAACATAAGGCTCGCATTGTGCAGGAATATTTGTTGTGCAATTGCCCCAAAGTCTTACAATCACGACCTCAATCACCAGATCTCAATCTCATTGAGAATGTGTGGGGAGAACTGGAGCGACGTATTAGGAAAAAAACTAATATCGTCCAAGGAAACTCTGAAGCGTCGATTAAAAGAAGAATGGCAAACTCTATATGCGGAATATTTAAAAAACATCAATTGAAGTATATCGTAGCGTTTGAAAGAAGTGATAAAACAGAATGGCCACCGGACAAGATATTGAAACATTTAATGTTCGACAAAATCTTGTGTTGAAACGATTAGTTCTGCAAAATGTCCGAATGTTAAAGTAACGTGGATATGGGACCGAGTTGTATTTAAATAGTATTATAAAAGAACTTATGTACGTTGTCTTAATAAAGTTTATGCTATTATTTACAAGACACATCACGGAGGCCGGCCGAGGTGGCCGAACGGTTCTAGGCGCTACAGTCTGGAACCGCGCGGCCACTACGGTCGCAGGCTCGAATCCTGCCTCGGGCATGGATGTGTGTGGTGTCCTTAGGTTAGTTAGGTTTAAGTAGTTCTAAGTTCTAGGGAACTGATGACCTCAGAAGTTAAGTCCCATAGTGCTCAGAGCCAACACATCACAGAATATAATACTTGGTTATATGTTTTGTTACGAATGAAGTTTTGATGCTACAAGTTTAACATATCATAGTGTCCCAATATTAAAGTGATCCACTGTATCTGTGGACAACGGGAGACTTCTGACGACACGCTCCCACACTGTCATTTCTTTCCACCACGAAGTTAATATGTTACGTTACGTTATCTATCTCGTTCGTAAGTTTTGTAGAGCAATGTATTCGTCCGGAATGTAGCCTTGTACGGAACTAAAACGTGTCCGTTATGCGGTTCAGACGAGAAGAGAATAGAAGCTTTTGAAAAGTGGTGCTACAGAAGAATACTGAAAAGGAATATTTAATATCGCAAGGAAGGAAAGAGTGGCGGGGCGGACTTTGTGGAAGACAGTCTTGACTGTATTAAGCAGGTTCAAGTGGATGTAGGTGGCAGCAGTTACGTAGATATGAAGAGACAGGACAGCCTTGCGTCGAAGACTGCATCAAACTAGCCATCGTACAATAAAACAGGCTTCTCCTGATACTTCGGTTTGTCTCTACCATGGTTAGAGTTTCGTTACCATTTCGCCTAAAATCTTCGAACGAATAGTGCTTTACAGTGACTGCTCGCCGATCGGTTTGGCAGCCTACAAGTACGAGGTGCGGCTAGAAAAAAACCGGACTGATGCTGGAAAAAACATTTATTTACAATTTCATGTTATCTCCTTCAATGTACTCTCCTCCTCGGTCTCTACACCGCTCCATACGAATTTTCCACTGTTCATAGCAATGCTGCAGATCATTTTCGGTAAGTCCATACATTACTTCCGTCACTTTTTCTTTTACTGCTTCAACAGTCTCAAATCTAGTTCCTTTCAAAGCTGACTTTTCTTTAGGGAAAAGAAAAAAGTCACAGGGGACCAAATCAGGTGAGTAGGGTGGATGATCTAAGATGGGAATGTTGTGTTTTGCCAAAAACGTCTTCACTGACAACGCACTGTGAGCTGGGGCATTGTCTTGGTGAAGGATCCATGACTTTTTTCTCCACAAATCGTTCCGTTTTCTCCGTACTCGCTCACGTAGGGTAGCCAGGACGCTAATGTAGTAATGCTGATTCACTGTTTGTCCCTCTGGTACCCAATCAATGTGCACAATCCCTTTGATGTAAAAAAAAAAAACAATCATCATTGCCTTGAATTTCGATTTTGACATTCGTGCTTTTTTTTGTCGTGGAGAACCAGGAGTTTTCCAATGCATCGATTGGCGTTTAGTTTCGGGATCGTAAGTAAAAAACCACGATTCATCGCAAGTAATAACATTTTGTAAGAAGGTGGGATCACTTTCAATGTTTTCCAGGATGTCAGAACAAATCATTCTTCGGCGTTCCTTCTGTTCAATTGTGAGACACTTTGGAACCATTTTTGAACACACTTTGTTCATGTTGAAACTTTCATGAAGAATCTGCCTAACACTTTCCTTGTCAACTCCTGTTAATTCAGACACTGCTCTGATTGTTAAACGGCGATCTTGTCGAACAAGTTTACCGATTTTTTCAATGTTTGCATCAGTTTTTGCTGACAATGGTCTGCCAGTGCGAGTGTCATCACTGGTGTCTTCGCGGCCATCTTTAAATCGTTTAAACCACTCAAACACTTGTGTTCGCGATAAACAATCATCGCCGTACACTTGTTGTAACATTACAAACCTTTCACTTGCAAATTTTCCTAGTTTGAAACAAAATTTGATGTTAACACGCTGTTCTTTCTGTACACTCAACATTTTCCGACGCACAGACAAAACGTCAACTACTTAAAACAGACGCCACGGGCAGACTGAGTGCAGGAGGCAGATGAAACTCTAGCAGTAGGCGGAGCGAGAGTCACGTGACAGGCCACGCGACTTTCAGCCTTATTGCATTCGTTTTATTGTTTCACCAGTACTAGTCCGGTTTTTTTCTAGCCACATCTCGTATATCTGCGATTTTTGTCTGCTCACGCCAATTCTATTCCACTTACGTATGTCGAGTGCCCGCTACCTGTCTTTGTGCGAAGCGATGATCATCTGTTTCTCTTCCCCGATTTAGCGACTGTTTTTCAAAGACGTGACACCTCTGCACGCGCTTGCGTCATGTGCAGTTGTCTTAGAAAGATACAACGTTATCTTCAAGGTCACTTGCATGCCTTATCTTGAACGTCATTTCAAATCCTTCTTGTCAGGGTTCGATTATCTCTAGAATGATGTAGAAAACTGCTGCACCTAATCGCACTCCGTAATGTGGGCCATAGTAGTGAACTGATAAGACGAGTAAAAAGCGTAATTGAATTATTCAGTGTAAATCATTGACGTCATCGCAGCGGTATGCAGGTGGAGAGGTAGGTTCAACCTTCTTACGTTCCCGGAAAGTACTCTACATCTTTACTCTGTACACAGTTTTATGTCTACATGTACAATCTGCGAAACAGTATCAAGTGTACGACTGGTGGTTACTTTTGGTTATAGCACACGTTTCAGTTTCTTCCCATTACATTCAGGGATGGAGCTTGGGAGGAAAGATCGCTTATATGCATATTGGTCTCATTTTCTGTTCGTGGTCTCCGCCCTAGTAGAACACTGAAAACTGAAGAATATTGGTAGGCCTCACGCTAAAAAGCTAGCCTTGGATGTTTCTGCGCGAGATTTTCGACGCCTTTTCGCCGGTTGAGATTTCTCAGCACCTCTTTAGGCTAGTTCGTGAGGCAAACAGGCCTCTAGCGATTACTCAATCCTTTCTTAGTCCGAAAGGGAACGGATCCAATTTAGTAGTACTCCATTGTGATCGGTGCAAGTGTTTTTGAAGCAATATTTGGCTGGACTAAGATTCTCAGTATGTTACCCATTATTAAAAGCCAGCCAGTTGTTTAATGTACAACTAAACCTATAGGTGACACGAGTGCAAGGAAGAACGGAATGTTCATCCCAACTTCTAATTGCACCATGAACACGGATGGAGAACAAAATCCAATTAACCTCGTTGACACGACAGGACCGGAAACGGAGCTGCGCCTCATTCCATTGAGGGCGAAAGGTCAGACGTCAAATATTGCGATCCTCCCCTCAAATATGTGATGGTTGCGGATTGGTCTACTTCCACAGAATCCTGCACATTATTTTGGACGGTTAAAGTGTTTATATCGGAAGCGAAGTTATATTGGATCTATGTGAAAGTACTGCGATTGGACGCTTAATTTACTCAGCGTATATAAGCGATGTATCGGATAAAGCCATTTTCGCTCACGTTTTTTTACTGGTGTTGCGGTTGGCCTCGAGAAAGCGTTAGTGCTTGACTCGCTTTAAGGAAATTCATGGGGAAGCAGACAAAGTTTCCTACAGATGACGTGAAAGGCAAGAAGGAAAGAAAAAAAAAAGACTCCGCTTTCCCGAGCAGTCAAACCGCACGGCTGTTTAGCGTGTGTGTTGTCGCTCGACTAGAGACGTGTCTTTGGAAACGATTGAACTCGGTTACATGAAAGGTGACGGCCACTGGACGGGCGCACGAACTTTGACGCGCGGCTTGTTACCCGGCACATCGGAGTCGGACTTCTAGATTCACGTGAGATTTCTGTTTGAAGTCCGATGGAGTGTTTGTGATCCTCAACCAACTCATCTGAAGAAAGATTGTGAAGGAGCTGAGGAGCACACTGCTATAGTAGTATACGGCCGCTTTTGTTTGTCAGCATTGCAGAGGCCGACAACTGTGGACTCGCGGCGGCGGAAATCGCGAGTTGGAAATAAAATATGTGCGATCAGAGTATCGAAACCTAACTGGATTTCAGCACTCGTCTGATGGATTTTAAAGATAAAACCACTTTAAGAATAAGAGTGAAAGCTGAAAGCTGTGTGCCGGCCTGTGTGACCGTGCGGTTCTAGGCGCTACAGTCTGGAACTGCGCGACCGCTACGGTCGCAGGTTCGAATACAGCTTCGGGCACGGATGTGTGTGATGTCCTTAGGTTAGTTAGGTTTAAGTAGTTGTAAGTTCTAGGGGACTGATGACCCCAGAAGTAAGTCCCACAGTGCTCAGAGCCGTTTGAAAGCTGTGTGCAGGGTGGGGGGGGGGGGGGGTGGGGGGGGGGGGGTTGGTCTAAGATCTTAAATGACTACCATTGGGAGAAAGGTTGATCAGTAAACCATTAAAACAAATAGGATTTTATTCCTATGTAACAACAATAAAGTTGAATTTGCTATTGACCGGTGTATTCCGTTTGTGACGTGACGGCAACTGAAACATCCTAGAGTTTTTGCGTGGCGCTGAAATATGATAACTTCTATTTTTTTGTGATTAATTGCTCTTCTGGTAACGACACCAACTTCGAACCTGAATAGCATTACACGTAAACTAACGTGTCCCATTTTCCTTCCTATTGGGATTTGATTTCTTCAGATTACTTCAGTCCTTTCATGAGTTGCGGGATAAATTCTGTTGGAGAAATTCGAATGATGATACGAGAGAGAGAGAGAGAGAGAGAGAGAGAGAGAGTGGTGACACGGATGTAGCTAACAGTGTACGATTTACGCAAGCGCACTTCACAGGATACTTGGATATGACGAAAACTCCACTCCACTCCACCCTGGAGTTTGGCCTGCGATTGTATATCCAACGCTATCTCTCATAGGGCGTGTGTTGTTCGTTTTGAAGCAGTTTCTTTGATGAAATCCTCACTTTTCCTCCCTCTTGACCACGGCTACTGTCTTTACACACTCGCTGTTTGTACCAGATGTAAACAAAACGAGTGTTGAAACCAAATTCAAAAGCTACCAAGAGAAGTCTGTTATTGTCTATCGCCCCTATCGAGTAAAGTGCGCTGTGCAAAACAGTGAGCTCCGTATGCAGAAGGAGTTTCGTCCAGATTCCTACACAGCCACACTGGTTTACATTTTCTTCGGATTTTCTAAGGCTTCCTTACATATTTTTAGTCACGGTTCCTTCAGCACACAGATGGCTCTTTGCTCAACATTCGCAAACAGTGGGTAGTACACTGTCTTCAACATAGTTGCCAACGAAACGTTAATAATGTAATAAAGAAGAAAGGCGAATTATGTAAAGCTGTCAACTGGAGTTGCAAAACAGGAAAGAAGACAAAGGAAGAACAAAGGAGATTTTTAATTCTCATGTGTGTCACACATCGCCAAGGGCAGAGCAATGGCAATTCCATAGCTGCATTGTCCTAAGTAAGAAGTTTACAGGCCGTTCTTGCGTCGGATTGTTGAATATAGACAAGGTCCTTGGTAAGGCTTCATCGTGAGCAATCTGATTACTTCGAACTAAGAGGGGGAAATCTATCACCATCTGATTAAGAAGTATATTGTGAATAATAGATATTTCTGAACAGAGTACATGAAGAGGAAGCTCGAATGTAACAAATGGGTTCACGCAGATGTACTTGCTAAATATACAGCAAAATCTCTGTTCGGAATCGGTATTTTAGCTGAACACTAGCTGTAGAGAAATGAAACTACCAGAATTCAAGATGAAGAATATCAAAATCCACAGCTGCAGTTCAAATGGCTCTGAGCACTATGCGACTAAACATCTGCGGTCATCAGTCCCCTAGAACTTAGAACTACTTAAAACTAATTAACCTAAGGACATCATACACATCCATGTCCGAGGCAGGACCGAGCGAGGTGGCGCAGTGGCTAGCACACTGGACTCGCATTTGGGAGGACGACGGTTTAAACCCGCGTCCGGCCATCCTGATTTAGGTTTTCCGTGATTTCCCTAAATCGCTCCAGGCAAATGCCGGGATGGTTCCTTTGAAAGGGCACGGCCGACTTCCTTCCCCATCCTTTCCTAATCCGATGAGACCGATGACCTTGCTGTCTGGTCTCCTTCCCCAAAACAACAACCTCCAACCCGAGGCAGGACGAACCTGCCACCGTAGCGGTCGCGCGGTTCCAGACTGAAGCGCCTAGAACCGCTCGGCCACTCCGACCGGCCCCAGCTGCAGTGAAGAAGTGTCACTGCCTTTCATACGAGATGATGGCGGATTGCTGGATTCATAAACAAGCCAAAACGATTACATTAGAACCACTAATTGGCTGGTTGTTCTTTGTTTTAGGTTGTCACAAGGCTGATTTGCAATATGAAAGAACTAGCAGTGAATTTGCACAGCTCAAAAGATTTTATATTGGCTTCAAAATTTGCAGTCATTCGGCCATTTCTTATATATGATAAATGCCCTTTTTTGCTCACCCACGCACTTGTATATTCAGGCGCTCTGTGCGTCACAACCGCCATTCCAGTAACAAATAGCTTGGATATGATTCCTCGTACAAATATGGCAATATGAATACACAAAAAGTAGCTTCTTAACTGAAGTTTTTTAAGATCTCGTCTGGCGCCGCAGAGCTACACACCGTCCCAGTTTCACTTTCGACGTCCTACGGAAATTCCACATACCCTGGCCAGCTACCCGGTGACAATTATTGAACTATATGATATAAAATTGTCATAAGTTCCTGAACGGTTTGCGTTAAGACGTTCAAACTGCACGGTTGGCCCGGGGCATGATGGGAATTAGTATGCGCATGCGCACGCGCCCTGTTGTTGACGGCCATTTGCACCTGAAAATGTCACGGTACAGTTTGCCTGAGCGTATAGCCCCTGTGAAGGCCTACTATGCGAGCAATAACAGCCCAACTGCGGCTCTATCAGGAATTTGATTCGCAAGTTTGAGAGAATGGTAATGTTCGTGAAGACAGCGTTGGCACTGGTGGTAGTCCAAAAAGCATGTAAACACTTGAAAACATCAAGAAGACATGCGTTGTATTTCAAACCAGCCACTGAAAATCGATGCGACGAGCTGCACAATGGGTGGGATTCAACCGGGAGATACTGCGACAAACTGTTGTTGAAGAGCTGCATCTCGTCCCATATAAAATTCAAACCCATCAGCCATTAAGACCCAGCCCAGGGCCATGGAACAGAGGCTGTGTTTCGCTAGCACTGTTGTCCACAGAATTGACAAACGGGACTTTGATGTGAATATGGTTTGGTTTAGCGACGAAATCCACTTTCATTTGGATGGGTTCGTCAATAAGCAAAATTGGCGCTATGGAAACGTCGGCGTTGAGAATGCTACCTCAATATCGATTGCACCCGTACCATATTTCTATGCACCAGGAATTGCATGGCGATGACTTTGAACGTCGTGTACAGTTCTGCCACTGAGCACGAGAGAAATTACGGGACGATGACAGATTTTTTGCACGCTTTCTGTTTAGCGACGAAGCGTCATTCACCCAATAACGGTAACGTAAACCGGCATAATATGCACTATTGGGCAACGGAAACTCCACGATGGCTGCGACAAGTGGAACATCAGCGACATTGGCGGGTTAATGTATGGTGCGGCATTATGGGAGGAAGGATAATTGGCCCCCATTTTATCGATGGCAATCTAAATGGTGCAATGTATGCTGATTTCCTATGTAATGTTCTGCCGATATTACTTCAAGATGTTTCACTGCATGACAGAATGGCTATCTACTTCCAACATGATGGATGTCCGGCACATAGCTCGCGCATGATGGATGTCCGGCACATAGCTCGCGTGCCCTTGAATCGGTATTGAATCGCATATTTCATGACAGGTGGACTGGTCGTCGAAGCTCCATACCATAGCCCGCCTTGTATCAACTGTATATTCTATAAAATCACCATACGATTAAATAAATAGATAAACCATGGTCCTCACGTTCACCGGATCTGACGTCCCCGGATTTCTTTCTGTGGGGAAAGTTGAAGGATATTTGCTATCGTGATCCACCGACAACTCTGACAACATGCGTCAGCGCATTGTCAATGCATGTGCGAACATTACGGAAGGCGAACTACTCGCTGTTGAGAGGGATGTCGTTACACGTATTGCCAAATGCATTGAGGTTGACGGACATCATTTTGAGCATTTATTGCATTAATGTGGTATTTACAGGTACTCACGCTGTAACAGCATACGTTCTCAGAAATGATAAGTTCACAAAGGTACATGTATCATATTGGAACAACCATGTTCAAACGTACCTGCGTTCTGTAATTTAATTTAAAAAACCAACCTGTTACCAACTGTTCGTCTAAAACTGTGAGCCATATGTTTGTGACTATTACAGCGCCATCTATCACAAAGCAAAAAAAGTGGTCCAACTAAAACATTCATATTTCTTTACGTACTACACGAATATGTAATAAAAAATGGGGGTTCCTGTTTAAAAAAAACGCTGTTGATATCCGTTTGACCTATGGCAGCGCCATGTAGCGGGCCAACCATAGCGCCATCTGGTTTCCCCCTTCAAGCTAGATAAGTTTCGTCTTTGTAGTTTTTTCGTTTGACGCTAATTTCGTGATATATTTGGCCCGGTCACGATCAATGGACCACCATGTATATAACAGCCTCATCAGCGAAAAGTCTGAGGTTACATTTACTTTTCTCTACAAGGTCAGCATTATGCAGCCTGAACAAGGAGGCTCCAAACACACTTCCCTGGGGCCTCTTGAATAGCTCTGCATCCAAGATTATATGAATAGTATTAAATACTCATGCGATCATAGTAATTAAACTTAAGTCAGTATGCTATTTCGTAACCTGTGAATGGCGTTCATGTAGCTACGCTAATATGTCAAATATACGTTGCCGATAAACTGGCTCGTTCACTTCATTTCGATAAAAATGATACAAATGAACGATGGAACCGACTAACCAAATATCACTCACTATACAGGCATTAAGAGCGGTTAGTTTTACCCTGATCTCACATTACGTGACCAGTGTAAGTTACAAATTTTCAGTGTGACCACAAAACCTAGCCTCCTAGCAAGCCTATGTGAGCTAGTCTCCGACTACGCTACTTTATAAACCAGAATAGGGCTCAGCAGCGTGATATCTCCATGCAGTAAACATATAGCTGGTACTTCCAACATTACTACGAAGACGGGTAAGCTGAAACAGATTCGGACATGAGCTGAAGAGCCTCATGCAAACTTTGTAGTTGAAGCCTACGATTCAAAATAAATTATGATTTTACTGAAGGCCAACGGGATGGTGAATAGAGGACAGGAAAAAAGAGACTCCACTCTCAAGAAAAGTACAAAATGCCATGAACAGTAATGTCATTGCAAGGGGTTGACCTCTGCACCCGCGGCGGAGCAGAAAATGGAGTGTGTGCTGACATCGTTACCCACAGTTACTTAGCTTTGTCTGTGACCTAAGATATTTCCTTGTCTAACACAGAAGTGATGCGTAGAACACTCACCTACGTCACTAACCCGAGTCCAAGGTACGGTAAATAAGCATAAACAACGATCGTCGCTCCACCTGTGAACCTCATGGTTTTTCCTGCGCAAGCTGTTTTCTTCTTATTTTTCGCGGAAACCAGCGGTCGGCCAGTAAACAGAGAGACCACAAACATGGACAATTCGCTGATCTCCGGCTATGACAGTCGTTTCTTTCTTTTTTCGTACTGGTGTCGAGACGACGTGCGGTTTTTCGACCTTCCTGTATTGACGTCATCGAAGAGGAGCAAATTGTCCTGTTATTCTTGGAAGAGCTACAGGCTGAATTTCACAATGAAATTATTTTGATGGCTGTCCGTCTGCAACAGTGAGAAAGAAATGCTTTGAATGTGCTGTGGTAGAAATTTAATGTTGCTGTGTAGCTGCGCGAGCTTTGCTGTTAAAATCTTTCAGTTTCTTCTGAAGAAAGACATCGCTCCACTAGGCTGTTTTTTTAAATTGTGCTTTTCCAAGTACCACTAGTGTTGAACTGGTTCATTTTCAAGTGCATTTGTAACAGATGTGGATACATTATCCTCGTCAAATAGTGCATAGCACGTTTGTCAAAGATATTGTTCTCGGCTGAGGAATATATGCGTTACAAATTCTTGTATGGACGTTCGGAACGATTACGACTTGATAAATATTTGACGAGAGAAAACTTAAGAAATGGTGAAACTACGTATTTTGCAAATTTTTGACGTACCATTTGCTACTGTTTCAAATATTAGAGGCATAAATTACTTCGATAGACACCCCAACCCGACCAGGTGTTGGGTGGAGGGGAAACGATGGAATGACTTCGATGAGTTCGTCGACTAAGTAGAACGTCCCTCCAGTTCCTGAAACATTATTTTGTTTTTATGTAAATCACTGCAAACGTACTTTTGTTTCTGTTATAACAGCGAACCAACGAATCCTGTGTGAAATGGAACACATCCCTGATATTACTCGTTATGTGGCTACTCTTCATCCTTTCCGTTTGGAAAACGTGTTCCAAACTGATTTCTGTGACAAGTGCGAGGTCAGGACTTCATGAAGACAGGCATCTCCTTTAGGTCAACAAAGCCCACCTGATAGTTTAGTAGCCAAACTGACTATTTCATATGACGATCAAGATGATATTGTAATGCTAATGTATTTCCTAACTGAATGGATTTTCGACAAACATTCACGCACATTCAGATTCAAAACTACAAATTTAGGTTATACAATAGATTTTATTTCTACGTGGTTTTCAGGTACAGTTTCTACTGTTAACTAAATTGCATGACATTTATAACTTCCTCATGTAACGTCAATGAAATCTATTCTGTATCAACTATACTTTTACATCTCTCCGTACTGTATTGGTTATTCTGTTACGAAAATATTCTCGCTGGGTACTGTCTCTCAACCTAGTCATAGGCTGTAAAGCTTATTCAATTAATATTAATAAGAAGCACCACAGCTGTATTAGTGTACGTTTATTGCGTCAAAACTGGTTTAGTTCAAGGTACATCATCAGGTCGCCAGTTTTAATCTTGTTCACCTGAAGGTCTTCGAACGAAACCGGTTGTAGTGAACTCATTTACATGAAATCAAATTTTGCACATTTGTCTGCGGTAATAACGAAGTTGGAAGCCACAGGTAATTACTGGAATCTCTGACAGTTATTGAATAGTTTGAAAAATATTTGCAATCATCCTATGGAGAAGTGGATGCGGCAGCAAAAGATAAAATGGACAAAGTTTTCGGACCACATTCTGATTCTGAGTTGTGAGCTTAACAAAAAAATATTTTGTGGCGAAAACTTTCAACTTGATCTGGCCCTGACCCAAATTTCTTAACACCAGTGTGCACCTCCCACTTCTTGTGACATACAAAGGTCATTTTCTATGAACAAAAACGTTATATCCGACAGACACATGAGCCTTACCGAAGAAAAGTTGGAGAACCGGTGGTTGTGTCCTGGTTTAGAAAGAAATAAAAATAAATATCTAAGTGAATTTTGATACCACATATTTACCGCCTCATGGTGCTTGTTTAATGATAAGGTACTGCATGAATGCATGCATTTTTTACAATTTGATAGTGCACGAAGTTCCGGGTTGTATTTATTGCCTTCATAGACGACACCTAATTAATTAAAAATACTGATATTTGCTACACTCTTAATGTATTTAGAACGAATCATTTCGTATGAAGTATTGAGTATTTTTCAGATTAGCCGCACTAATTCTAATGCGAATCGAGAGTCATTTAAGGCATAGTGGACAGTGGGTAACGGAGAATATTACGCAGAATGCAAGTCATTCACAAATCAAATTGGTAACAGTGTCTATTCAGGTAGTAAGTGTCAGCTTTAACAACGTAGTAATAAAAGTGTTGTTAGAATTTCATCACAATTGTTTATTGTGTTTGGAGAATTTTTTAAGGAGGCCATGTTAGATGTAAGAAAAGGTCCCATCGTCCTAATCAAGCCAAATAAAATAGATAAACTGAACTGTACATATCGTCGCCCGACCGTCGTGTCGTCCTCTGCACACAGGCTTCACCGGATGCGGATACGGAGGGGCTTGTGGTTAGCACAGCGCTCTCCCGGCCATTGTCAGTTTACATGACCAGAGCCGCTACTTCTCGGTCATGTAGCTATTCATTTGTCGTCCCAAGGGCTGAGTGCAACCCGCTTGCCAACAGCACTCGGAGCACCCGCGCGGTCACCCATCCAAGTGCCAGCCAAGCCCGACAGCCCTTAATGTTGCTGATCTGACGAGAACCGCTGTGGCCGAGCGGTTCTAGGCGCTTCAGTCTGAAACCGCACTACCGCTACGGTCGCAGGTTCAAATCTTGCCTCGGGCATGGATGTCCTTAGGTTAGTTAGGTTTAAGTAGTTCTAAGTTCTAGGGGACTGATGACCTCAGATGTTAAGTCCCATAGTGCTCAGAGCCATTTGAACTGCAGCAAGGCCTTTGAGAAACTGTTCATATCGCCAATTCATTGTTCTTAGAAAGTAGCGTTTCGGTTATATTTTTTACTAGATATCCGTTTAACATTTTGAGACAAGGACATTAATGGAATGTGTTAGTTTAGTCACAACTTGTAAGTAGTTTACATCTACATCATACTCTGCAAGCCACCTAATGTGTGGTGGAGGATACTTTCGGTACCACTGTCTAATACCTCCAACCCTGTTGCACTCACGAATACTGCGTGAGAAGACTGAGTGTCGGAAAGCATCTGTACTGGTTCTAATTTCTCAAATTTTCTCCTCGTGTTCAATACGCGATATGTATATAGGGGCAAGTAATACGTTGTCAGACTACTCCTGACAAGTGCTGTCCCGAAATTTCAATAATTACACTCTCCTTGTTGCACAAGGTCTCTCTTGTAACGTCTGCCAGTGGTGTTTGTTAGCATCTGTAACGCTCTCTCGCCAGCCAGACGATCCCGTGACGAAACGTGCCTCTCTTCGTTGGATCTTCTCTATCTCCTCTATCAGTCCTACCTGATATGGATCCCAGATAGATGAACAGTACTTAATAAACGGGCGAAGAAGCGCCTTATAAGCTACTTCTTTCGTGGATGAGTTACATTCCCGTAAGATTCTTCCGGTGAATCTGAGTCTGGTGCCTGCTTTTTCCACTATCTGTTTCATATGGTCATTCTACTTAAGGTCGCTCTGGATAGTTACGGCTAGATATTTTACGGCAGACGCTGTCTCCAGCTGTTTGTCATCAATAGTGTAGCTGTACAGTGGTGGATTTCTTTTCCTATATATGCGCATATGTTACATTTATTTACGTTCAGGGTCAACTGCCAGAGCCTGCATCAATCATCAATTCTCCACAGGTCGTTCTGCAAATTCTTACTATCTTCTGGCGTTGCTACTTTGGTATAGACAACTGCATCATCTGCGAATAGCCTTAAAGAGCATCCGACGCTTTCTACTAGATCATTTATATGTATTGTAAACAGCAACGGTCCTATCACACTTCCCTGTGGTACTCTGGATATTACCTTTACATCTGTCGATTTTGTTCCGTTGAGAGCGACATGTTGAGTTCCGCCTGACAATGTTTATCTCCGTTATCCCGTGAAATCCAGACCACGCCCACTTTCCACGGTATTTAGGCAAGACTCAGCACAACCAGGAGCACCTCCGAAGATGTCCAACGTAGCTTTGGACAAAACGTCAGGGATTGAAGAGTTCCATGGACCACGGCCATACAACCCGGAAGAATTCTCGGCAGCTGAAACATCAAATTGTGCTGTCTATCATCCTCCTCAAATCACTGTAACATGAATCTGGCCTTATGACATGGACACGTATCCTCATGGAAGATGTCATCATCGCCGGGGAAGATATCGATCCTGAACGTATTCAGGTGGCCCGCAATAATGTTCACGAGGTCCACAGTTACGATGTTGACTTCTATTATTACCATAGCTACCATGGGAAACCAGGTGAACGTCCCCTATACCTTAATTCATCACCCATCAGTCTGCGTCCTTAGAGCGGTGCATGTTCCTAATAAAATCAGTGGTAAAAGTCTAGATTGCGTTGGTTTTATTTTATTAAAATGACCGGTTTCGGCCTAGTCTTGGGCCATCTTCAGATAAGCACTGTGAAAAATATAAAACGTGCTAGTTACATAAAGAAGTCAGCGACTCAAAATAAAGTAATTTATACAGGGTGAGTCACCTAACATTACCGCTGGATATGTTTCGTAAACCACATCAAATACTGACGAATCGATTCCACAGACCGAACGTGAGGAGAGGGGCTAGTGTAATTGGTTAATACAAACCATACAAAAATGCACGGAAGTATATTTTTTAACACAAATCTACGTTTTTTAAATGGAATCCCGTTAGTTTTGTTAGCACATCTGAACATATAAACAAATACGTAATCAGTGCCGTTTGTTGCATTGTAAAATGTTGATTACATCCGGAGATATTGTAACCTAAAGTTGACGCTTGAGTGCCACTCCTTCGCTGTTCGATCGTGTGTATCGGAGAGCGCCGAATTACATAGAGATCCAAAGGGAACGGTGATAGGTACAGAAGAGACTGGAACAGCACATTACGTCCACATGCTAACACCTTTGTATTGGTCTTTTTCACTGACGCACATGTACATTACCATGAGGGGTGAGGTACACGTACACATGTGGTTTCCGTTTTCAATTACGGATTGGAATAGAGTGTGTCTCGACATGTCAGGCCAATAGATGTTCAATGTGGTGGCCATCATTTTCTGCACACATTTGCAATCTCTGGCGTAATGAATGTCGTACACGCCGCAGTACATCTGGTGTAATGTCGCCGCAGGCTGCCACAATACGTTGTTTCATATCCTCTGGGGTTGTAGGCACATCACGGTACACATTCTCCTTTAACGTACCCCACAGAAAGAAGTCCAGAGGCGTAAGATCAGGAGAACGGGCTGGCCAATTTATGCGTCCTCCACGTCCTATGAAATGCCCGTCGAACATCCTGTCAAGGGTCAGCCTAGTGTTAATTGCGGAATGTGCAGGTGCACCATCATGCTGATACCACATACGTCGACGCGTTTCCAGTGGGACATTCTGGAGCAACGTTGGCAGATCATTCTGTAGAAACGCGATGTATGTTGCAGCTGTTTGGGCCCCTGCAATGAAGTGAGGACCAATGAGGTGGTCGCCAATGATTCCGCACCATACATTTACGGTCCACGGTCGCTGTCGCTCTACCTGTCTGAGCCAGCGAGGATTGTCCACGGACCAGTAATGCATGTTCCGTAGTTTCACTGCCCCGTGGTTTGTGAAACCCGCTTCATAGGTAAACAGGTACAACTGCAACGCATTCTCTGTTAATGCCCATTGACACAATTGCACTCGATGATTAAAGTCATCACCATGTAATTGCTGATGTAGCGACGCATGAAACGGGTGAAAGCGGTGACGATGCAGTATGCGCATGAGACTACTTTGACTCAGCACACCGGCTCTCGCAATGTCCCGTGTACTCATGTGTGGGTTCATGGCAACAGCAGCTAATACACCAACTGCACCCACTTCTCCTGTGACGGCCTGTTACGGACCCGTTTGCGTGCTACGACCATACCTTCAAATGGTTCAAATGGTTCAAATGGCTCTGAGCACTATGGGACTTAACATCTGTGGTCATCAGTCCCCTAGAACTTAGAACTACTTAAATCTAACTAACCTAAGGACATCACACACATCCATGCCCGAGGCAGGATTCGAACCTGCGACAGTAGCAGTCGCGCGGTTCCGGACTGAGCGCCTGAACCGCTAGACCATCGCGGCCGGCTACGACCATACCTGTTGCATACAGTTGGCGGTAGATGTTTTGCAATGTGCGGCACGTTGGATGCTCTCTGTCCGAGTACCGTTCTGCATACACCCTGCAGGCTTCAGCTGCATTTCGTCGACACTCGCCATAGATGAGTATCATCTCCGCCTTTTCATGGTCACAGTTCCTACAACACTACACTATCACAGACGTCTGGTAACACGGTGTACTACAGTTGGCCTGCGTGCGGAGACGAATGCAGAATAACAGTAGCAGCAAGCGCTACATGCGGACACTGCGACAGCTAGGCCAAACCACAACAGTGCACTACAGCCACACTCGTAAACACGGTCGTCATCGTAAACATGTCCCTGGAGATGCTGCTCGCCGACCGTGGCCCGTGTTTGTTACAACACGCAATTGAACGTCGGAGGTTTCAAGCGTCAGCTTTAGGTTACAATATCTCCGGATGTAATTAACATTTTACAATGCAACAAACGGCACTGATTACGTATTTGTTTATATGTTCAGATGGGCTAACAAAACTAACGTGGTTTCATTAAAAAAAACCGTAGGTTTGTGTTAAAAAATATACTTCCGTGCATTTTTGTATGGTTTGTATTAAACAATTACACTAGCCCCTCTCCTCACTTCGGTCTGTGGAATCGGTTCGTCAGTATTTGATGTGGTTTACGAAATATATCCAGCGGTAACGTTAGGTGACTCACCCTCTATATACTAAAATCAAAGAGTCGTTACCCAACAGCTGAAGTTGACAATGTCTAGAACAGTTAGCAGACCTCAGAAGTTGAACTGCTGCTATTGGCTAGGTAACGTTGCATTATATAGATCTTGTGAGGGGGTGCTTCTGCTGTATGACGTTAGCGTCAGCCAATGAGGAACGGTGTACATAAATTATGTATCATTTGAAGATACAGTTTATCTGAAAGTGAATAATTATAAAAAAGTAGTGCCTATAGGACAGACCAAAATGTTAAAAATAGTGAGTAAAGTATTAAGATTATTTAAAAATTATTTCTCTTATTTCTTGTAGTGCCATCTGCGGGAAACCATTTAACTAGCATAAAATATGCATAGCATAGGCTGTTTAATCAGTAGAATGTGTGTATAGAATAAATGATAATTACAGGGTGGTTACATAGTGTTTCGAATAATATGAAATTCAGTGTCAGCTGCCTAGCCAACAGCAGTAGTTCAGCGGCTGAGGTCTACTGACTGTTCCAGACAGCGTCAACTTCAGCTTGATGGATAACGACTCTTCGATTTTAATGCGTATAAATTACTTTAAGTCACTGACTTCTTTATGTAACCAGCACGTTTTCTATCTTTCGCTGTGCTTATCTGAAGATGGCCGAAACCGGCCATTTTAATAAAATAATCATCGCGAACTTGACTATTGATTCATTGATTTTCATAGTTTACAATATCGCAGTGTCCCAAAAATGTTATCACAATTTTTTAATGTCCGGAGTAGCCGCTCCCTTGGATGACTGAGTACCCGTCTATGAGCATCAACTTGAAACGTGATTCCTTCGACCAGGCGATGCGTTCCCATCGATCCACAGTCCAATATCGATGATCCATTACGCACTGCAGACGTAATTGATGTCGTTGTTGGGTAACATGGGAGCATGAACAGATCGTTTATTGCAGAACCCCGTGTTCAACAATGTGCGCTAAACGATATGCTCTGAAAACCATTGTTTCCATTTTTGAGGCGAAATTCTTCCATTACATATGGTTTAGAGACATTCTATTTTGACTGTGATTTTGGGAAACTTAGAGTGAAATCGAAATTAATGTGGTAACCCTATTATTTATACCAGGGACTCCTCCATGTATGACTTTACTCTGTGATTCCACCGATCTATTAACGGGGATTCCTTCAAGCTCTTACTGGATACAATGCTTTTAATTTTAGCTTGCTGTATTAATTGTGCTGTTGCCGTTGTAAAGTGTGACATCGGAATTTAACCGTATTGTACCAATTGTAATCGCACGAAAAGCTGAGCGATTACACTGGCTATATACAAATGTAACCCCCAAGTAGCACGAAATCAGGAGAAATTGTCTGTGTAGGATATGTTTAGCCATTTTAATTTTTTTGTGACATGAAGCAACGTGCAAAAAGCAGACAAAAATGGGGACATCGAGCTCTCATCGAAACCAAGCATTTTGGGATTGAATATGAGGAAGAAATAAAAATTGGCAGCTGAAGTTTATTGGGATAATGTACTAAACTTGAAAGATCAACGTGGCAATATAATTTACGAAAATATAGAAGTGGTCATTTCACTTTTACTAGTAGTTCCATCATACACGTAACAAGGAAACCGTTAACGGGTAGCTTCAGACAAAATCCCAAGCGCAGCGAAAAGGTGCAGAAGTAATGCTGCAGCTTCTGATACTCTGAATATATGATTGTTATGTAGAGTGTATTATAAATGTTGCTAAACACGTTAAACAATATATTGTTCTTTATTATAATTATACCCCATAAATCTACGGATTTTCGAGGTTTTTAGCGTATTTTGGAGACAATTCCGAAACAGTGAAGTGAAACCAAAATCGTAAGTGGAAACAGCGTCTAAAACATCTGCGCCTGCTATATACACTATTGGCCATTAAAATTGCTACACCACGAAGATGACGTGCTACAGAGGCGAAATTTAACCGACAGGAATAAGATGCTGTGATATGCAAATGATTAGCTTATCAGAGCATTCACACAAGGCTGGCGTCGGTGGCGACACCTACAACGTGCTGACATGAGGAAAGTTTCCAACCCATTTCTCATACACAAACAGCAGTTGACCGGCGTTGTCTGATGAAACGTTGTTGTGTTGCCTCGTGTAAGGAGGAGAAATGTGTACAATCACGTTTCCGAGTTTCATAAAGGTTGGATTGTAGCCTATCGCGATTGCGGTTTATCGTATCGCGACATTGCTGCCCGCGTTGGTCGAGATCCAATGACTGTTAGCAGAATATGGAATCGGTGGGTTCAGGAGGGTAATACGGAACTCCGGGCTGGAACCCAAGGGCCTCGTATCACTAGCTGTCGAGATGACAGGCATCTTATCCGTATGGCTGTAACGGATCGGGCAACCACGTCTCGATCCCTGAGTCAACAGATGGGGAAGTTTGCAAGACAACAACCATCTGCACGAACAGTTCGACGACGTTTGCAGCAACATGGACCATCAGCTTGGAGACGATGGCTTCGGTTACCCTTGACGCTGCATCACAGACAGGATCGCCTGCGATGGTGTACTCAACGACGAACCTGGGTGCACGAATGGCAAAACGTCATTTTTTCAGATGAATCCAGGTTCTGTTTACAGCGTCATGATGGTCGCATCCATATTTGGCGACACCGCGGCGAAAGCACATTGAAAGCGTGTATTCGTCATCGCCATATTGGCGTATCACCCGGCGTGATGGTATGGGGTGCCATTGGTTACACGCCTCGGTCACCTCTTGTTCGCATTGATGGCACTTTGAACAGTGGACGTTACATTTCAGATGTGTTACGGTCCGTGGCTATACCTTTCATTCGACCCCTGCGAAACCCTACATTTAAGCAGAATAATGCACGACCGCATTTTGCAGGTCCTGTATGGGCCTTTCTGGATACAGAAAATGTTCGACTGCTGCCCTGGCCAGCACATTCTCCAGATCTCTCAGGAACTAAAAACCTCTGGTCAATGGTGGCTGAGCAACTGGCTCGTCACAATACGCCAACACTACTCTTGATGAACTGTGGTATCGTATTGAAGCTGCATGGGCAGCTGTACCTGTACACGCCATCCAAGCTCTCTTTGACTCAATGCCCAGACATATCAAGGCCGTTATTATGGCCAGAGGTGGTTGTTCTGGGTACTGATTTCCCAGGAGCTATGCACCCACATTGCGTGATAATGTAATCACATGTCAGTTCTAGTATAATATATTTGTCCAATGAATACCCGTTTATCATCTGCATTTCTTGTTGGTGTAGCAATTTTAATGGCCAGTAGTGTATTATACTCTGTCGTCATATCTGCTACATATCGCCGCCTCTCCTGCTTTACGGAGCAAGCAAGCACCCAAACACCCTTGTTCTGTGATGAAGCTAGGACGTCAAACACCTTCTCACGTACTCATAGTTTCGTCGTCCTTCAGCTTCTTCCCCTAGGTGCTCACGACAGTGTCACTTGAACAGCAGACCGTTTCCGCCGTTTTCGTGATGCTCGATGCCAGGTGCCAGAGCCATATCAATCTGTCCTATGTCAAAGTCGCTTGTGTCAGTGTGTTTCTGCATCTGCGGTTTTACCAACGCGAGAATCATTCCCCATTTGCCTCTGTTCTGCTTAGATTCTTTCCTCACCGCTTCCCATGCCCACCTGGCGGCATTCAGCCTCGCGGTGAGCTGTGGTCACACAGTGTTTTGCGGAGGAAAAGCTTCCTCCAAAGGAGACCGACAAATAAATTCCGTATCGCGATATCTCATTCTGCGGTTATTTCCGCTTAGATTACTTCCCAGCGGCGGTTTCTTATGTGCGGTCGGCTGACCTCCGTTCGGCAGAGTCGTACTGCATGCAGCTCCTCCTAGTTTGTAAGTGATGCAACCACTGCTCTGCTGCCTTCACGAGGAAAGAAATACGCACCCCGCTGAATGACGCGGCAGGATTTCCCTCTTCTAGATAGACTCTGGACTTGAACGAATGATTGCCACAGGCTCCGTTACGATAAACTACACTGAAGAGCCAAAGAAACGGTTACACCTGCCTAAAATCGTGTAGGGCCCCCGTGAGCACGCAGAAGTACCGCAACAGGACTTGGCATGTACCCGACTAATGTCTGAAGTAGTGCTGGAGGAAATCGACACTATTAATACTGCAGGGCTGTCCAGAAATCCGTAAGAGTACGAGGGGTGGAGACCTCTTGCGAACAGCACGTTGCAAGGCATCCCACATATGCTCAATAATGTTCATGTCTGGGGAGTTCGGTGGCCAGTGGAAGTGTTTAAATCAGAAGAGCGTTCGTGGAGCCGCTCTGAAGCAATTCTGGGGGTGTGGAGTGTCGCATTGTCCTGCCGGAGTTATCTAAGTCCGTCGGAATGCACAATCGACATGAATTGATGCAGGTGATCAGACAGGATCCTTACGTACACGTTATCTGTCAGGGTCGTATCTAGACGCATCAGGGGTCCCAAATTACTCCAACTGAACACGCCCCCCGCCATTGCAGAGCCTCCACCACCTTCAACAGTAACCCTCTGACATGCAGGGTCCATGGATTCATGAAGTTGTCTCCATACCCGTACACGTCCATGCGCTTGATACAATTTGAAACGAGACTCGTCCGACCAGGCAACATGTTTATTGCCATCAACAGTCCAATGTCGGTGTTGACGGGGCCGGGCGAAGCGTAAAGCTTTGCGCTGTGCAGTCAACAAGGGTACAGGAGTGGGCGTTCGACTCCGAAAGCCTATATGGATAATGTTTCGTTGAATGGTTCGCACGCTGACACTTGCTGGTGGCCTAACATTGAAATCTGTAGCAACTTGCGGAAGGGTTGCATTTCTGTCACGTTGAACGATTCTCTTTAGTCGTCGTTGGTCCCGTTCTTGCAGGTTTTTCTTCCAGCTGCACCGATGTCGCAGATTTGATGTTTTACCGGATTCCTGATGTTCACGGTACAATCGTGAAATAGTCGTATGGGAAAATTCCCTTTTCATCTGTAACTCGGAGATGCTGTGTCCCATCGCTCGTGCGCCAACTATAATACCACATTCAAAGTCACTTAGAGCTTCATAACCTGGCATCTAATAACTAGGCCAGACACTTACGAGTATATAGACATTGCCAACCACAGCATGGGATGATGCTTGTTTACATAGCTCTGTATTTGAATACGTATGCCTATATCAGTTTCTTTGGCGCTTCAGAGTAAAAGAAGGAAGGAGATTAGGGTTTCAACGAGGTAGTTAATGACGGAGAACAAGCTCGAAAAGAACATGGGTAAACATGGAAATCGACAACATTCTTTTCAAAGGCACCATCCTCGTATTCACCTAACCACTTTATGGAACCACGGTAAACCCAAATTTCAGTGCACGGATGGAGATACGAACCTTATTCCTCCAGACGGAAGATCCAGAGCTTTCAGCACTGCATCACTTGCAGGGTACTCTGATGAAAAGTAATTAATGCTTTTACAAAAAGTAAGGACACGTTCGTGAAAATTGAAATGAACCCCGTGAGATACTAGAAAGAGTTATTATTACATTAAGGCTTTATAATCCATTCTTCAGAAAAAAGCTCGGATACTAGAGTAATATAAACAGGAGATCGAAAACAATCTCACATTTCGGGTATGTCATCTATTCACTACATTTACGGTGGAGCTACGTTAAACATCGTTCTTATTGGTTTGCTCGTTGACGACTGAACAAATGAAGTTCGGCATATGTTCCTCTAATCAGTTTTATTCTTACTTTTAGACAAAACCTTTCACAAAAGACTCGGCCGGTTTTTCTAATTTTTTTTATTTTATTGATCACACTGCTACAATAAGGGCTGTGTTTACGATTTATACGTCGACCTACGTTACATATTTACAACACATTACAGACAGGAGGAGTTAACGTAAATAGTGATTCATATGCTCAGAGAACAAAGTGCTGACCGCTGATACTCCCTCGCACAATGAATTAATCCAGTTTTAGAAGCCTCATCTCATTCAGTCTATTTTCCGTCAAATGGTAACTATACTTTAGGACCTCCCACACGTATTGTGCAGAGAATGGGCAATTAGTTTCTCATCAAACATCAACTCAAAGAAATGCTGTGCGTTTCAGACGCACAGCCCGCCATAGATATTACATTGGGCAACCCGTTTATTCTCTATCATTCATGTGCGAAATTCCATCAACAGCAGTAGGGGACATTTGTTCCTGGAACAAAAGTTAAATAGCTGCCCACTGTGTTGTTAGCTAATGTAATGCCATACGCTGTGGTTACTAGGTAATTACCTATTCCAACCAGTAGCGGGAAAAACTTTCCGCTTGTTTGTGTTGATTTCCAGTAACATACCGTATCTGCTCCTGTATTCCGAAAACCGTAAAAAAACGGAACGTGAGTGGTAAAAAGTCTGTCACTCATCTAGATGAGTAATTTCGAATGGCGCATTTGGTGATTATGCAGTCTGCCGCAGACAAGTGTCAACAATTGTCTTGCAGTTAAGGTGTCAACCTTCTGACGCAATTGTGCTCCACCAAAAGCTACGAGAGAACTAACGTAATTGGATTATTTTTAGCCCGCTAAGCAAAACCGCTCTAGAGACGGTATCTCAGAGAAGAGCAATTCATCACTTGACAGTATGGTTGAAGAACTAATAGCAGGCGCTTGTAGTTTCACAAAGACCCAGCTATGTTATGGCTGTTTGCTTTGTTCGACAATAGCTCTTTGTGATACAGTTTACAGACAAATGCTGTATTTTTTTCTATTCTATTACCGCGGTCGGGTGTGTGGAAACATGTAATATTCGTAAGAAGGTAATTCACATAACTGCTTATGGTTTTTTTTTCTATTCCATTTATGATAAATGTCCCTGAATTACTCAGCTCAGTACTGGCTGTTACGAGTACCAGTACATCGGGCTGAAAGACAAGAAATGTCAGGCACAGGAGCCGAGAAAGGAACAGTTAAAAAATGTGTGCAGTTGCTAGTAAGCTCTTTTTCGCTTATTCAGCAAACACATATTTCAAAATACTGGCTTTATCCATTTAGGATTGCTTCCACGTTTTCTACTAATCTCTCTCTCTCTCTCTCTCTCTCTCTCTGTGTGTGTGTGTGTGTGTGTGTGTGTGTGTGTGTGTGTGTGTGTGTGTGTAAAGTAATGTGCACGACCCATATGTAACATTTTTTGGGGACACTCGTCCACTTTTGTAAATCCTACTATGGCTGATAAAGTTAGAAAGCTACGAGGGATGATCAATAAATACAATAAATAATGCAACACTTATTTTGCTGAAAGCAGGTTAGTTTTATCCAGGATTCCAATAGACCATATTATTCTCCACACTTTTGGCTATAAAATCCTATTTTTCGATATAACGCGACGACCTTACGCCACGACACTGGGTAGGCCTGTGTGCCCGCATGGTACCGCTCTACTGGTCGACGTCGAAGCCAATGTCTTGATGCACCAACAACCTCCCCATCATACACGTACTGCTTCTCGCAGAGTTCATCTTTCATTGGGCCAGACAGATGGTAGACGGAAGGTGCGAGATCCGGGCAGTCCAATGAAGTTTTGTGAGCTCCTCTCGAAAGCGCATAATTGGGTGAAACCTTAAGACGTCGCGAAGAAAAAGTTCGTTTGCATTTTTGTGGCGACGAACACGCTGAATTCGTTTCTTCACTTTCCTGAGGGTAGCACAATACACTTTAGAGCTGATCGTTACGCTATGAGGGAGGACACAAAATAGAATAACCTCTTCAGAGTCACAGAAGACTTTACCGGCTGAAGGTGCGGCTTTGAAATTTTCTTTGGAGGAGAGATGGTGTGCCACCACTCCATGGATTGCCGTTTTGTTTCCAGTTCGAAGTGATGAACCCAAGTTTCATCGCTTGTAACGATTTTCGACAAAAAATTGTCTCTATCAGCTTCGTAACGCGCAAGTCTTCCCTCACAGATGGCCCTTCGTTGCTCTTTATGGTCTTGTGTTAGGCGGCGAGGAACTCAGCGGTCAAAAACTTTGTAGTACCCCAACTGATGGACGAGTGCGTCAGCACTACCAACAAAGGGTCCCGTTTGAGCAGCGAAGTGTTTGATGGTGATCCATCGATCACCTTGAATGAATGTGTCCACTACGTTCCGACATTGCAGGTGTCACAGCTGTGCGCGACCGGCCGACACGAGGGAATGGCAGCTTTGCGCGACCTTGTTGGGATGGTGACACGCCTCGTCCAGCGACTCAAGGTGCTTTTTTTCAGTGCCAGGTTTCCGTAAACATTCTGCTAGCGCCTATGATAATCTGTGACGCTGTGGTTTTCCGTCAAGTGAAACTCAATGACAGCTCTCAGCTTGGAACACCCTTCCGTTATGGACGGCATATTGAAGGCAACTTGGTGCGCCGCCACCCATCGTAACTTTATGAAACTATAGGTGCTGAAGCGGGAATATTTCCGATGTACCACAAAAAATTCCGCATTTTTTGAATTGACATTGGCGGAGAAAAATTTTTTTACCCTACTTATTGAACACCCCCTCGTACTTCTCTGTCACAAATTAGTTACTATTTATTCACATTAGATATCAATAGCTGTCATATCTAAAAGATTTTCTATGTAGTAGTTGAGCCAATAACGTCATCAATAAGGCGGAAATGGCTATTCTAAGCGTCTCTAATATGGCGCCTATGATGTCACTACATACACACGATAACAAACACGAAAATACGTACAAATAAGACAATAACAATCTGGATTTTAGGGAGGGGACAAGCTAAATATAACAGTAAAAAAAAGACACACCACGATCCAAAACATAAAAATGACGAAGAAAAAAAAAATCAGAAAATGTACAGGAATCAGACACTTCCCTTGACCTACGTAGGTCAACCATAACTATTGATACGAAAAAGCTACCACCTGTAACTACGAAAAACAAAACCAAAACCACAACACATCAAAAATTCAAAAGCCATCCCTACGGAAATTAACACACATTCAATACACCATAAATACACAAAAAACACAACAAGACGACATCTACAAACACAACCAACTCATAAACTCCGCGTTGTAATGACGTCATACACCACAACACCATTACGTCATGGATCAAAGCAAACGGGTGGAATCGGAGGCTTCCGTTGACCCATGGATGGAAACCGGTTGCAAAATAAAACTGTTTTGCGATGAAAGATTGTTTTAAATGCTAAAAATTAAACATTAGGTTACTGTATCCTTCAGTGTTATTGTCACATTCAGCCAGTCTTCTACAATCTGAAAACGGTTCATAGATCCCTGGAAGCTTTTGGATTTAAACTTATCAGCCAAACTTCAGCCGGGCGGCTCTTACGTGTTGTATATAGCACCCGAATGTTGCTGCTAGATGCGAGGGTGGCGCTAGTATAGACACAATTTATCTGAGCTACGTATATGTCAAAGGCAGATGCTTGGTGATCATGGGGTGCTGAGATGATCGGTCTAAGACGCATGGGAGATTACTTAAGAACTCGGATTTTGGCGGTTGACAGCATATAATTGGATCTACTGTCTCGCAGAGACAAAGTTTTCACACGCCTGAAGGGTCAGTACAGGACGACCATAAGTGTTTAACGAACTGACTTAACGTCGCCTCCGCAGAGGCGCATGGGGGCGATGGATTGTCTGCATGGAATCAGATCGCCGCCGATTTGAAAGTGAGGCGTCAAGAGCCTAATATTACCAGCACTGTACGGAGGCGAATGCACCATATAAACGTCAGCAGCCGACGGCCGTAATCGCGTTCAGTGCCTCCTCAGTACTTTTTGCCACTTCCTCTGTAATAATCATGGTGGCGTATGATGTTCAAAGAATCAGCTGTCTGAAGAGTGTACATAGACGTGCGCCTTCTTCGACACTTGTTCAGGTCAGAAATTCGGTTTCGTATACTTCTCTACTCTGCGATATCTTGTTTCTCTGGTGGTAGCACAAAAATACACTGTCACAATCACATTAATGTGACCACCTGTCAGAAGGCTGAGTAACAATCTTTTGCAGTGCGGATCGCTGCGAAACGTGCAGGAAGAGTGTCACTGAGGTTCTACAAGGTACCGATAGGGACTTGGAGCCATGCCGACTCCAGTGCCGTGGCAAAGGTGCGCCAGGTTTCTTGGTTGAGGCCCGATTGAGGTGGTCCTACATATTCTCAACTGATTTCATATCCTGGGAGTTTGGTGGTCAGAGGAGTATGGTAAACTCATCCTGGTGCTCTTCCAACCACGCGCGGTACACTGCGAGCTGCGTGAAACGTTGTTTTGTCCTACTGGTAGATGTTATCGTGTGGAGGAGAAACAAACTGCATGTAAGTGTGGACTTGTTCCCCGAGGATGGATGGAAACTTTCATTGATCCATTGTGCCTTCCAGAATGACGAGATCACCCAGGGAATGCCATCCGGCCTGGGTCATTCCGACGGTTGTTGCAAGGCGTTTGCTTTCAGATGTTTCAGGCTGTACACGCCAACGGCCATCTCTCCAACGGAGAATAAAAAGTGATTCGTCTGAAGAGGCCACCTGTAGCCACTAAGTGCACCTCCAGTTACGGTACTGGCGTGCAAACTGCAGCCTTCGTCGTGGATGGACAAAAGTGAGCAGGGGTGTATGAACTATGCGCTTGCTGCGGAGGCCCATACGCAACAACGTTCGTTAAACAGTCGATGAGGAGACACTGTTGATAGCGCCTTCATCTGGTTTGCACGTCTTTTCTCCCGTACACCTATCCGCAGCCGTTCATCTGTGGCCCGTGACGTACTACAATTGCCTTGGAGCTGATCTTGTATAGCGCCATTTTGCCATCCACGGTATACTTTAACCACGGCGGCATTCGTCAGATTACAAACTTAGTCGTTTCGAAAATGCTTCCACCCTTGGCTCGAAAACCAATGATCATGACCTTTTGGACATCAGACAAAGCGCTCCGTTTTTGCATTACAACAATACGACAACGAATGCATTGCTTCCCGCGTTTTTTTAAATATAGGATGGGGTAATTCCACGCCCACACCGACGTGGTGACCAAACCAAAAGTTCTACTGTCACCTCCGTATGTATAACATGTTAGTTTTCGGATCAGGAGTGACAGGATGCGGGTTGTGATGATGTCCGTCCGTCTGGGTAGGATTACTCATTGACATGGTCCATCAGGCGACACAAAGTGGACGAAAGCGATCGAATGATAGAGGTTTGTGTGGGCAGAGGGGGGAAAAAGGTGCCAAGACAAGCGCCAAGCGAAAAAACCTCTGCGACGGTAGGACGGGTAGTAGCGGCTTGCTAGCTGCGACAGTGCATGCAACGTGAGGTTACGTTAGTACGAGGTATCGTGCATCGTTACCTTTGTCGCTGCGGTGCTCGTTGTAGCTGGGTCACTCCGGGCGCTGCAGCTGGGCTCCTGTGAATTCTCCTGGGCCTGCTGCAGCAGCTGCGTCCCTGCAACAGTCCAAGATAGTCATACACTAGTGGGCGATCTGCCATAGATCAGCTCACAATGCAGGGTGTGTGTGTGGCTGGTTTGCATGTTGTGTAGAGTACGGCTTCCCTGAGATTGCCTGTTTTTCGGCGGGTAGAGCTTCTGGGGTTGCCTGTAGTAGCTGTGTTGCAGCGGCCCATCAGTACTGTTGTGTTAGCGTGCTATGGAACATAGATGTTTAGTTCCTTGCTAATAATGTCTTTGGTCTATTATGTTTCCATTTATGGTTGTGGTCGTAGTTCCCCAGAGAAAGAATAAACGTGTTACGCGAGTGTCTCGTGTTTCTGTACAGTCGTGTGGAGAGTTTGTGGAATACCTGTAAGATGGTATCTAGCTGATATTCCCCGTGAAGATTCGCGGTGCGTGTGTAACGCGGAGCATTGCTTATGATTCTGAGTACTTTGTTCTGTATGGGCTGCAGTCGGCGCAGACGGGAGCAGCATGCGTCATCAGAGGTCTAATAAGTGTGGTGTAATGGACCTGGACACCCTTCTATTCAGTGTGCTACGCCTGTTAAGCAGAAGATAGAGTTGTTTGAGCCTCGTGTTTGCTTTGTTGTTCACGTGTTGAATGTGGTTTCTCGCGGAAACGTATTGGGCGTGCACGTAGTGTTATTGGGTTGAAGTGTTGATGCTTGCGCAGTAGTTTCGGTCTCCTAGTGAACAGAACGGCTTCACACTTGTCAACGTTTACTTTAACACGTCATTTCACCAACCAAGGCTCTGCCGCTCCGAGTGCAGTCTGTAGTCGTGAGTTAATGTTAGAAGGTTTTCAGTCTTGTGCGAGGATGGCAGTGTCATCCGCTTAGATTGCCACCATCGTCTTGCGTGTAGCTGGAAGGTCATTAATGTAGAGGTTAAACAGTATGTGCCCTAGGATGCTTCCTTGGGGTACTGCAGCCTATATACCATGTCGTGTTGATGTTTGCCCTGCACGTCGGTGTTGAAACCCCTGTCCGTGAGATCTGAGTGTATGAGACGTACCAGCCCGTCGGGGAACCCCGCGACGCAGAGTTTGCGTATGAGGCCGTTGTGCCACAGGCGGTCGAAGGCGCCCGCGTGCCCCCGACGGGCTTTATATACCCTCCACTGCCAGTGCTGCCATCTGTCATCTGTCATCTACAAGTGGGTTATTGCACTTGTCATGTCTTTGTCTAGCTTTACCTCCTCTTCCACAGTTTTCGTGTATTCAGCACTATCTGTAGACAGACGTCTTACGGTAGCAGCGAACATTTCCTAAGACGTTAGTAGGAATGCTTTCATCATATAACTGTCATCGAGCATTGAGGCTGACACAGCTGATTTTTATTTCCAGAAGAGCACAAGCTGGAAATGTCATGCCTTCACACGCACTATTTTTCTGACTCTTTTGTAAACGTGCCATTGCGTCAACTTCATTTGCTTTGCCGTTGTGTGCGTTTTTTCTAAGCAGTAGTAACTAATTCTGTTGTCAACTTTTTTTATTCTTTGTTGCTCTTAGTAAAACAAAAATCGGTAGAATTGTAAATCGTACAGACCGCTGTAGTTCGTTAGTGATATGCACAAGGAATATGAAATGTTGTAAGTTTGCTTTTCACCAATTAACGTATACTTAACTTTTGTTTCCGTTTGTTTCAGGTAAGCCTCTCCCATCGATACTCGCGGTGAAATCCTACTACGACAACGTTAAGTAACTGAATTCCTCTACAAACCTGGCACAGGGAATGGAAGTACAGTGGTCTGACGAAGTCAGAATATCCAGTATACGCAACATTCACGCAGATGGTCCTCGGTCACAAACAATGGAAACACATTAGTCACTGGTGAGCTCATCCAGCATCACAGAAACACCACAATGAGCAAAATTTTGGTGAAAACAGGTATGATAAAAGGATCTGTTTTAGTCTATTGGAATGCAGAGAGAACGCTCAGTCATTTCAGGGAGATGAAGCAAATTAGATATTTGTGTGTGTGATCATCTTCTTGAGTGCTTCTGCGGCTTTTGTACACAATGTTTTCATCGAACTGTAACAATACTAGTATCTATTGTCGGCTAATAGGCCCTTTGGCTGTATTATGTCAGTTTGTTAGAGTCAAAATGACTAAGAAACACTGGCAACAATCTATACTGCCCTATAAATGAAAAATGTTGTCGCATTATCTATGACGAGAAAACACTGAACACACTTGTTCAATAAGAAGGAATTCAACGTTAAATGTTATTACTGCTCGGAACCACTACCAGCAATACTGCCCGTGCCTCTGTCTTGCGCTAACGCAGGGAACTCTCTCCAACTGTAAATGTATGCACTTGATAGCCGAAAGTTGCTGGGATGAGGAAATTATTCTCGCCTCACTTTCAGAAGTTCAGCTGTGGTTCCCTCAGCGATAAAGATTTTCACAGCACAATACGGCTCTTTATAACAAAATTTAAAAAAAAAGAAGGAAAACGTGATAGTAAAATTGTCCAAAATTAATAAATATCATAATAACATCCAAATATGTATCACTTGCGTAAAGAAATCTGTCACCATCCTTTGTTTTTCTGGTTTTTTGTACTTTGAATATATTTTCAAAGCTCAGGTGACTTGTCAAACATTGACTGGTCATTAAGCTTTGAAAAGTAAAGCAAGTCTATGAACTGATTCAGTAATGGACACTTGAACTAATTCGTCTTTCTTTTCACATGAATATTTGTTGGACTATCGAAATACGTACAGCGCATTGCAAACAATCAGACATTCAACTTATCCAAATTCGCAATGGTGCGAAAAGGGAGATAAATACATATTATATATATATTAAAAGTTTGAATTAAGTAACTTTGGAGGTATATTCAGTGTTCCCTTCCATTTTCTAGAAATCACTACTTGTAATAGGGGTGACAAGACAGATGGCTTCAAAGAGCTTAGAAGATGGCAAATGACTCGCACTTATTTATTGTTGGTGATAGAGATAATACTAGTAGCTTGTTCTCCTTTCAGAGATTTATCACTTACCTAATTATGTCTTTCATAAATATTAGGGACACTGACTGCCCCGCGATTGACTAGAATTTTACCTATATTAATTTAAATACATCGCCCGGTATAATTACGTTGAAATAGAAAGAAATATTTATTTCGTGGAAAAAACACGAAACCCTAAGATCCATATTATAATGTCACATGAAACACATTTAAATGAGCCATAATGTTTAACAATAAAGAGGATAAGAAGAAAGGTGTAATTGTAACATATTGAGAGACAGAATGCAGTTGGTGTTTCTGTTGTTAAATTATATAAAAATCAAAAAGATTCGGAAGATCATGAAACTGTTAATGTTCATTTACCCCTGATCATCGAGTGTTTATAAACATAACCTGACGCAAACATTTTACAGCAAGAAGACAGCACTGGAGCCAAGTTACATCGAAACTACAGTACGGAATAGACATTGCACTCTGCAGCGAAGGGTTTGCTAGTTCGAAACTTTGTCGCTGTGTGCCAGCCTTAGACTCGAACTCGGTACTTTCGCAGACTGTACTCTTGTCTGCTCAGCTATCCGTGCACGATTCCGGACCCGGCCTCACAGATTAATTGTTGCCAATGAGTTTGTGTGACAAGAGAGACGTAATGCACTACTGAAGGACTCATCGTGAGTTGTGCCTAGATAGCTCAGTTGGCTACAGCATTAATCCCGAACGGCAAGGTTCTGGACTCGAGGGGAAATCTGGCATACGCTTTTGATCTTGTAGTAGGTTGAACTACAGTACGATTATCAAACTCAAACGATATATACTTTGACTATGAGCACAGTGGGGCCTCAAAGCCAATTGATAAAATTCAGAAAAATTTTGGGCAAACGATGTGTTGGTGGAAAGGCTCGATTCAGAGGTAGTGTTTCATACTAAATGATAGACTCAAGAGTATCATTAATTAGAAAGAGAAAACCGATGCGTGTGGCACATGTTCAGATCAGAAAACGATCGGCTGACTAAGTGTGTCTATAATTACATAATTACAAAGAAAACATAAGCAAGACGGTTACAATTCGCATAAAAGATCTGCAAGCTAGTATCCTAGAAAAGATAACCTGGGACAGGGATATATTCAGTCAGGTCTTACGCCACTATCAGAGATTCAGTATGAAACAAGATTCTAAAACATTGATAGGAAAGGAAGTGGACTTTCTTAAGGAATAAGGAAGGGGGGGCGGCAGGGGGGGGGGGTGGCTCAAGAATTACTGGCTGGATTTCAAAGTCAGCTGTACGACTTGACTGAAGCGTGGAAAATTATTTTGATCATTAAAATGTAATGCACGGAGTCTCAATTTGAATGTAAATAATACGAATTAATGAACAGAGTTGCTGTATAGTCACAGTCATTAACCGAATCTATTTACTCATTGAAGAGTACCTTCCATCTGAAGTCGTTCCCTTACGCCGCCTCTAACTCGTGACGCAACTTTCCCGTGGTACTCACTATTCACATTCATGGAACTATTACTTCCATTATTCGTCATGTATACGTATGCATTAACTACCTTTACGAACTTGTTTGGTGAATCACCTAAAACTTGCACCGCAAATATTGCGGAAACCGAAAGTGCTATTGACGGGCTGTTTTGACAGAATGGATTGGTAGTCATGGGCTCGTATTTTTAGCCAATTAACAGATTGTAATAATACTTAGAAAGTCTGTTTTTTGTGCAGAGTTACTCTTTTAAGTGCAACAATGCGTATTGACATTAACAAACTAAAAGCAGAGAAAATTACAATTTCAGTGGTGTCTGTTGCAGGATTCTAGTGCAAGTCGTTTACGAGATATCGTCTCTTCAAAAGTTCTCACCCCGACACTTGTACAATACCTGTGGTAGCACACACTAAACAACAACACAAGTGCATACACTAGTTATTTGGATGCTGACCAGTAACGAGACAACTGACCATCACCGGTTGTATTCAAAGTAACCACCGGCAGCGCCAATACACGTTCCCAGTCTGGTGTGCTACGACTGCTAAACACCTGCTAGCATTTCAGCGGAGATGTCCGAGCAGGCTGCAGTAATACGTCGTTGCGTATCATCGGGTGCAGTTGGTTCGTCCTTGTAGATAGCACCTTTCAGCTTTTCTCACAGAAAAGTGTCTACACACGTCAAATCCGGGGAACGGGCCAGCCAAGATACAAGTTCCCTGTGTCGCATCCGACGATTTGGAGACAATTCGTGAAGACATGTTGTAGTACTTCGGGCACTATTTGCTAATCAGCCATAATATTAGTACCACAAATTCCTCATAGTGTACGAAGGAACGTCTTCTGGCATTTGTGGAAGATGGCCTGTTAGGAGGCTGCAATACCTGAGCGTGTTCAATCTTCCGCCTACGAATAACATGCGTATGGTTCAAATGGCTCTGAGCACTATGGGACTTAACATCTATGGTCATCAGTCCCCTAGAACTTAGAACTACTTAAACCTAACTAACCTAAGGACAACACACAACACCCAGCCATCACGAGGCAGAGAAAATCCCTGACCCCGCCGGGAATCGAACCCGGGAACCCGGGCGTGGGAAGCGAGAACGCTACCGCACGACCACGAGATAACATGCGTATGACCTGATGGTTTGCCATCCCACACCACACCTTTACACTCCATGGAGGCTGATGTTCCACCTGAAGAAGCCAACGGGGACTGTCAACAGGCCAATAGCGCATATTTCGGGTGTTTAGCTGGCTCTGACTGGTACATGTAGCTTAATCACTAAACAAGAGCCGGCCGTGGTGGCCGAGCGGTGCTAGGCGCTACAGTCTGGAACCGCGCGACTGCTACGGTCGCAGGTTCGAATCCTGCCTCGGGCATGGATGTGTGTGATGTCCTTAGGTTAGTTAGGTTCAAGTAGTTCTAAGTTCTAGGGGACTGGTGACCACAGAAGTTAAGTCCCATAGTGCTCAGAGCCATTTGAACCATTTTTGAACTAAATAAGATACATAACACATATGGAGTATCCTGTCTTGATACCCATGTACGATTTTCATAATCGTTTTCATGCTACTCTTGATGAAGAGAGATGTGGTAGAGACGGAACCTATGTTGATGAATGCATAGAACACTTGTATGACTCATGCCACTTTCTCGTGCGATTGTTTGGGAGCTAACTTGCGGATCAACTGCAACAGCAGAAAGAACATTAATTTCCCCTCTTCTTTCCTCACTTATTTCGTTATGTTACGTTGTCTAGGTGTTACACTATTATTTCCTTGTAACTGGTTGAAGAGGATGATAAATAATTGCCGAGATGGTTCTGCTGGGTTATCGTGTCGCATACACCGTACAAGAACAAACTGCGTTCTTCTTACACTCTCCGTACACCTTGAGCATGCCGGCTTTTTCTGCATTTGTAAATCCCGTGGTCCACTCACGACCTACTGCTTGGATTGTCGCACAATGACTGACAAGGAACACCCAAGTACACTGTAAGCAAACACAACATCGTACCCCGCAACCACGCAGGCTGAATGCTACAAACGTCAGTGTGGGAACCTTTCAAAATACGATATCTCGTAAGCCAATCGCACTAGAATCCAGCAACAGACACTACTGGCATTCCAATTTACCCTGCTTTTAGTCTGTTGATGTCAATAGCCATTTTTCAATTTAAAAAGTGTATGTCTGCTCAAAAAATATACTTTATAAGTATTGTTACAGTCCGTTGATTGGCTAACAGTAAGATCCCCTCACTGCCTATCCATTCTGTGAAAACCGCACATCAATAACTCTTCCCATTTCCGCAATACTTGCGGTGAAAGAAAAGTTCAATGGGTAGAAGGAAAAAAACTTACCGCTGAAGATATGTGAATTTTTCAGGCTTTCTGCAGTAAGAATTTGTGAATCAGATCACTTTTTCACAAATTTTATATAAAAGATTTTTGTTTCGTTCCGTACAGTACATTCATATAAATTACAAACTACGAGTAATTTTTAATCTACAGGAATGAGTAATCTAGTCCCATGGTCACCCTGATCTCCCCCGAATGGAGAAGATTGTAGTAAAAAATTAATGGGCGTGACGTTCCATATAGTCTTAATTTTTTTTATTACACAATATTTTTTCTGATCGCGTGGCACGAATGCCTATCATAAGAAGGTCCACAACTATTTTTCTGCTTTAACAAGCGCGTGCCGAATAGGAAGCTTCTTTTTGGATTTTTGCTTATCGATGTCCTTTTGATGCGTGCATTTGGAACGTATTTGTAAGCTTGAGAGCTGTTCTGTCACATTGTCGCATTCTTATTTGCCCGTTTCCTAACGAGGCGAACCTATCTTCTGTTTTCCGATCTATCGAAAACTTTGTGGAAGAGTTGCCTCATTCCAGTGCCAGAGGCGTAGGGAGATCAGAGCTGTAGACAGATTTTAGTGCAGTCTACTATACGAGTGTGTGATCAGGACGCTCGCCAGAAGATGCAGCCGGAGTTCATACATATGGGTTGTAATGGTTCTTTATTTACGTGACCATTACGGCACTCCAATCCCAGTTCAAATGGCTCTGAGCACTATGGGACTTAACATCTATGGTCATCAGTCCCCTAGAACTTAGAACTACTTAAACCTAACTAACCTAAGGACAGCACACAACACCCAGTCATCACGAGGCAGAGAAAATCCCTGACCCCGCCTGGAATCGAACCCGGGAACCCGGGCGCGGGAAGCGAGAACGCTACGGCACGTCCACGAGCTGCGGACCCAATCCCAGTTCTCGATACCAGTTATATAGTACTACTTTTCTGCGAAGTAACAGACATATTTTTGTGACAATATTCACATTTGGTTTTATTAATGTATAGGTCCTTCGATGTATCGATACATTACAGTGATATGATTCTTGTGTGTATTCATTTCTGTGAGACTGTCATAATCTTTGACTTACTTGTAACCGTTTTGGCGCGAATGCGCACAGAGCAGTCTTTGTTTCACTTTGCAGAAGTTAAGTTGTTATTTCGCTTTGTAAAAGAACAGTCAAGTCTTCTGTGGAAATTAAATATATGAAGATTGATACAAAACTGTTTTCTTGACGATGTGACAAGTAAGAAAAAGTATATGTGAATTTACAAGAAGTTTAATAAAAATGTGGATCGTGAACACAAAGTCAAAAGTTATTTCTACCATACCATTGTTCTGATCTGGGATTGTTTGATCATTAAGAATTTCCTGAAAAAAGCATTTGTTAGGTCTTCAAATATTGCTAAAATACAGATCTGGACCTTCTAGCAGTCAAAGTGGAATCACCCTAGAATCAACAAGATGAGCCATAACAACTTCGTCGAAATCTACGTGGGAATCCATTCAAGATAAGTGCCAAAATTAATGACTTTTTTACAGTGAGTTCATTATTTCCATTCTGACGATACCATCCACAGTCAATAACTCTGTTGTTGCCCGATAAAGCAAACATATGCTGCGTGCGCAACATTATTAATCTGATTTCTAACCTACTTTGTAAGTGGTAGTATTGTTAGAGGGTCCACCTCGTGCTCTAGCTTCTGACATGGAGTTCATGTCGTCCTTTGTGGTTATGATCAATATCTATGCGTCAGTGTAGTGCAGTGCAATGCTCTGTCTCTTTTCTATTTACACTTTCCTCACATTGTCATAATACCTGCTCTCTTTTAAAACTTAATACCACTTTCACTAGAAAGGCTTCTTCTTCTCGAAGAGTAACTCCAGTGTCAGAATACTCTGATGGGTTCAAGTAGGGCCACACACTTTTCTGTTCTGCTGTTTACCCCGCTTGTGTCACCGTCTATGATTCGGAGCGTCATCTGATCTTACGGGAACTGGGGAAGATGGTACATATTCTAGCTACGAAATTTGTTAACTATTCAGAACTCACGGTGAACTTAGGTATTTCACATGTGGAACCATCAAAAAAACTAGTCTATTATATCCAAAAATTCACGAAGAGTCTGGGAAAGGATGTTGGATTCTCTTTGGTATCGCGGAAAATGGGAAATTAGGATAACGAACTTGTGGCTGCAGCAGCCAAGGCTAATTGCAGCGGCCACGAAATGACTTGCTTCGCAGTCCCCCTATATACAGTTTAATCGCTTTGTTGAGGCATAGCGTCTTGGCCCCGGGTGGACGAATGGCCGGAAGCGACAGATAACAAACTTTGGTCGGTAAATTCTACTATCTGGCTGTTGGCGGTACTTCTCTCCCAGTCACTGAAGGCAGGGATAATGCTGTCAACGCGCCTCTGGATTGGGTACCTAGCATCTTATCATGCATCCTGTAACGGTGACGGTACCCAGCAGTTAGCAATGTTTCTTAAACCATATCCATACATTGACACACTACATTTTGTCGGAACGTGCATTCTTTTTGTGGTGAGGACACCCGCTCTATTTTGTTCGATAATGCCGTAGTTGTGAAATACGTTTAATTTAGCTTTGTGTATCAGCACCTGCTTCTTCAACAAAGTGATGGGGAGGAACAGTTGGTATGCTCATCAAGCTAGCTGTAACAGTAAATCCTGCAATTCTTACGTTTTATGTCTATTTATTGATTTTTGACCACCTTTTGATGGCCATAGCCTCTAAAAGTTGTTGGTGCTTTGACATTCCTATTGTGTTTGTCATAAATTTAAATTTTGTATTTCCTACAACATATAAAAGGTGGTGTGTAAAAAACGTTGGTAAGGAAAAGAGTTCCTAAACTGCAAAGAATGGGCGCCGCCCGTACGGATAGGATAATGTAAACGTAAGTTAGAGAAGAAGAGAGGGAGTCCTTCTAAGGAGCCGTTCTTATGTACGCCAGCAATACTAAAAGTAGCATCCTGTCTAGAATCCCAAGTTGTTGTAACTGGATACACAAAGAACAAATTTGATGACAGCACGAGCAACCATAACTGATGCACAGATACTTGAACGTGTCTCCATTCACTGTTCATCCTATTAATGGATAAAGAACCTGAAGGATGCTACTAGTCATGACTTAATTACATTGCTGCCTCTGATCGTTCTAGTGATCATTTTCCTTCATTTCAATAAATCACTATGCTGAAAGCCTCGAAGATAACAGAAGAGATGCCATCTCCTATTCTTCAATTTATGGCTATCAATTGCTTTTGCACTATTCTCAAGGGAACACATAGTCCTATATTTTTACAAGCTTCAAACAGGAGAGACTTACTTTCAGTTATCTGTGTAGTCACTAGTTTATTTTTGTAATTTCTTGCGTATTCGAGTGCTTACTAGGCACAACCTTTTATTTCAATAACAGTGTAGTGTACAGTACCGCCGTTGCTATTTACCGCTGTATCGACCCTCGTATCGTACAGGCTTTCGTTTGTTTGGTTAGAACAGCTCAGTGTCGATTAGACCGTAGCGAGAGCGCACCGCTAGTTCCTGCTACTAATAAGGCGTTCGCTTGTTACATATTTTTACGAGCTTCAAACAGGAGCGACTTATTTTCGGTTATCTGCGTAGTTACTAGTTTATTTTTGTAATTTCTTGCGTGTTCAAGTGCTTACTAGGCACAATCTTTTATTTCAATAACAGTGTAGTGTACAGTACCGCTGTTGCTATCGACTGTTGTATCGACCCTCGTGTCGTACAGGCTTTTGTTTGTTTGGTTAGAACAGCTCAATGTCAGTTACACCGGCAGTGAGACAGCACTTCGATTTCCCACTGCTAATAAGGCGAGTACACTGTTCGTTTGTTGCATATTTTTATGAGCTTAAAACAGGAGCAACTGCAGTAATAGATAGGTACTGTGCTTGTTGTGTACAGATGCGAGCTGAGTTGGGCATCCTTTGCTCGCAGCTCCAGGCTGAATTGGCTTCCGTCACACAGCTTGAGGCTGCTGCCAAGGGGCGTCACTGTGGGGGATCGAACGCGGGGATGCGAGGGACGTCGAGCACGTCCCACGTGTCCTCCGATCGGTCCACTGCTGTGGCCGCCCCGGGTACTGCCTGCCCTGAGGTCGAGTGGGAGATCATTCCAAAGTCTGGCAGGCAGCGAAAAACTTTCTGCGGGGCCGATGATAGGGCCTCCCTGGTTCGTTTGACCAACAGGTTTCGGGCGTTATCTGTGGCTGACGATGTCTCTGAGCCGGATGCAGTCGTCCACCCTGTTCCAGAGGAAGCTTCTCGACCCGCAAAGTCTGGCCATTCACAGAGGGTGGGTTTGCTGATAGCTGGGAGCTCCAACGTTAAGCGCGTAATAGGGCCCCTTAGGAACATGGCTGCCAAGGAGGGGAAGGAAGCCAGTGTGCATTTCGGGGGGAGTCATCCCGGATGTGGAAAGGGTGCTTCCGGATGCCATGAAGAGTACAGGGTGCAGCCAATGCAGGTGGTGGCTCATGTCGGTACCAATGACTTGTGTCGCTTTGGATCGGAGCAGATTCTGCCCGGTTTCGGGCGGCTAGCGGAAATGATAAAGACTGCTAGTTCTGCTTCCGAGATCAAGGCGGAGCTCACCATCTGCAGCATCGTCGATAGAACCGACTGTGGTCCTTTGGTGCAGAGCCGAGTGGAGGGTCTGGATCAGAGGCTCGGGCGGTTCTGCGAGGTTCGAATCCCCCCTCAGGCATGTGTGTGTGTGTGTGTGAGTGTGTGTGTGTTTGTCCTTAGGATAATTTAGGTTAAGTAGTGTGTAAGCTTAGGCACTGATGACCTTAGCAGTTAAGTCCCATAAGATTTCACACACATTTGAACATTTTTTGGTTCTGCGACCGTTTAGGCTGCAGATTCCTTGACTTGTTCCATCGGGTGGTGGGTTTCCGGGTTCCGCTTAATAGGTCAGGAGTCCACTACACTCAGTAGGCGGCTACACGGGTAGCGGGGGCTGTGTGGAAGGGACTGGGCGTTTTTTTAGGTTAGAGGGTCTCAGGGAACCACAGAAGGGGGCGTCCATCTAAAAGTGGGAAGGTAAAACACAGTAAGGTAGTTGTAGAAACGATTGGTATTGTAGTTGTAAATTGTCGTAGCTGTGTTGGGAAAGAACCAGAGCTCGAAGTCCTAATAGAAAGCACTGAAGCTCAAATAATTGTAGGTACAGAGAGCTGGCTAAAGCCGGAAATAAGGTCAGCCGAAATTTTTTCAAACGACCTAACAGTGTTCAGAAAGAGTAGATTAAATACAGTTGGTGGTGGAGTATTTATTGCTGTCAGAGGTAGTTTGCCTTGTAACGAAATTGAAGTAAATACACTCCTGGAAATTGAAATAAGAACACCGTGAATTCATTGTCCCAGGAAGGGGAAACTTTATTGACACATTCCTGGGGTCAGATACATCACATGATCACACTGACAGAACCACAGGCACATAGACACAGGCAACAGAGCATGCACAATGTCGGCACTAGTACAGTGTATATCCACCTTTCGCAGCAATGCAGGCTGCTATTCTCCCATGGAGACGATCGTAGAGATGCTGGATGTAGTCCTGTGGAACGGCTTGCCATGCCATTTCCACCTGGCGCCTCAGTTGGACCAGCGTTCGTGCTGGACGTGCAGACCGCGTGAGACGACGCTTCATCCAGTCCCAAACATGCTCAATGGGGGACAGATCCGGAGATCTTGCTGGCCAGGGTAGTTGACTTACACCTTCTAGAGCACGTTGGGTGGCACGGGATACATGCGGACGTGCATTGTCCTGTTGGAACAGCAAGTTCCCTTGCCGGTCTAGGAATGGTAGAACGATGGGTTCGATGACGGTTTGGATGTACCGTGCACTATTCAGTGTCCCCTCGACGATCACCAGTGGTGTACGGCCAGTGTAGGAGATCGCTCCCCACACCATGATGCCGGGTGTTGGCCCTGTGTGCCTCGGTCGTATGCAGTCCTGATTGTGGCGCTCACCTGCACGGCGCCAAACACGCATACGACCATCATTGGCACCAAGGCAGAAGCGACTCTTATCGCTGAAGACGACACGTCTCCATTCGTCCCTCCATTCACGCCTGTCGCGACACCACTGGAGGCGGGCTGCACGATGTTGGGGCGTGAGCGGAAGACGGCCTAACGGTGTGCGGGACCGTAGCCCAGCTTCATGGAGACGGTTGCGAATGGTCCTCGCCGATACCCCAGGAGCAACAGTGTCCCTAATTTGCTGGGAAGTGGCGGTGCGGTCCCCTACGGCACTGCGTAGGATCCTACGGTCTTGGCGTGCATCCGTGCGTCGCTGCGGTCCGGTCCCAGGTCGACGGGCACGTGCACCTTCCGCCGACCACTGGCGACAACATCGATGTACTGTGGAGACCTCACGCCCCACGTGTTGAGCAATTCGGCGGTACGTCCACCCGGCCTCCCGCATGCCCACTATGCGTATTAAATAGTATGTGTAGAGGTTATACCTGACAATGTGACTAAACTATTAATTGGATCGTTTTACCGATCGTTTTACTCAGAAGATATAGTTGCTGAACAGTTCAAAGAAAACTTGAGTCTCATTTCAAATAAGTACCCTGCTCATACAATTACAGTCGGCGGTGACTTCAATCTACCCTCGATATGCTGGAAAAACTATACGTTTAATGCCGGCGCAGGCATAAAACGCCATTCGAAATTTTACTGAATGCTTTCTCAGAAAATTGTTTTGAACAGTTAGTTCATGAGCCCACTCGAAGCGTAAATGGTTGCGAAAGCATACTTGACCTTTTAGCAACAAATAATCCTGGACAAATAGTGAGTATTGTGACGAATACGTGGATTAGCGACCACAAGGCAGTTTGAATACCGTAAAACCTACAACCATCAAAAAGTAACGCAGGTATATCTATTTAAAAAAGCTGACAAAAATGCTCTTAACGCCTTTTTCAGAGACTCCTTCCGATCTGATCATGTAAGTGTAGTACAGTTATGGAATGTTTTCAGAGAGATAGTATCGACAGCAGTTGAGAGATATATACCACATAAATTAATAAGTGATGGTAGTGATCCCCCATAGTACACAAAACGGGTCAGACTGTTATAGCAGAAGCAACAAAAAAGCAAGCTAAATTTAAAAGAACGCAAAGTCCCCGAGATTGGCAAAGTTTTGCAGAATTCGAAATATAGCGAATACTTCAATGAGAGATGCTTTTAATAATTTCCACAATGAAATTCTGTCTCGAAATTTGGCAGAAAACCCAGAGAGATTCTGGTCATACATAAAGTACACCAGTGGCAAGACTCAATCAATACCTTCACTGCCGACCTCGGAGGCCATGCGGTTCTAGGCGCTGCAGTCCGGAAACGCGCGACTGCTACGGTCGCAGGTTCGAATCCTGCCTCGGGCATGGATGTGTGTGATGTCCTTAGGTTAGTTAGGTTTAAGTAGTTCTAAGTTCTAGAGGACTGATGACCTCAGATGTTAGGTCCCACAGTACTCAGAGCCATTTGAACCATTTTTTTTTTTTTTTTTACCTTCACTGCGCGATAACATCGGTGAAGTCACTGATGACAGTGCCACTATAGCAGAGTTATTAAACACGGTTTTCCGAAACTCCTTCACCAAAGAAGACGAAGTAAATATTCCTGAATTCCAATCAAGAACAACTGCCAAGATGAGAAACATAGAAGTAGATATCCTTGGTGTAACAAAGCAGCTTAAATCGCTTAATAAAGGCAAAGCCTCCGGTTCAGATTGTATACTAGTCAGGTTCCTCTCAGAGTATTCTGATAAAATAGCTCCATATTTAGCAATTATATACAACCACTCACGGAAAGATCCGTACCTAAAGACTGGAAAATTGCTCAAGTCACATCAATACCCAAAAAGGGAAGTAGGAGTAATCTGCTGAATTACAGGCCTATATCACTAACGTCGGTTTGCAGTAGGATTTTGGAACATATACTGTATTCGAACATTATGAAGTACCTCGAAGAAAACGATTTATTGACACATAGTCAGCACGGGATTCAGAAAATATCGTTATTGTGAAACACAACTAGCTCTTTATACTCATGAAGTAATAAGTGCTATCGACATTGGATGTCAAATTGACTCCATATTTCCAGAAGGCTTTCGACACCGTTGCTCACTACTTCTTCTAACCAAACTGCGTGCCTACGGAGTATCGCCTCAGTTGTGTGACTGGATTCGTGATTTCCTGTCAGAAAGGTCACAGTTCGTAGTAATAGACGGAAAGTCATTGAGTAAAACAAAAGTAACATCCGGCGTGCCCCAGGAAGTGTAATAGGCCCTCTATTGTTCCTGATCTATATTAATGACATAGGAGACAATCTGAGTAGCCGCGTTAGATTGTTTGCAGTTGATGCTGTCATTAACCGTATTTTAAGTCATCAGGTGATCAAAACGACTTGCAAAATGATTTAGATAAGATATCTGTATGGTGCGAAAAGTGGCAATTGACCTTGAATAGAGAAAAGTCTGAAGTTATTCAAATGAGTACTAAAAGAAATCAGCAAAATTTCTATTACGCGATAAGTCACACAAATCTGAAGGCTGTAAATTCAGCTAAATACTTAGGGATTACAATTACAAATAATCTAAACTGGAACGATCACATAGATAATATTATGGGTAGAGCAAACCAAAGACTGCGATTCATTGGCAGAACACTTAGAAGGTGCAACAGGTCTACTAAAGAGACTGCTTACTCCACGCCTGCCCACCCTATTCTGGACTACTGCTGTGCGGAGTGGGACCCGCATCAGATGGGACTGACGGATGACATCGAAGAAGTACAAAGAAGGGCAGCTCGTTTTGTATTATCGCGAATAGGGGAGATAGTGTCACAGACATGATACGTGAATTGAAGCGGCAATCATTAAAACAAAGGCGTTTTTCGTTGCGACGGGATCTCCTCATGACATTTCAATCACCAGTTTTCTCCTCCGATTGCGAAAACATTCTGTTGGCACCCATCTACATAGGGAGAAATGGAGAAATGATCATCACGGTAAAATAAGAGAAATCTGGGCTCGCACAGAAAAATTTAAGTGCTCGTTTTTCCCGCGTGCCGTTAGAGAATGGATCGGTAGAGAGAGAGCTTGAAGGTGGTTCATTGAACCTTCTGCCAGGCACTTTATTGTTAATAGCAGAGTAATCACGCAGATGTAGATGTAATTAGTGGATTCACGGTTCTGAAGCACAGTATGAATAAACGTACTTATGTAGATATACACACTTCCCACTCAACAATACATTTGTAAACACAAGTTACAACAAGCCAAAGAATTTCAGATCGAACTATGCTGCAGTTCTACAATTACACAGGTATTATTATTTCAAAGAAGATACAAAGCTATTTCATTGTTAATTATACAGAGATAATGTTTATAAACAAATATTTGTGAATATGTCAAATGGGGCTGCATGCTATCAAGTGGTTGCGTTATTAAATGTTTGTTTCTTTAGGAAAAACGGAACTTACAAAATTACTGAAAAAACAGTGGCTACTAAACTCCGTTCGTTCATTCAGCATGTTTTCAGGAGATTTTCTTCGTGTGATTACAAATAATGTTGCACAAAGAAAAATCTCCTGAAACCATGTTGAATGAACAAATGGATTTTACCAGTGACAGTTTTTTTTAGCAATTTTAAAAGTTTTTTTTCCCCTAAAGAAACACGCATTCAACAGTGCGACCTTTTGATAGCATACAGCCACATTAGACATCATACAGCCACATTTGACACATTCACAAATATTTCTTTTATAATTAATGATGTAATGGCTTTTTATCTTCTTTGAAATAATAATACCTGTGTAATTGTAGAAATGCAGCATCTTAACACATGAAATTCTTAGACTTGTAACTTCTGTTCAAAAATGTACTATAGAGTGGAAAGTGTATGAATATACATAAATATAATTACCCATGCTGTACTTCAAAACCACTTATCCACTACTGAAAACAGTAAGTTATTTTTCGATCTGTGTTACTTTTGTAAATTTATATTCACAATGTGCCACTTTGTAATGTATCAGGACCAGAATTAACCTAAATCGGAAAAAAATTGATGTAGACTGTGAAACTAACTGAAGATCAGCCACCACGGTATGAAACGCACAGAAATAACATCACGATTGAAGGGTGCTTTTCTTTAAGAAGGAAGGAAAGAAGGATTACTATTACTGAACACCCCGCCGACAAAAAGGTCATTACAGGAGGTGCCTTGCCACAGTTTGCGCGGCTCCCCGCGTCGGAGGTTCGAGTCCTACATCCGACATGGATGTGCGTATTGTCCTTAGCGCAAGTCAGTTTAAGTTGGATTAAGTAGTGTGTAAGCCTACGGATCGATGACCTCAGCAGTTTGGTCCCATAGGAACTTACCATTACCGCAGGAGGTGCACAAGCTCTCATTGGGGAATGAAGGATAAGTAAATCGGCCATTCCCTTTCAAAGGCACCATCCCAGCATTCACTGTAAGCGACATAGTGAAATCACCGTAAATTTAAATCTGGATGGCTGGAATGGGATTTGAACCACCGCCCTCCAGAATACTAATCCAGTGTCTTACCACTGAGGCATCTCGCTTGGTAATGACAAAAGAGAAATATTTTAAAAAATAGTTTTCTCACATTCCACTGTTACACTTACTGATATTAAAAGTGTTTGTTTCCATCCGTAGAAGAGAATCCTCAGCCCAGCAGTCAAGGGTATAGACCTGGAAAACCTTTTACAGATAACGCTCGGAAGCAAGCAAAGAAACAAAATAGAGTTCTATTGAATAAACGTGGGGAATAAAATAAGCTATCCACTTATCTAAGGAAAAACTCAGGCATTCACGTGAAGTTACTTAGGAAAACTACTGAAAACAGAAATTTTAATTTCTAGGTGGGATTTAAACCCAGTCCATGATGAAAATGAATCCAGTGATCTAACCATTGCTCCATCTCGCTCATTATGAAGCTTGATGTTGACAAAGTAACATCCTGAATTCCGTGATCCCAATTTTGCAAAGTTCCATTGATGGAAAGGCACATGTATCAGCAACTGGCTTGTTACCAGCGACGTAACGCTGGATACGAGTTTAGAAATCCTGTTTGGCCGCTGACGTTCGCAAACACTTCGGAACGGCAGCCACAACTTTCAGTAAGTGCTTTACCGCACCGCGTTACAAACTGAGGAGGATGTAAGAGGGACACGTCTTTTGAACTTTCTGCACTGCTGTATGCACATAACGATTGCGGCCGAGAATCGTACACACGTGGCGAACTGTCGCACACGTGTTTCCCCTTCGTCTCTGCTGGCACTCTTCCCGGGCCATTCGTCCTCTTCCACACACAAGTATGAAGCACTGACACCGGAGTAGGACCGATATAGCGTGCGAGAACGGGTCTCCCTGTTGCTAAGGCAGCCAATTCACGCGAGTCCGTCGAAAACGTGGCATGGTGGCCTCATATTTTTGTCTCGAATTTGCTATCGATAACCAGAATACTTTTAAAAGCAATCACCGTGCTTGTAATTCACTCTCACGAGTCACGACATAGTCGCATCGAAAAATCACAGTGAAGCAGGAAAGTTTTTTTGAAATTTCGATGAATTACAAGCATCAGCTGCGTACGGGATGTTGATATAAACCAACGGGGAAAGTTAAAAAATATGTGCCCGACCTGGATTCGAACCCGGGATCTATTGCTTACTAGGCAGTCGCTCTAACCACGCTTTTTTTAAAAAAAAAAAAAAACTCATTTTGTTCGATTTTGTTCGTTGCATCTGCTAGGGGCGGACGTCGTAAGACATCCGTTTAAGTTCATTGTTGATCTATGAACTCAGAGGGAGCTAACCCTCTGACGGAACACGCTGAGCTACCGTGCCGGCGATCCCAAAGTCAGCGAGGACATAGGAATTAGTGCGGCTGCGCGGTCTTATCCCAAGCACGCCCTCCAGCAGACCCTCATCTCAACTTAATCCACACACTATGAAAGTAGTGCCCCCTGCCCATTAATCTCAATACTTGTGGCAAGGCCGATTCCCGCATGAATTCGAGCGTATGTGTGCATCCGCACAGAAACGATACTTGGCTTGTGATCACCGTAATTGTATGTGTATGTCCGAAAGAACAAACACCACACACACACATAAAGTTTTTCTTTATATACAGGGCGGTCATAATTAAACATTCGCAACTTGAGAGAGCCCACACGAGAAACGAGTTATCACAGGACAATGAAAATTTGTGGAAACATTTGTAAAGACATGCGGAAAAGAAATAATGAATCTTCACACAATGTTCCAAGGCACATGTCATCTGCATCCTTGCAAGAAATGTGAGAGCAAAGTCTACTCAAATGTCTGCGTCACGTGGTAAAAGTTGATCAATAATGTGAAGTTTGTACGGATGCCATTTCACTGTTGTTCGCAGCACTTTTCGAACGCTGGACGGGGTGGCGTAGTGGTTAGCACACTGGACTCGAATTCGGGAGGACGACGGTTCAATCCCGTCTCCGGCCATCCTGATTTAGGTTTTCCGTGATTTCCCTAAATCGCTTCAGGCAAATGCCGGGATGGTTCCTTTGAAAGGGCACGGCCAATTTCCTTCCCCATCCTTCCCTCCCCCGAGCTTGCGCTCCGTCTCTAATGACCTCGTTGTCGACGGGACGTTAAACACTAGTCTCCTCCTCCTCGAACGCTGGAGCCGCGCGGGATTAGCCGAGCGGTCTAGGGCGCTGCAGTCATGGACTGCGTGGCTGGTCCCGGCGGAGGTTCGAGTCGTCTCTCGGGCATGGGTCTGTGTGTTTGTCCTTAGGATAATTTAGGTTAAGTAGTGTGTAAGCTTAGGGACTGATGACCTCAGCTGTTAAGTCCCATAAGATTTCACACTCGAACTCTGGATCGTGAAATGTTCAGCTGTCGTGACACACCCCCTCACTGCTTGCAGATCGCACACTGCGTCCAGCATTCTCAGTCGTGGCAACAGTAACTTCTGCAATAAATTGTGGCCCAAGGCCCAATTGACTGTAGATCTCTCCCAGAAGCAATTCCCAAATCGTCAGTTACTTCGAAGTTCCGAATCACATCATTCAATCCTAGTGCGGAAAGGCGGACCTCTCCGTATTCCTGTAATGCACCGATAGTCGCGAAGGAGAGCAGCACTATTGCTGCTGTTTTGATAAAATACTCGTAGGTTTACGAGTCAAGCCCTGCTCACCTTGTCCAGACGCATTCTGACTCTGTGCAGCTATAATGTACACTGATGCTTGTGCATCAACCCTACGTAGCCTTCTCAGTGCTGGATCCTAACGGCTAACCAAGGCACTAACGCTACCAATGACGTCGATCCTGCAGCGCGCTGTCTGAACATCATTCCTATGAAGTTGGGTACCCATAGGGTTAAGTAATCGTCCGTCTACAAGTGGCCCAAGTAGCGAAAATTTAATTACCCTGCGTGTTTATTCCATTTACAGAACACAATATTGTGAACTAGATAACTAGTTTCGGTGTATGGTGGCTATTTTCAAGACCTACAAAATAGTAAGACACAGACACCTTTCCTCACAAACTGCACCGAATTTACAAAGTGAGGCAATTAGAAATAAGTTTATGCGCAAACGAAACATTCATGTACCTGACAATTTATTTAAAATATTTTTTTTCAATCACATTCAAGGACAAAAGCATAAGCGCTGTACAATCAGAAATTAATAAACCAAAATAATTTTAGTTATATTTTTACAAAAATTAAAGTATCACAAATATGTTGACCCTATACGTCCAAGCAGACTCTGGTGCAGCGACGATTGACGTTGTTAGAGCACTGCTGGAAAAGTTATGGCTAGAGTGTTTTTCGATTCCGAAGGACTCTTGCTTGTGGACATCATGCCAAGTGGAACCACCATAAATTCTGAGCCATATGTGATGACACTGAAGAAACTTCAAGCTCGACTGAGTCGTGTTCGACTACATCGGCAAAAGCAGGATGTTTTGCTGTTGCACGACAATGCACGGCCACATGTCAGTCAAAAAACCATGGAAGCGATCACAAAACTCGGATGAACAACACAAACACCCGCCTTAGAGTCCTGACCTGGCTCCATGTGACTATCATCTCTTTTGGAAATTGAAAGACTGACTCTCTTCGTGGAACAAGGTTTGAAGATGATGAATCCCTTGTGCACGCTGCCAAACAGTGGCTCCAACAGGTTGGTCCAGAATTTTACCGTGCGGGTATACAGGTGCTGGTTCCAAGACGGCGTAAGGCAGTTGAGAGGGATGGAAATTACGTGGAGAAATGAAAATATTGTTCCTAAAGGATGTATCTACACAGAAGTAAAACTTTCAAACATGTAGAATAAAAGATGGATTTAAAAAAAATAGTGTGCATTTCTTTTGGAATGACCCTCGTAGATTAGATAGATTGTGCGATTAGCCAGTTATCGAATAAACAAATGCCCACAACCGTTTCAATAAGAATCGATAAAACTTTCTGCAAAGCCGCCCGCTAGTACACTAGAACATTATAACATAAAACTACGAGGAGGTGGGAGACTTAAACAGAAGTAAAAAATTTTACAAAGCACACGGAAAAAACATAAAAACACCGCATTATTTAAGATAGTAGAAAAACGAGAAACAGCTTCAATTAATGATTTAGTACAACATGAAAACAACTTCAAAGAAATACTTGTTTAGAGCCCACCTCAGTTTTGGAGTTGATTTTTCTGTCAGTAGTGTACTGTACACTGAACTGAGTATTCGCGACGTATTGAAAACTTGCGCAACAACGGAACTTCAGCCATCTGGATCTTTGCCTCTAACAGATATCTCTTGTTCTCAACATTAAACTCCAATAGCAAAGGTAGTGCACTATGCCGTGTTAGATGTATTATAGAACTGGAAGCACAACGATAATACGAGAAAATTATTTTCTCTTTGTGCTAATATCGAACCTCGTTGTCCGCATTCTACAGTAGTTTCGTTCTGAATCCGTTATACTAAATTTCATATTAGACTTTTTCTGAGATGTGTCATTGAAAATAAAATTTTACTTCCTTCGACTCATCTTCTACAATAACTTCTTTCATTTATTTTTAATGGTATTCATTCCGCACATCCGGTTTGCTTGCATCTGATATCTAACTCTCTCCAGTTATTTCTTTTGTATCCCGCCTGGAGGGCGGCGCATGGGTCTGCCCCTGTAAACTGAAGGGTAGGCCGAATGTAGGAAGCGAGTAGGAGCAGGTGAGGTAAAAATCTCGGTACTGCCAGTAAAGTAAAAGTGGTTTTACTATATCTCAACACGATAAAATATGTGAATACATAACTTTGTACTGAGGAGCACTTAGGTGCGAAGTCGGATGTAGCAAAGCTAACACAGGCAAAATCTGTAGTCGCTCGCCCACTACGAAAATGAAACAGTGTTAGTTGGTCGCCTGCTCGTGAACAAATGGGCTGAATCTGGAGCGGCGGTCGTAGGGCTGCTCAGCGTCGGCTAGAGGCAACAACGACTCAAAGGAAGGCCTCGGCGCTTGTTCGTGACGTCACGTCAGCTAGGCACGGCGAATGCCAGGTCTGTTGCAGGCATACTCATAATGGTGGTGTCTCCCTCTCTGACACAGGAAAATGTGAAACTATTGGCGGTAGTTGACCAACACACATTGTTCTGAGAGATTTCTGCAATCAATTAATTGTGCAATTCATTACACTTCTTAACAAATAGTGTACTCCTGAACTTAAATTTCCACCTGTTTTAAGGATTGACATACAAAAACAACTTCATGGTCCAGCAGCAACAGAATTAGTGCTTCTTTACCTTATTTGTAAATCTGAGGAAGTTACGTTTGTACTGGGTTGTTTTTACAAGAAACTGTGAACATATTGGTGCTCTTCTTTAGGCATCTTGGTTGACTATGGGGTGAGGAGCACTGAATGTTAATGAAATATCTTGCGATTGTACACGTTGGGAGAGGGGGTGGGGGACAGAAGAAGAGGCAAAAGAGAGATACTTGTTTTATCAAATAAAATTTTTTTATCTTATAAAGTTTCTCCTTTCAGTTGCAATAGGGGAATATTTATCTTTTCTAATGTGCATGTTTAAAAAAGTTTAAGCTCAGCAGTATTTTCGATGTATGAAGCTGTTTTGTTTCTGTTTATAATTCCTTTCGTTGAAAACGACTGTAATCTAAAGACTGGCAACAGTTGGACATTTACACATGTAAATCAGTTCACATTTCCAGTGACGATGTCAAACGAAAATAAATAAATAAATAAAAGAGACGAGTTCATTGCAAGGCGGTTTGGGTAAGTTTCGATAACAAAATGGATCAAGTAAATATAGTTACTTGAATGTAAAATTTCCGAAGCTTGCAATGGGGCAAAGCATCTTATCATATTGATCTACGTTTGTTTCGACAGGATTCAGTAATATAAAACTATTATATTCATTTGTAGCTTTACGATAGTAAGAAAATCTTTCATCTAAATAAAACTGAAGAATCCAAAACAATACCAAACATTTTGTCCAAAAATAAGAGATTTATAGTGATACGCACGCCCAGGCGTTTCTTCCTGCAACAGACGTGGCGTTCGCCGTGCCTAGCTGACGTGACGTCACGAATAAGAGCCGAGGCCTTCCTTTGAGTCGGTGTTGCTAGAGGGCGCTGTCGTCGGCGTTGTTCGTCCGCTCTCGTAGTGCCAGCCTACGAGAGCGCACCTGCGTTGTGGCGTCGTAGCTATCGATAGCCGGCTGGTGTGGCCGTTTGGTTCTAGGCGCTGCAGTTTGGAATCGCGTGACCGCTAAGGTCGCGGGTTCGAATCCTGCCTCGGGCATGGATGTGTATGATGTCCTTAGGTTAGTTAGGTTTAAGTAGTTCTGAGTTCTACGGGACTGATGACCTGAGATGTTAAGTCCCATAGTGCTCAGAGCCATTTGAATTTGAGCTATCGATACCACAATTTCCATGCCTCCGAACACTGCACTGCCCAATACTGAACGTGCCTCGGCAGTGTCGGTGCCAGAAGAGCCACCGTAATAACGAAAAGCATCTTATTACAATATTGAATCCTGAATTTTAAGTTTTTTGCCATTTTTCTCCGTTCATGTTTTTCAGTCACATTTTCAGTTACAGTTTTGAAATTAGGTTTTTGTAACACTTCTGTTTGCTTTTGTTTATTATTGTTTTGATCGCGCTGATAACATGGTCGCATATGTCCTGATACACTGAGAGAAAAAATCTCAACACCAAAAAATAATTAATTGCACTACTGCCCATTAAAATTACTACACCACGAAGATGACGTGCTAGAGACGCGAAGCTAAACCGACAGGAAGAAGATGCTGTGATTTTCAAATGATAAGCTTTCAGAGCATTCACACAAGGTTGGCGCCGGTGGCGACACCTACACCGTGCTGACATGAGGAAAGTTTCCAACCGATTTCTCATGCACAAACAGCAGTTGACCGGCGTTGCCTGTTGAAATGTTGTTGTGATGCCTCGTGTAAGGAGGAGAAATACGTACCATCACGTTTCCGACTTTGATAAACATCGGATTCTAGCCTATCGCGATTGCGGTTTATCGTATCTCGACACTGCTGCTCGCGTTGGTCGAGATCCAATGACTTATAGCAGAATATGGAATCGGTGGGTTCAGGAGGGTAATACGGAATGCCGTGCTGGATCCCAACGGCCTCGTATCACTAACAGTCGTTATGACAGGCATCTTATCCGCGTGGCTGTAACGAATCGTGCAGCCACGTCTCGATCCCTGAGTCAACAGATGGGGACGTATGCAAGACAACAACCATCTGCACGAACAGTCCGACGATGTTTGCAGCAGCATGGACTATCAGCTCGGAGACCATGGATGCGGTTACCCTTGACGCTGCGATGGTGTACTCAACGACGAACCTGGGTGCACGAATGGGAAAACATCATTTTTTCGGATGAATGCAGCTTTTGTTTACAGCATCATGATGGTCGCATCAGTGTTTGGCGACATCGCGGTGAACGCACATTGGAAACGTGTATTCGTCATCGCCATACTGGCGTAACACCCGACGTGATTGTATGGGGTGCCATTGGTTACACGCCTCGGTCACCTACTGTTCGCATTTACGGCACTGTGAACAGTGGACGTTATATTTCAGATGTGTTACGACCCGTGGCTCTACCCTTCATTCATTTGTCCAATGAATACCCCTACATTTCAGCAGGATAATTCACGACCGCATGTTGCAGGTCTTGTACGGGCCTTTCTGGATACAGAAAATGTTTGACTGCTGCCCTCGCCAGGTCATTGTCTAGATCTCTCACCAATTGAAAACGTCTGGTCAATGGTGGCCGAGCAACTGAATCGTCACAATATGCCAGTCACTACTCTTGATGAACTATTGTGTCGTGTTGAAGCTGCATGGGCAGCTGTACCTGTACACGCCATTCAAGCTCTGTTTGACTCAATGCCCAGGAGTATCAAGGCCGTTACTACGGCCAGAGGTGGTTGTTCTGGGTACTGTTTTCTCAGGATCTATGCACCCAAATTGCGTGAAAATGTAATCACATGCCAGTTGTAGTATAATATATTTGTCCAATGAATACCCGTTTATCATCTGCATTTCTTCTTGGTGTAGCAATTTTAATGGCCAGTAGTGTAGAATAATGGAATGTGATGAGTACATTTATCTAAGCAACATATTTAAGAGATTAGCATTTCAAGATTAGATATGAATGTAAGCCCGAGATAAGCCACTGCAAATGTGAAATGCTGGTATATTAATAATATATGTAGCCGCCAGAACGTTAAATGCAAATATGCAAACGTTCATGCATTGTGCTGTACAGGTGCAGGGTGTTAGTTTGTGGGTTGGAGTTCCACGCCTGTTGCACTTGGTCAGTGAGTCAGTACAGGACGGTGAATGCTGTTTGTGGATGACTTTGGAGTTGTTCGATTATGCCCCGTATGTGCTCAATTGGAAACAGGTCTGGTGTTCAAGCAGGCCAAGGCAACATGTCGACACACTGTACAGTATGTTGGGTTACAATAGTGGTTTGCGTGCGAGCGTCATCTAGTTGGGAAACGCCCTCTGGAATGTTGTCCATGAATGGCAGTACAACAGGTCGAACCACCAGACCGACGTAAAGATTTGCAGTCAGGGTGCGTGGGATAACCACGAGAGTGCTCCTGCTGTCATTCAAAACAGCACCCCAGACCATAACTCCAGGTGTAGCTCCAGTGTGTCTAGCAAGCTGACAGTTTGGTGTCAGGTTCTCAGCTGGCCTCTCTCTTACCACTACGACCATCACTAGCACCGAGGCAGAAGCGGCATTCATCATAAAATACATCAGACCTCAACGCTGCCCTCCATTGAGCTCTCGCTTGACACCACTGAAGTCGCAAATGGCGGTGGTTTGGACTCAATGGAATGCACGCTATAGGGCGTCTGGCTCGTAGCTGTCCTTGAAGTAACCGATTTGTAACAGTTCGTTGTGTCATTTTGGTGCCAACTGATGCTCAAATTGCTGCTACAGACGCAGTACAATGCACCAGAACCATACGCCGAACACAATTTTATTTAATCGCATGGCTAGGGCCCCCCATCGGGCAGACCGTTCGCCGGGTGCTGGTCTTTCAATTTGACGCCACTTCGGCGACCTGCAGTCGATGAGGATGATAGGATGATGATGAGGACAGCACAACACCCAGTCCCTGGGCGGGGAAAATTCCCCGACCCACCCGGGAATCTAACCCGGTCCCAGAGGATTGACAATCCGTCACGCTGACCATTCAGCTACCAGGGGCGGACGACCGAACGCAATGATCTTTCCTCTCGGTAGCCACGTGGCCGTCCAGAGTCCGGTCTTCTTGTGACATTCCCGTGACGATCACTGCCAGCAATTATGTACGGTGGCTACATTCCTGCCCAGTAGTTTTGCAGTATCGTAGTTGTAACATTCAGCTTCCGCAGCCCTAATACACAACCTCGTTCAAACTCAGTGAGCTGTTGATAATAGTGTCTTTGTCGCTTTAAAGGATTTTTCGCTAACATCAACTTACCAAGTCCAATCTCATAGGTAACTAATGCTTACGACCGTTACAGCGTATTTGTAAAGCAAACTCGATTTGCACCTGCGTTAATAGCCATCATCTTTTAGATGTAGAAACACGCCTACCAACTTCCGTTCATGTCGCACAACTTCTTGGTGTTGCTATTTTTTCCGGTAGTGTATGTTATATTAACACAACGTCGCCTATCTAGGATCGTTCCCTGATAACTGACGTATCAACGTACTATTACCGTCCACTAACTGAAACGCTACAGGAAGCTGAACTGGACAGTTACATCACGCTTGGCTCAGCTTCGCCAAGTCCATAATACTGGCGCAGGAATGTTCATAAGGTAACATATTGGGCTTGAAAAGCCTTGTAAATTGATTTTTTAATTGATGTGTGTTCGGATGCCTAAGTAAGAATATTGTGCACTACAAGTAATGCTGCTGACTGGCGTCCCGTTTCGGAACAGAGTTTTGATCTGTAACCAAGCCAGTTTCGCTTTCGTGCACGCAGTACAATAACACACTGTAATTGTAATTGCGAAGACGCGATATAGTTTTCTAATATAGGCAAAAGAAATCTACGTAGCTACGATATGTATCTATGCTACAAACCGACTTCATAGCATTATAGCTTCCTTTTTACAGGAAGGAATTCCTCGGATTTTGTACAAGGAACGTAAGCACTGAGTAAGTTCAATGTCTCATTGGTAATAAAGAGAAAAATACAAGCGCCCTTCGAGAATCACGAAGGATGATTTCATATACGTATGTGGAAAATTACGAATGGCCAGTCACTGTCTTCTGAAGTGAAAGAAACTGCATGAAAACATGTGAACATTAAATGGCTACCACGTATTTTACATCCTATTGATACAGGATACATGGTTATCAGCTTGCGCTACTTACGCACTCATACACGATTTTTTAGAAAGGAATTTATAATTCTTGAGCGAATAGATTAACGCTAAATTTATTACATGATAAAGTTTAGATATGTAATATTCTGAGGACTTGACATTTGAGGAAGGAAGACCTCTGAAGTAATTCTAAAAAACAAAGTTAAAACCACTGAAACCTACATAAGATTATGCTGAATTTACCAAGTTCTAATAGGAATAACGAAGTTTATGTTAGACCTTTACTTACTGCTAGGAGGAGCGAACCTGCCTGCGAGACAGGCACGAGTGTGGCTTTTAAGAAGCTTCCCATATTTCTAGGAAAATGCTGAGCTGATTTCGTCCTAGGAAAACAAACGCAATACGGAAAACAACTCAAATACGAGTACACGCAGTCCAAATTTTACACGCTTTACATGAAGTCTCTGTTGGCTGTAACGACGGACGATAAAAGATGATAAATCTTTAAATAAATAAAACGATTGTTTTACGTAGTTTGTGGCCAATTATTTTGTGACTCATTCTGCCTTCGCTACAAAATGTACGTGAAAATGTCCAGGTATCATTCTGTCACTATAGTTTTAGCCACGTTATATCACCTTGTTTAGGAAAAACAGTCCCTGTAGTTAAAGATGTTGGTTTGACGAAGGTATGTTTCGAAAGTCTGGGAAAAGTCCGTCAAAGCCCCAACGAAATATATTGCCTTGCTTTTCTCATTTGCATACTGCCTGATAAATGGATTAGCGAAACCTGTTAATAGTGATAACGTTGCGCCCTATTTACTAAAGCTGTAAAAACTACACCAGGTTGGACAAGTGTAACAGATATAATGTCCATGTTCAGAGAGCCTTGGCTTGACTGGTCTGCCATTCAGAAGAGGTTTTGTATCGTTGTTTCTGGAAACTTAGAAGTGACTAGGTAATAACCTCGAGAGGACATCTGCACTGTAACTGTCATATGTTTACGCTGCACAGGGCAACGGACAATTTCTTGCCTACAAAACGGCAGGTTTATGGAGTGGGTGATTTTCGTCGGCAATACAGACAAAAAACGCGTTTGTTTTGACTTAAGATTTGAGTACACGTGATCAGCAAGCGTACTGGTCCTGTTCATCCAAGGCTCTGAAATTTAGAGGCACTCAAACTTAGGCTATTAATCTGTCTCAGCAATATCTTTGGCCCCTGCCGGCCTAGTATACTATCAATAGGGTTGTCGGAAGTCCTACTGCCACTTGAGTTTTTCTAGGACGTCGGCATCGCTTCCCGCGTGAACAATGTTGAGAGAAGTGAAATCGGAAAGCATAGAAAATGGGTTCATGCTATGGGGAACACCCAGATACTCCCACGTCCACACCTTATAACACGAATTTTGGCTAAAGATACTATCACATGGGCCCTAAAAATCCAACTTCTATTATTACTTTTTTGTTTAGGATCAATAAATTCCTGAATCTTAGGATCCGAAGATAGGTTAGTGGATATGGGAGAGGAGCTGAATAACATCAGATGGGGTCTAGTAGGGTTATGAGAACTGCAGCGACAAAACGAAACGAAATGACATTAAAAGGACACCGAGTGGAAATTCAGGCGTCGGTTGTATTGTAAACAAGAAAAATAAATGCAATATTACAGATGTAAAAAGTATATACAGAATGGCAAGACATTTTTTTAAAAAAAACCAGTAAACGAAATTCCATTAAAATTTTGCAATGATATGCACCAATGTTCTCACATCCGTTGAAGAAATTCACCCCTAAGAAAATTTACCATAGCCACGACAGTAAATCCTAGTAGAAGATGGTAATGCTGGGCTATAACGAAAAAGGAGAATAAAAACTAAAGTATAATTTTACCGTGGAATTCCGGGTATGATACTAGAAACGGCAGGGGTGAGACATTAATAAAATTTACCACGAGAAATGTAACTGTTTTTCGTAACACGTTCTTTCGAAGAAAGGAAACTGGAAATTGACTTGGCTGTGAGTAAACAGAACTAAAATTATATATGAAGATAGTTACTGCTCTCGAAAGAACAGATACCAGCCGGCACGGTTGCTCAGCGTGTTCGGCTGCCCTCTGTAATAATAATAATAATAATAATAATAATAAAAACTGAGTCAATGCCTCGGCACTGAACTTGAACGGGTGTCCTGGGACATCCGCACCGAACAAATGCAACTAACAAAATCGAACAAAGTGATAACAATTTAAAAAAAAGATACCATTGATGACCCTGCAGCTTCTCTAGAATACATGATAATTAATTGAAACCCTCAGCTGCCGACAGGTGTTGTTGATATACCTCGATGGGGACAGGTGAAAATGTGTGCCCCAACCGGGACTCGAACCCGGGATCTCCTGCTTGCATGGCAGATGCTCTATCCATCTATTTTTTATTTTTATTATTATTCCACAAAAACAGTAACAAAAAATGGCTAGCTTACAATGAAATGACATAAATAAGGCGACGGATAATTGCAGTCATAAATTACAGCATTCAAAGACTAAGGAATGATATGCAGTCTTTAGCATTAGGACACATTTAGCACCTCCGCTATCACCTTCAACTGGTGACAGTTCAGCATGCACATTTTCTTCTTCTGCAGCCTGAGGTTCCTCATCATCATTTCCCAGACCCAAATTAATCATTCAGTAAATCCTTGATGTGTGTTCCTTCCAGGGTAAATTACATGGACAGAAGAGAAGTCCCGAACAGCGACATCGCAAAGTCCTTCACTGCCTTGTTATTTTTGTCAGTTCCAGCCTTCTAAACGCATCCTCAGGGGGTTCAAGATCTGCGCGACTGCAGGGACTTGTCCCTTGCACGCTTCCCGTAAGACCCACATTCCCAACTGTCCACGATCTAAATACATAATGTACTTAATAGATTGTAATTGAAGAAAACGAAACTATAAAATTATGTTTCATTGACATTTCATTTTCCCAGTTAAAATGGCAGGCATGTAGCAAGTAACAACAGAGAAATGTGCAAGTGGTTTTTCAAGCGCTTGCATCGTTCAGGAGGCGAGTCAGACGAAAGATAGTTCATAGATGAATTAATGACATTCCGAGAATAGTGCCGGATATGTGTATTTTAAAGAAAGGAAAGAGCTCTGGAGATGACAATGTTTCAGTAGAAACTGCTAAAGCCGCAGATGAGTAATTCAAAATGGGTTTCTCAAAAGTTGTGGAGCTCTAATCCTCCTAAACGATTAGTGGAAAGAAAGAAGAAATGTGACTGGTTACAGTAATTTGTAGATTGAAGTGAATCACATTGGGTTTTAGACGGCATCTGAGCGGGTGTGGGTCAAGATGACTCCATAACGATTTTATTTGTTTGTGAAGCCCTAGCCACGATAAGTTCCCTCTGTTGCTGAGGTCAAACAGTGGAGTACATCAGACTGTGCAAGGGTGTCTAATTAGTCGTTTACTAGTGTAAAACCCTTGTTAATTGGTGATGAATGCTTCATAGTAAAGCCCGACGCTGAAACATTGCAGAGGAGCGAAACAGTAAAAAGACTAGAATGGTAGCTCATCGTACTGAATGTCAGAAAAGGCAATAAGAGGAGACCGGTAAATCTTTCTGAAATTACTTTTGGCTGACATTGAAAGGTGGTGCGTAATAAAATGATTCCACTCTTCTCGAATATATATCTCTTTGTGAAACCTCACTGTTTGTGTCCTTTTTTGTTTTAATAATGCATACATACTGAAGGTCTAACTGACACAGAGCTGTTCTAACCAAACAAACAAAAGCCTGTACGATACGAGCGTCGATACAACAGTCGATAGCAACAGCGGTACTGTACGCTACACTGTTATTGAAACAAAAGCTTGTGCCTAGTAAGCACTCGAACACGCAAGAAATTACAAAAATAAACTAGTAAATACACAGATAACTGAAAATAAGTCGCTCCTGCTTGAAGCTTGTAAGAATACGTAACAAGCGAACGGTGTACTCGCCTTATTAGTAGGAGGAAATAGCGTTGCGCTCTCGCCGACGGTCTAACCGACACTGTTATTGTTTCGCCGAAAAAATGATAAGTGTACCTTCCGCCGGAGGTTTGAGTCCTCCCTCAGACATGGGTGTTCAAATGGCTCTGAGCACTAAGGGACTTAACATCTGTGGTCATCAGTCCCCTAGAACTTAGAGCTACTTAAACCTAACTAACCTAAGGACATCACACACATCCATGCCCGAGGCAGGATTCGAACCTGCGACCGTAGCGATCACGCGGTTCCAGACTGAAGCGCTTAGAACTGCACGACCACACCGGCCGGCGACATGGGTGTGTGTGGTGTTCTTAGTTTAAGTAGTGCGTAAGTCTAGGGACCGATGACCTCAGCAGTTTCCTTAGAAATTCACAAACATTTGAACATTTGATAAGTGAAATAATAGGGCAACGAACTGTCTTGACGTTTGACATGAACCTTGGAGAAACTGTTACTGAAACCTATTTGTTACTAAGAGCAATGTGTGGTGGAGACTGTTTATCACATACGCTAGTTTTTGAGTGGTTCAAGGATTTCCGAGGTGGACGCGAAGTTTTCGAAGATGGCTCACGCTCGGAACGCTCTAAACATCAAAACCATGTGAAAATATCGCAAAAGTACGTAGTCTAATTCGATTTGACTGTCTGCTGAGTATTCGATCGATTGCAGAATTGTTGGTATTGAAAAAAAATGCCTAAGGCAAATTTTCCGTAATAAATTTAACATGAGAAAAGTGTGTGCGATAATTCTCACGATCGAGTAAAAAGATGCTCCTGATAATGTTGGTACGATTGAAAATGATCCTAATTTCTTGGAAAGAGTGATAACATGTGACGAATCTTGGTCTAGCACTTACGATCCGGAAACGAAGTGCCAATCCGTGCACTGGAAGAGTCCAACTTCAACTAGAGCGAAAAAGGTCAAATGAGCAAATCAAGATTCAAAGCGGTGATGATTTTTTTTTTCGATTTTCATGGAACTGTGTATCGTCACTTGGTTCCTGAAGGTCAAACTATTAAGCAGCATTGCTACCTTAAGGTTCCTGTTCAACTCCGTGAGAAAATAAGAAAAAAAAAACGAGCCGAATTGTGGCAGAATAAGTCAAGGGTTCTGGATGAAGAAAACGCACTGGCTGATACAGCATTGGGTGTTAAAAGGTTTCTAGCGAAGTACAACACCACACTGTTAGACAACCTCCTTATTCGAAATGGCTCTAAGCACTATGGGACTTAACATCTCAGGTCATCAGTCCCCTAGAACTTAGAACTACTTAAACCTAACTAACCTAAGGGCATCACACACATCCATGCCAGAGGCAGGATTCGAACCTGCGACCGTAGCGGTCGCGTGGTTCCAGGCTGAAGCGCCTAGAACCGCTCGGCCACCAGCGGCCGGCCCTCCTTATTCGCCTGACTTCGCAGGATGTGACTTTTATCTATTCTCCAAGGTCAAATTTGGATTAAGAGGAACAAGAAGTCAGTCCGTTGAAGCAGTGGAAGAAAAGGCAGCACGCACCATCAAGGAACTGGCAGGGGAATACTTCTAGCATTTTCTGCGTCAATGGAAAATTCGCGTGGAGGGTTGTATGCAAAGAGGGGAGGGAGTATATAAGGGTGACAATAACTACATACGTATGTTTTTGAAATAAAATAATTTTTACCAACAGTCCCGTCATTTTATAAAAAATGGCTCTGAGCACTATGGGACTCAACATCTTAGGTCATAAGTCCCCTAGAACTTAGAACTACTTAAACCTAACTAACCTAAGGACATCACACACACCCATGCCCGAGGCAGGATTCGAACCTGCGACCGTAGCAGTCCCGCGGTTCCGGACTGCAGCGCCAGAACCGCTAGACCACCGCGGCCGGCCGTCATTTTATAGCCACACCTCATATTAAGGAAAGTTTTATCACAGTGAATTTTTCTTTACGCTTTCATATCATTTACTCGAGTAGTGTGTGTGTGCGTTTTCTTTGACTGCCGTGGAGAGGTAATAAGGCGTCGATTCCACGGAGCGCCATGCTCTGTACGGTATGCACGCGGGCCGCTGCCGGAGCGTACCTGCGCGCTTTCAGCGGCGCTGCAAATGAGCCAGTGACGTCAAGGCTGGCCTACATCCCGTCCCGCCACGCCCCACTCCCCCTCCCCCTCCCCCTCTTCCTCTTCCTTCCCGAATTCCTACCTGTAGCAAACTTCACTCCTTTCTGCGTTTCACGCAATCTTTGTGTCGTCGTTTCACAGTCCTTGCGACGCAGTTATTGAAAATCGTATGGCTTTAATAATTCGCTCGGTTTCATTTGTTGTTCACGGGAAATTGTAACGCGTTATGGATCACTAATATTGAACATACCGGGTGATCAAAAAGTCAGTATAAATTTGAAAACTTAATAAACCACGGAATAATGTAGGTAGAGAGGTAAAAATTGACACACATGCTTGGAATGACATGGGATTTTATTAGAACCAAAAAAATAGACAAAGTATTGCTTGACGCGTGAAAGATCTCTTGCGCGCATCGTTTGGTGACGATCGTGTGCTCAGCCGCCACTTTAGTCATGCTCGGCCTCCCAGGTTCCCAGACCTCAGTCCTTGTGATTATTGACTTTGGGGTTACCTGAAGTCGCAAGTGTATCGTGATCGACCGACATCTCTATGGATGCTGAAAGACAACATCCGACGCAATGCCTCACCATACCTCCGGACATGCTTTACAGACCTGTTCACAACATTATTCCTCGACTACAGCTATTGTTGAGGAATGATGGTTGACATATTGAGCATTTCCTGTAAAGAACATCATCTTTGAAACTTCCTGGCAGATTAAAACTGTGTGCCGGACCGAGACTCGAACTCGGGACCTTTGCCTCTCGCGAGCAAATGCTCTACCAGGAGAGCTTCTGTGAAGTTTGGAAGGTAGGAGACGAGGTACTGGCAGAAGTAAAGCTGTGAGGACGAGGCGTGAGTCGTGCTTGGGTAGCTCAGTTGGTAGAGCACTTGCCCGGGTACACACAGTTCAGCAAACACAGTGACCGTTGTTAATAGTACACAGACAAAACAGCTACAAGTCGTACACAACTTTATTTTATAGCTTGTTTCGCACGTCGGGCCCGCGCATCATCGGATTTGTAATAATAATAGTATTTAGCAATTACGTTAGTTAATCACAGAAAGCCAGCTTAGGGCATAGTAACTTACAGTTGTTAACCGTGGTGGCAACACTCTAGGCAAGTATTTCCAAACGGTGGTACGTGCATCATTGGTGGAATGCAAGGACATTTCTGGTCGTACACGTACGAGTAAACAGAATACGTACTGATACAAGTAAAATTATTCTCTTACGATGCTTTATTTTTAACATAAAGCGACAGAAAACTGACTGATAGAAGTAGTATTTTTATAAATAAAATGGTTCAAATGGTGCTGAGCACTATGGGACTTAACAGCTATGGTCATCAGTCCCCTAGAATTTAGAACTACGTAAACCTAACTAACCTAAGGACAACACACAACACCCAGTCATCACGAGTATTTTTATAATCTTAACGACAATGTTTCTCAGTGACAAAAACAATGACACGAAAAATGTTGCGCTGTTGATCAGTCTTAATGAAGACTGTCCTATTTAGTTTGTCTTTGACAGGCTTCACAGTTTTAAAATGGGCCTACAAGGACAAGGCAGTACAGCTTTCTTAGCAGATAACAAAATATCGTCTTTCAAAAAAAAGGTTGACACCTTTTAGTTCACAAGTACTGAACAATAACTTTTTCGCATTCCCTACGTCATTTTTGGAAGGGAATTCAGTTCGAGACATTATTGCATATTTGGAGGTCCTTCAAAACAGTTTTTAAACGCACTTTCCCGAAGATTACACAAAATATGACTGGGTAAGAAATCTATCTCCAGGAAAACTACTAGAAGAAGTAATATCAATGAAACTTTCTTCGAAATGAATAGCGACAGTTCAGTGGAAGGTGCTTCAAAAAGGAAACTGCTTTGTTTTGGGTGGGAACGGAGACAAATACCGTTCTCTTTTCAAAGAAGCAATCCAATTGTTGGTGCCGTTTGTTACTACTTATAAATGTGAAAGTCATTTTTTCAGAGTTATTGTACATGAAAAAAACTCGTGTGGCTGACTGAACTGCTGCAAGTCTATCAGCTGGACGCCACTTCGGCTACTTGCGTGTCCCTAACCTACGCGAGTTACCCTACCAGGGAAAACAATAAATATAAATACGGAAAGAGTCTTAGTATTGAAGATGACCTGAGAGTAAAGTTGAGCTCAGTCGTGCCTGATTTTCAAGCTGGATAATGTAATGGCTCTGAGCACTATGGGACTTAACATCTTAGGTCATCAGTCCCCTAGAACTTAGAACTACTTAAACCTAACTAACCTAAGCACATCACACACATCAATGCCAGAGGCAGGATTCGAACCTGCGACCGTAGGAGTCCCGCGGTTCCGGACTGCAGCGCCTAGAACCGCACGGCCACCGCGGCCGGCTGGGTCTTAACAGCGGAGGTCATCAATCCCCTAGAACTTAGAACTACTTTAACCTAACTAACCTAAGCACATCACACACACCCATGCCCAAGGCAGGATTCGAACCTGCGACCGTAGCGGTCGCGCGGTTCCAGACTGAAGCGCCTAGAGCCGCTCGGCCACTCCGGCTTGCGATAATGTAAGATACAGATAAACAGCAACATGCTCCAACTGAAACATATAGGTGTTACTTCATCACAATCTAAATTTCCAAACTAATCACCGATTTTGAAGTTCGATTTACCGTTAACTTCTGATATGATTATGATTTTTTTTCTTTTGGGATCTAATTTTTTATACCCCATGTTCATTTTGTTCTCTCTTCCACGAGTGATTTATAATACTTGTGATGTAAAAGTTTAAAAAATATTTTACAAGTCATTCGTCTGTTATTCATTGAATATTTGTATCATAACTGACCTAATGTAACGCTGCAGTCTGGAACCACAAGACCACTACGGTCGCAGGTTGGAATCCTCCCTCGGGCATGGATGTTTGTGATGTCCTTAGGTTAGTTAGGTTTAAGTAGTTCTAAGTTCTAGGGGACTAATGACCTCAGCAGTTGAGTCCCACCGCATGTGAACATGAACTGCTCTGTAAAAAAAAAGGTGCTTCCTTTGCATTCAAATGGTCACCTAACGGTAATTTCCGTTACAATGTTATTTTCGGTGTACGTGAAACGGTCTTACTGTCCGGCCAATATACATCTCCCTCCCCGAAGTTCCGAGACTGACTTTATTTTTAAAGTATAAGTGGCGCAGCGCTGCATCCACGGTGGCAGCGTGAACTGGTAAGTGTAAGCAACTGATGGGCGTTCGACTAGGTCAGTTATGAGCACGCAGTGGACCCGTGGCCGATGTGTGTCAACGTTGTTGTCACAAATTTCAGTGCAGCAACGAACTGAACATACTTAAATCAGGTGTTCAAGACGTTCTCCAGAATGCTTTGCAGAAGAGAAAAGTGTGCGCAAAGTTCGCAGCGCGCATCTTGACTGCCGAACAAAGACAACGATGTGTGGACGCCTGCCGCAAGTTGATTGAAACGAAAAACTCCAACATCTCTTTTTCCGGAAAAAATCAATACTTGTGACGAAATTTAGAGTTATCAATACGAACCCACCACAAAACGGTAACGTGCAGAATGAGTCTCTGATGGTTCGCCGAGACCGAAGAAGGTGCGAATGTGACGCGCGAGTTGGTCGACATCCCAAAGAAGAACTTCTCTGGCAGTTTAACATGATATGGACGTTCTCTATGTTGTACTCAAAACAGGACAGAATATATGGAAGAACTAAAGCGTTGACACCATAACGTTTTCCCTCTTTTGTGTATTAAACCTCTCTCTAAGCTGTATGGACTGTATGGGGATAGATGCTTTCACCAACTCAGCAACTGATTTTTACCCTTCCGAACCACTGTATTAATTCCTAAATTCTCTCGGAGTTTCAAGGCGTGTTCAAGAAAACTGTACAGAATGTTCTAATACAGTTTCTAATCATTCGGCATTTGGCGAACATTTAAACGCAACGAAATATACCAGGGTGAAGTTTAGGTGCGCAATCCACACAGCAGATAAAGGCTCGTTGTTAAATGTGTTAGAAGAATTGGGGACATCTACGGAAAATTCAAGAAACCCGCAAGATTTATTAATGAACAGAGTGAGCCCAGTTTTAAGGGTTTTTTTCACTTATTTAATGAAGTGTTACAGAAGATGGTGCTACTACATTTGTACATATCAGTATGACTTACATTCACGATCAAATGTGGTAACTTACATAGCTGTGCTTTGGTCATACACTCAAGCGTACAGTAAACATAAGAGACCCAACGCACAAAACTTTGTGGTACCGAACAGCACTTTTGACCATTTCAACCTGTTGCCACCTCGGCCACGATTTGTAAGCCCAGTCAACGAAGACCAAGAAAAATCTATTGGGAGAAAAAATTCACGTAGTCACGAAATTTTGTATAGTGCTAGGAGTGAATGCCATAAACAACACACTAAAAATCAAATGGTTCAAATGGCTCTGAGCACTATGGGACTCAACTGCTGTGGTCATAAGTCCCCTAGAACTTAGAACTACTTAAACCTAACTAACCTAAGGACAGCACACAACACCCAGCCATCACGAGGCAGAGAAAATCCCTGACCCCGCCGGGAATCGAACCCGGGAACCCGGGCGTGGGAAGCGAGAACGCTACCGCACGACCACGAGATGCGGGCAACTAAAAATCCTGAACGAAGATGTTAAGCACTGAGATGGGAGGGAATGTTAAAGGTCACCAATTTACATTTTTCTTCAATAACTCGAAAACCCGTGGCTTCCAGCAAAAATATTTCGCAGTACAAAAATACACCACATTAAATTTACTACAAGAAAGGTTATATTTATTTTTTCTCGAAGGCTAACAGTCTGTGCGTTGTAGAAGATGGAAGAACTGCAGATTATTAAAGATATTGTTTGACTTTAAATGAAGTGTGTTAAAAACAAGTATTAAATGTGTATACCACGCCTAAGTGCAGCTGAGGGGATGAACTGTGATCCGGGGGTGTAGCAGGGTGGAGGGAATGGATTTGTAGGGTAGAAGCGCGTGGGGTCGTAGGTCGCCAAACTGTGTTCATGCACATCGCTCCTTCGTAAGTCTGCAAACTGAAGATCGAGCAAGTAATTTCCTAATATATCTAATCCACTATGTCACAAGAAGAGACTACAGAGTATTTCCCGAAGTTTAACCAATGCTACACAATGCGCACTTACACACTGAAGAGCCAAAGAAGTTGGTACACCTGCCTAATATCGTGTAGGGCCCGCGCGAGCACACATAAGTGTGCCGCAACACGACTTGGCGTGGACTCGACTAATGTCTGAAGTAGTGCTGGAGGGAATTGACACCATGAATCCTGAAGGGCTGTCCATAAATCCGTAAGACTACGAGGGGGTGAAGATGTCTTCTGAATAGCACGTTGCAATGCATTCCAGATATGTTAAATAATCTTCATGTCTCGGGAGCTTGGTGGCCAGCGGAAGTGTTTAAGGGCCGGCCGCGGTGGTCTCGCGGTTCTAGGCGCGCAGTCCGGAACCGCGCGACTGCTACGGTCGCAGGTTCGAATCCTGCCTCGGGCATGGATGTGTGTGATGTCCTTAGGTTAGTTAGGTTTAAGTAGTTCTAAGTTCTAGGGGACTGATGACCACAGCTGTTAAGTCCCATAGTGCTCAGAGCCATTTGAAACATTTGGAAGTGTTTAAACTCCGAAGAGTGCTCCTGTAGCCACTCTGTAGTAAATCACGACGTGTGGGCTGTCGCATTGTCGTGCTGGAATTGTACAAGTCCGTCGGAATGCACAGTGGACACGAATGGACGCAGGTGATCACACACGATGCTTCCGTACGTGTCACCCGTCAGAGTCGTGTCTAGACGTATCAGGTGTCAACTGTACACGCCCTACATCATTACAGAGCCTCCACCAGCTTAAACAGTCCCCTGCTGACATGAAGGGTCCATGGACCCATCAGGTTGTCTCCATACCCGTACACGTCCATCCTCTCGATACAGTTTGAAACGAGACTCGTCCGACGAGGCAACATGTTTGCAGTCATCAACAGTCAAATTTCGGTGTTGACGGGCCCAGGCGAGGCATCGTGCAGTCGTCAAGGGTAAACGAGGGGGCTTTCGGCTCCGTTGATTGGTTCGCATGCTGACACTTTTTGATGGCTCAGTATTGAAATCTGCAGCAATTTGTGGAAGGGTTGCACTACTATCACGTTGAACGATTCTCTTCAGTCGTCGTTGGTCCCGTTGTTGCAGAATCTTCTTCCAGCCGAAGCGATGTCGTAGATTTGCCGTTTTATCGGATTCTTGTTATTCACGATACACTCGTGAAATGGTCGTACGGGAAAATCCCAAGATCATCGCTGCCTGGGAGATGCTGTGTCCCATCGATCGTGAGCCGACTATAACACCACTTCCAAACTCACTTAAATCTTGATAACCTGCCATTGTAGCAGCAGTAACCGATCTAACAACTGCGCCAGACACTTGTGTTACATAGGCGATGGCGACCGCAGCGCCGTCTTATGCCTGTTTACGTATCTCTGTATTTGAATACGCATGCCTATACAAGTTTCTTTGGCGCTTCATTGTAAGTCACTAGTGACTTAGTGTGCGGATATGGCCGGGATATGTTTAATATCCGCGAAGTGTGTTAATATTACATGCATTGCAGATACGAGATACTAATAAGATTAACGCAAGTAACGCTTATGGACAGAATCTACATAAATCTCTGTATAATGTTGTTCTACGCTGCTAGAGGGGAAATTAATTCTTGGTTATCCTGTACGGCAGCTATATTTTCTTCCGGGAAAGTCAACTTGCCCCATTATATGCGCTGCTCGATTTTCGGTTTACAGGCGGACTATATTTCCCCAGCATTTCCTGTCCAGTTCTCTTACGTGAGTGGACAAAATAATTTTACTGAGCATTTGTTTGCCTAGTATACTTACTTGCGGTTTAGTAAATGAGCAAATTTTTACAGTTGCTAAGTGCGCTTAGGTGAAAAATACTCTTCTCTAAACAATGGCTAAGAAGTTTTTAATTTGTAAGCGTGATGTTGTCAGTGATCCATATAGTGTTGGTAGAAAAGGCATTGCATTGTATTGTATATGTGCCACTCTGCTGCTTTCCATCGTTGACAGCGTATTGTAAAGCCGTGTAATTGTTTTGTAGTCATTTCGTGGTGAATTAATGAATGAGCAGAACGTTTGCTGCACTTCTCTCGCTATTAATTGTGTTACTTGTAGACTGTATAAATCTTTTCAGTTTAGGAACTTCTGACACCCGTAGAGTGGGGCTGCACTGTGTGGAACCACATACCACACATCTACAGCATATATTCCGAAATGGATGTGAATATGTCTGATGGAATGGGGCTATCATGTTCAGGTCTAAGACAGTACTCTGCTGTATGAATTGCTTGACTTACGTCGAAATAGCTGAAGTTCCATAACACTAATGTGACATAATTGCGTTGCAGAGGGAGCTAACTTTACCCTCTGGGCCTCTTCATATGGTGGGAGAGATGATGAGTTTGATTCCCCTCTTGCCGTGAAAACTATTCGAGATAGTGATAGTCCAGTGCAGATTGACAGCATGTTACACTTGGGACAGGCTCTTCAGTGTGGTAGACAGCTGACAGCTGACAACTCCAGGTGTTGAGTGCTTTTTTTATTTTTTTATGTACTCAATTAGTAAGCTGAAAATGACTACACCATATAAGCACGTGTTCAGTAACGTTGCGTTGTCTACTCACATAAGAGAACTCGGCAGGAAATTGTGAGGAGGTATAGGGTGTCTGTAAACTGAAAAGCAAGCAGCCAAGAAAACTACAGCTGCCGTAGAGGATCACGAATTGTTTTCCCCTCGAATTGGTTTCAAGAAAAAGTGGCCTTTCAATGCACTCACTCCCCACCCCTACCCTAAGGTTCCCACCCCATCGGTCAGGAGTTTTAGTAGATTCTTGATGACACCCCTCGGTACGACTGTACAAAATTTGCGACTTTACGAATTTTTTCCCCTATTATTGCTTCGTTGAGTGGACAGTATGTCGTAAGCTGACCTCTAGTGATTAACTTTATTTGATGTGATTGCTTACACGCTCTTAAAGATCTGATGGCATGCGAAACTGGTTACACGAATCAAAATGTAGGAAACTTCTTGCTGTTTTACCTGTATATTATAGATATAGCAGTGTTCATGTAACACAGCAGTGCATTTCAAGATTCGCCACCGTTATCACTGAAATGTCAATTATGTTCAAACAAAGTTGTGGGGCTGCAGACAGCTCATAAAGAAGACGCAGACTGGTACAGTATAAGTGCGAGTTGTGGCGGGACTGGCACAGGGGACAGATATGGACGAATGTAAAGACGATGACATTTTGTGCAACGTATTTCATATTATGAAGGGTGCTAAGCGTGATTCGGCAGTTTTGGTGACGGGACTTTTAACACTGGTGAGGACTCTGAATCTCGCAAAAAATTGCTTTAAGTGGACATTGCTGTAAAGCATGTTGAATGCTAGTTAGTAAGCTTGAGCTATTACACATAACAATCGCTATCTCTCATCGCAGAAATAAATAATAATACATAATACACGTTTTTTATCACCATTTGACCACACGAGTCGATAGAGCGCTATTACCGACTGTAGTCGGAATGCCCAACTCAAATGGTTCAAATGGCTCTGAGCACTGTGGGACTTAACTTCTGAGGTCATCAGTCCCCTAGGACTTAGAACTACTTAAACTTAACTAACCTAAGGAGATCACACACATCCATGGTCGAGGCAGGATTCGATCCTGCGACTGTAGTGGTCGCGCGGTTCCAGATTGAAGCGCCTAGAACCACTCGGCCACTCCGGCCGGCGAATGTCCAACTGCTTCAACAGATGTCTGTAAGGTGATCATGGGTGACCACCATATATTAATTTTGCAGCACCTTTCCGAGCAATGAGGACTTTCTTTCTCAACGATAAATTACCCCAGAATACGAGGTGCGGCTAGAAAAAAACCGGACTGATGCTGGAAGAAACATTTATTTACAATTATTTACAATTTCATGTTATCTCCTTCAATGTACTCTCCTCCTCGGTCTCTACACCGCTCCATACGAATTTTCCACTGTTCATAGCAATGCTGCAGATCATTTTCGGTAAGTCCATACATTACTTCCGTCGCTTTTTCTTTTACTGCTTCAACAGTCTCAAATCTAGTTCCTTTCATAGCTGACTTGACTTTAGGGAAAAGAAAAAAGTCACAGGGGGCCAAATCAGGTGAGTAGGGTGGATGATCTAAGATGGGAATGTTGTGTTTTGCCAAAAACGTCTTCACTGACAACGCACTGTAAGCTGGGGCATTGTCTTGGTGAAGGATCCATGACTTTTTTCTCCACAAATCGTTCCGTTTTCTCCGTACTCGCTCACGTAGGGTAGCCAGGACGCTAATGTAGTAATGCTGATTCACTGTTTGTCCCTCTGGTACCCAATCAATGTGCACAATCCCTTTGATGTCAAAAAAAAAAAAAAAACAATCATCATTGCCTTGAATTTCGATTTTGACATTCGTGCTTTTTTTTTGTCGTGGAGAACCAGGAGTTTTCCAATGCATCGATTGGCGTTTAGTTTCGGGATCGTAAGTAAAAAACCACGACTCATCGCAAGTAATAACATTTTGTAAGAAGGTGGGATCACTTTCAATGTTTTCCAGGATGTCAGAACAAACCATTCTTCGGCTTTCCTTCTGTTCAATTGTGAGACACTTTGGAACCATTTTTGAACACACTTTGTTCATGTTGAAACTTTCATGAAGAATCTGCCTAACACTTTCCTTGTCAACTCCTGTTAACTCAGACACTGCTCTGATTGTTAAACGGCGATCTTCTCGAACAAGTTTACCGATTTTTTCAATGTTTGCATCAGTTTTTGCTGACAATGGTCTGCCAGTGCGAGTGTCATCACTGGTGTCTTCGCGGCCATCTTTAAATCGTTTAAACCACTCAAACACTTGTGTTCGCGATAAACAATCATCGCCGTACACTTGTTGTAACATGACAAACGTTTTACTTGCAGATTTTCCTAGTTTGAAACAAAATTTGATGTTAACACGCTGTTGTTTCTGTACACTCAACATTTTCCGACGCACAGACAAAACGTCAACTACTTAAAACAGACGCCACGGGCAGACTGAGTGCAGGAGGCAGTTGAAACTGGAGCAGTAGGCGGAGCGAGAGTCACGTGACAGGCCACGCGACTTTCAGCCTTATTGCATTCGTTTTACTGTTTCACCAGTACTAGTCCGGTTTTTTTCTAGCCACACCTCGTATTAGTCCATGTGACATTACTGAATGAAAATATGCGAAATGTGTCAGGTTTCTGATTTGTCTCTCCCGAAAATTTGCAATGATTCTAAATGCAAATGTAAAAATGAGTTTTTCCAGTGTAAAGTCCCATCAGTGTGGACACCTAAGAATTCACGTTCCGACCCTTTTTATTGCTTCTTCACCATGTGTCAGACTTACTACTGGTGTACTACCTCTAGATGTGCAGAACTGCGTACGTTGTATCTTCTTAATTTACCATTTCTCCTGTTGCTATTTGTATGCTTGTATTAATCAGAATGTCCGTTGCTCGTGGTCTCGCGGTATCTTTCTCGCTTCCCGAGGACGGGGTCCCGGGTTCGATTCCCGGCGGGTCAGGGATTTTTCCTGCCTCGAGATGACTGGGTGTTGTTGTGTCGTCTTCATCATCATCATTCATCCCCATCACGGTCGGAGGAAGGCAATGGCAAACCACCTCCACTAGGACCTTGCCTAGTGAAGCGGTGCGGGTCTCCCGCATCGTTCCCCTATGCTCTGTAAAGAAGCACGGGACTTCATTTCATTTCCATTTCATTAATCAGAATATCATCGTCTTCCATAAAAAACTAATCATGCTTTTTGTACGTTAGATGGAATATCGTTTACGTATATAAATAACAATAGAAATCTAAGATTGAGTCTTGGGAGTCCCCTAAAGTGATTTTCCCAACTCAAATGACTTTCCTCCGATTACGTTGGTTGATTTACTAAGTACAACTTTCCGAATTCTTTTGGTTAGGCTTGGTTGGCTTTACCATCAATCCCACAAAATCTCAGTTTATTTAAGAAAATATAGCGATGAGCCAAAACATATGACCATCTGGTTAATGGCGTGTTGGTTCACTTTTCAAACACAGTACAGCAGCGGTTCTACTTGGCATGGGTACTACAAGTCCTTCATAGGTTTCCAGAAGTGTATAGCATCAGGTCACTAAATTCCCGGAAGTTAGGAGACGGTGGCTTGTGAGCATGCAGCGGGCGCCCGATGTGTGTTCCATAGCGTACAGATCAGGGGCTTCTGCTGGCTAAGACTCCTCAAACCACTGCAGCACGATTCTGGCCTTGTTTCGCGGAGAGCTATGATGCTGGAAGATGTCATCGCCATCGGAGAAGACATCAGAAGGGATGCAGGTGGTCCGCAGTAATGTTCAGATAGCTCACTGCTGTCACGATGTCTTCAAGTACTACCATAGGTCCCATAGAAGCCCAACTCAATGCACCTCACAGCATAGCTCTGCTCTCACAGGCCTGCATCTGTGACGCGGTGCACGTTTCAAGCAGCCACTCGCCTGGAGAACGGCGTGTAAGGACCCAGCTATCGACCTGGTGTGTCAAGAAATGCGATTCATTCGACAAGCAGCACGGTTCTGTTGATCCACGGGTAAAACTCATTGATGCTGTGCCCACTGAAATCGTAACTTATAATGTCGTTGGTTCAACACAGGAACAGGTAGGGGTCGTGTGATGTGAAGCTTCATGTTTAACTATGGCCTTTGGACGATGTGATCCGAAACACTTCTGCCTGCACCAGCGTTATACTCTGTCGTCATAAGTGCCACAGATCGCTGCCTGTCCTGCCTGGATTACACAGCGGGTGATTCTGAGACCGCTACGTCTTGTGATGAGTCGTGGACGTCAATATCATATGGCCTTCTCGTTATTTCACCATCCTTCAACCTCCTTCCATAGATGCTCACGACAGTAGTATGCAAACAGCGAACAGCTTCGTCGTTTCAGAGATTTTCGTTTCCAGCCGCAGCGCCACAGCAATATGCCCTTTGTCAAACCGCTTATATCAGTTGATTTCCGAATCTGCGGCCCATATCTCAGCTGTAATGACTGCCCATTCGTCTCTCTACTTCTTACTTCTTTCCTTACTGTGTTTCGAGCCCACAACACAAGGAGGCATGCAACCTCGCGGTGGGCACTAGTTGTAATGTTCTGGCTCATCAGTGTATTGTGATTCACACACTGAAATTCCTCTTCTGAAATCCAAAATACGAATTATTGAGAAACTCACTGTTGCTCGTGTGGGATACTACGAAGGTGGTTTGAAAAGTTCTCGGAACCGATTAGAAAAAAGTACTTACATTACTGAAACACTCTTTCACTGATCCACTCTATATTTTTCAATGTTGTCTCCTTGTGGATTAATGCACTTGATCCAACGATGTTCCAGTGCCTTGATCCCACCTCGAAAATGAGTTCCCTCCATGCCTGCAAAATTGTTGTCAACTTCGACAGTCAATTCTTCGTTTGAAGGGAATCTTCGTCCACTAAGAAAAATTTTCAGTTTTGGGAAGAAATGGAAGTCTGACGGAGCCACATCAGGTGAATAAGGCGGGTGTGGCAACAATTAATACCTTAGTTCGTGTAATTTTTCCATGGCGATGGCAAATGTACGCGGGAGCGCATCACCTTGATGGGAGATAACTTGCTTCCCTGCTGAACCTCGCCTTTTCTCTCGTGTCTTTTATTGCAATTTGTCCATGAGGTTAGCATAGTATGCTCCAGTAATTGCTTACCCAGTGGGGAGATAATTTACAAACAGAATCCCCTTCGAATCTCAGAGCACAGATGCCATGACCTTTTCCGCCGAAGGAATTGTCTTTGCCATCTTTGGTGGCTGAGAATCATCATGTTTCCACTGCTTTTACCGTTCTTTTGTCTCTGGGGTAGAGTAGTGAATCCAAGTTTCATCTAAAGCGGCGCAAAAAATCTTGTAGATTTCTCCTAAAACGGGCTAAACTTTGTTCCGATATGTCCATCCTCATGCGTTTTTGATCCACCGTCAAGATTCACGGCACCCATCTTGCAGATAATTTTCTTATTTCTATTTCTTTAGCTAAAATGTGATATACCGTTTCAGACGACATCTGGCAAGTGTGAACAATTTCATACACTTTCAATCGGCGATCCTCCATGACCATTTTGTGCACTTTTGCAATGATTTCTGGAGTAGTGACACATATTGGCCGACTGCTGTACGGATCATCATCTAAGCTCTCCAGACCAAATTTAAATTCATTTGTTCACTTGCCAACAGTTGAATGTGAAGGAGCACAGTCCCCTAGCGCATTCTGGAAATTGGCATGAATGTCCTTTACTTTCATACCTTTCTTTACGAAGTAATTAATCACTGTACGAATCACTATTTTTTCCATCTTCGCAAATCACTACGTGGGAACATCATCAGAGCCACGTCACCGCCCTCTTCCAAGAGCACTGACGTGGCACGTGTTTACAGGCAACAGTCCAATGAATATCACGTGAACAACTCGTTGCACGAGCGTAGACCTCTCGTGGTGATCCCGAGAACTTTTCAAACCACCCTCGTATTCTAGATTACACGACATTCTAAACATTTTTGGAAAACGATGTCAGTAGTGAAAGAGATCGGTTACTACTGACACCTCTCCTACCACTTTTCTAATAGAGGGACTTAACAATGACATTTTTCAATTTTTCTGCAAAAATGCCTTGCGTTAGTGATACATTACGTATTTCAGATAAGACAGAGCTTATTATGTGGGAATAAATCTTTTGTACTCCGTAGAAAACACCATGAAATCCAGATGAGCTTTTATTTTTGAGAGAATATGTAATTTACATATTCTACTTAATTCTGTTGTGATGTTATTCTTTTACATGGCCAGTTGCCCGTCTCTCGTTTCACTATATTCCACACAGCTTTCAGTCTGTTGTCAGAATCATTGATTTTTTATTGACTTTTCTCACAAAATGTGAGTAGTTCTTGAAGTGTGCAACTACTGCAGGATCTCTATTTGTTTTTGTCAATAGATACATTTTTCCTTTTCCTTTCACAAGATACTTTAATCCCTCTAGTGATCCATGGGTTTTCGCATGGCTGTTTAATATCCTTTCTGATTAGCTTATGCAGGCTACTATTTTCAAATAATGATACGAATTTATTATGAAATAGATTAAATTTTAACAGCATTTGCTTCATTTTAAATTTCATTCTAGGGCATATACTGTATATTAATCTTAAAAATGTTTGTTCTGGAGTCATTAATTAGTCTAATTTCCACTGTGCAGTAACAGTACCGCAAGACACTATCTTATTTATCCTAATTAACTGTGCATCATTATCATTCGACAAAGAAAACAATTAAAAATAACATTAACTCACTTTATACTCCACGAATTTTCATTAGTTAAGAGTTGCAAAATCCAGGTCTAGAGGTTAGCGCTCCAGGTGTACGACGTAAAGTAAAAATTTAATCATTTCCCTTGAAACAAGAATTCAGCAGTCACAGAACTGCAGTACCTGTTAATTAACTTATTCACAATAAAATTTAGCTTTTAATCACTACTTCACTTATTTCATGGTTAGTTCAACACGTGTAAGCTGTTTCCCGACAACCAAGTATATTGCGTTGTAGGTAATTACCCCGTATTATCCGTAGATACACTGAAGCAAATGTTTCTTTTTAAATGGAACGATTTTTCTTTTGTAACTCCTGTCAAGTGCTGTTTCAAATCAGCAGGCAGTGCTAAGATATTAAGCTCGTTCAATTTGTGATTAAATGTTCCGTAAACGCTGCAGGAAAACTTACTAAATTTAAGACAGGAAACAGTAAACCTTCGTTCTCGTGAATTGGCCCGTTCTTCCGTAATCGACTGATTTTCTAATTGCTTAAATAGAACGAAATGTTTCCTGTTACGTAAATTTGAAGAATCTCATGAAGTTTTAGCACGACTTACAAAACGTCTGCTTAAAGAGTTATAAAAATCTTTACATTTTGTTAACGAAAGGAACCGATTTTGATGATATAGGTTTTAATAAGTTTGAGCAATTAACGGTACAAATAAGATTAGTCTACTTCATTATATTACAGTAAAATTCCTCACCACATAGTTATAACTACCTAGTTAAGAGGTAGTCTGACAAATTACAAACAGTGCTTGCTAACGATTTACGTGTTAAGTTGGAACAGTTTTACAGTCAGACTTGTATGTACGAGGTATCAGCCTGTAGAAGATTCTCTAGCATCCAGTTTGCGTTTCATAGAATTGTAGAATAAAGGGACCGGTAACACGTTCTAAATGTGTAGTGCACCGTCCATTAGTAAAAGCTCACATTTAGTTCACTCTCGTTGCAGCCTTATAGACTCCTTTTTAATGAAGCATTTCGTGATTGTGGGGTTCTTTGACGAGTCGTTGTCGACGTTCATGATTTGCACAACACAGTGCTTTGCAGTCTGGTTTGCAGGCTGTGAATCATGCGAGATGGTCATGTTTGACTACAAATATATCCATCATCTGTTTAAAAAAGCCGGCCGAAGTGGCCGTGCGGTTAAAGGCGCTGCAGTCTGGAACCGCGAGACCGCTACGGTCGCAGGTTCGAATCCTGCCTCGGGCATGGATGTTTGTGATGTCCTTAGGTTAGTTAGGTTTAACTAGTTCTAAGTTCTAGGGGACTAATGACCTCAGCAGTTGAGTCCCATAGTGCTCAGAGCCATTTGAACCATTTTTGTTTAAAAAAGTGCATTCAAAACTAAAACTAGTAACTTCCGGCTGCTACGAGACATGTAAAAGTATTTTCGCGCAACCAAGCAAGATGACGCACTAATAAGGGCGCCTCATTTCGCCGTAACCTGCGGGGTGTATGTAAATGCAAATGTGAATGAAATAGCGGGACGCCAGCAGCTATAAACTCAGTAAAGCGTGTACCTGGTCAGCCTTTGGAAAGCCGCTTCGCACTACGTTTCTGTATTCACGCTGCGTACGACTTCTGAGTACAGATGGAGGTCATTTTCCACTGTCGCACAGACACTCTACATACCACCACGGATAAAAACGCAGCCGTGGCTGCATTGCATGGAAGGCCTTGCTGCATGCTATAGAAGGCAATACAGTGCGGCGGTGAGGTAAACCTAGGATTCTTCTGCATTGCTTTGCACTGCAGTATCTCACGACACTGAACAGGTTAAGAATATAACCAGCGCAGGAGCTACAGACTGCCTGTTTAGGCAGTACTTTGCTTGCAACATACTTTAGCGACACAGAAGTGCTCTTCGGGAAGCAACTTTTCTCGCAAGTTAATGGACATTGTTGGCCAATATTAATCACTTTACAGTAGAGCACCATTCGTCTGTGCCGGGGTCTGTGCTTCACTGTGGACGCCAGTTCTGGTATGTTATTAACAACAGTATAGTTGGGCAGTAATATGTAGATAGAATCAGAGAACAACGAAAAGAAGCAAAATGATTTAGAGAAGATATTTGCTCCGTGCGAAAAGTGATGATTGATCGTAACAATAAAAACATATGTCCTCCTTTAGAATGCTTGAAAAAAAAAAAAAAAAAGGTCGTTAAATTTCCGTTACACTATAAATTACAAATCTAAAATATGTCAACCAGATGCTTAGGTATTACAAGCACGAATAACCTAAATTTGAACGATCACGTAGAAAATCTTGTGGAGAAGCCGAACGAAAGACAGCGTTTTATTGGCAGAACACTTAGAATAAATGTGCTAAAGACAGTACATTCCCTGCCGTTTTCCGTAGTATTAGTGTGTGGCTGGGGATGCGTACCAGATAGGATTGACGGAGGAATTGGAAAAAGCTCAGAGAAGGGCAGCTCTTCTTGTATATCTCGAAACTGGAGAGTGTCACGAATATGATAAGCAAATTAGGGTGATAGTTGTTAAACGCATTTTCGTTCTCGGCAACATCTTTTCACGGAATTTCCATCAACAGCTTTCTCCTTCAGATGTCATTTTTATTACTCCCCCTACACAGGGAAAAATTATCATCTTAATAAAATAAGAGGCATAAGAACTCAAGCGGAAAGGTTTATAGGGACATTGATATATAGGTTAATTTTCCCACTTGCTATTCGAGAGCGGAACGGCGGAAAGAGCCTTAAATTGGATCTATGATCCCTTTGTCAAATACTTAAGTGTGAATTGCAGACTAATCGTGTAGAGACAGACACAGAACGTTACCAACCAATCGAAGAACGAAAGAAGACGTTTTCAAATTTGACGTCCCATTGTCGTCGAGGTCATTAGAGTTGCAACATTATCTCAGTGTAGCCCGTCAGTCATGCCTTCGCCTCAAGGGATTTGCAGAAACAACGGAAAGCCTAAATCAGGAGAACTATATGCAGATTTGAACTCCGATTGTCTTCGTTTCGAATTCAGTCTCACTATCACTGCGCCATCTACCTCGTTAAAAGCATTTAATTCCAGTTGTTCAGATCGATGCTAAGATGCCTACAGTATGATGAATATCAACTAAAGTAAAATAATGTGGGAGAGCTGAATCGAACAAGCCTTCAGATTGAATACCACAACAACAAGTAGCCCGATTTAGAAAGTAGTTGGTTTCTGATAGTTAGCTAGCGGGCTGCAATACTCCCGCTAGCAATACATCAGTTGGAGTCTGGTATTGCCGGTTGCCACTGTGTTGCCGCTTCCGCTGAACTAAGCATTGTGTCCGTCAGTTCTCAACTTACCAACTTTTCCAAATGATAAAATATCGCCTATTTCAAGAGTAAACGTAAGTCTTGCCCTAACTAAAATTGATAACAGATTTCTGGCAGGTTTGAAGATACTATATATATATATATATATATATATATATATATATATATATAATCAGAATGTTTACATGAGTTTCTGTAGTGGTAGAGGCTTTAAGTTTCATACTGGCAGTGAATGAAGTATTAACATACCATCAAAAAACAAAATCTCTTTATCTGATTAAAATTTAGAAATGGTTTGTGAAGAATTGCTCAGTATGTCGCAAAATGGTATTGCACCTTATAGTCCGTACTTTATCTGATTTCCCGTTGGAGCTTATTATTGACACACCCTAATTAGATGTCTCCAGTTAGTTTCCCAAGCAAGAGTTCAACACCGAAATCCAAAATTTTAAAAGACGGCATACACAAACTGATTCCCACAAACTTACACACACTGGCACAAATGCACTGCGAGTAAAAACCACTAGGACGCTGTTCAGATTATTGGTATTTGACAGTGGGTATGTTGGGTTACATCCGCCAGAAAAACTCCAATAGGAGCCTGCAGCAGTTGACTCCCATTGTATTGCCACTTCCGCAGCGTAAAACAATGTTCTTGTCACTTGTTAAGCAATAAATATTTCAAGAAAAAAGTACTCCGGCTACGACATTAAACGCACTTTTTATGAATAACATACTGATCAAAATCTTTTTAAAAACCGAAAGAAATACACACTTTTACGAACCTTGTCTGCAACACATGCAGAGCGATACGAAATTTTGGAAAGATCTGTCGTCGAACCAGCTTTTGAGGTAACCAACGAAAAGCAAAACGTATTTAAACGAGTTCAATAGTTTTAAAGCTATGGTGTGACAAGTTCGAAGCTGATTCTCGAGCGGGAAAATTTCAGTCTTTTTCTCCTCAATCAAAAATGGTTCAAATGGCTCTGAGCACTATGGGACTTAACATCTGAGATCATCAGTCCCCTAGAACTTAGAACTACTTAAACCTAAGTAACCTAAGGAAATCACACACATCCATGCCCGAGGCAGGATTCGAACCTGCGACCGCAGCGGTCACGCGGTTCCAGACTGAAGCGCCTAGAACCGCTCGGCCACCCCGGCCGGCGTCCTCAATCCTAAGCACTCATCTCGTGAATGAAATGTTTGTGTCGGTGGGCCAAAATAAGATTAAAATATTAAATTTAAAAAAACCGGTAGGATTGACCAAAAATGTTCAAAGTAAACACTATTTACATTAGAAAATAACTGAGATACGTATATGTAAGATTAGAAAACTTTAATATTAAACATCTAAAAATTATAGAAAAACTGCACTGGAATATGAATGTAAAGGTCGTTGCCGAATGTACTCCCAGTGCTACGTCGACAACATATATCACTGCATTTTTGAGATATTATTAACAATCATTTACTCGATATTGTAAGGTATATTAGCATATATGCATGATCAAACACATTCAAGCCAAAGTTACTAAAAAAAACAACATAAATTACCTTTATTTCTAGAAGGCGTACTGATACTGCAATAAACATCTTTCTCCAAGATGATGCTGCCACCTACTTTGAACATGCAGACACGAAATCAAGGAATGCACTGAAAGCATATGGTGTAAAGTACATTCGTTCAGGCACAGCGCTTACCTTATTCTCTCAGTTAGAAAAAATAATTTTGATGTAGCGTAATGCTACATAAGGACTAAAACTAAACTTCAGGTCATGATGGCCCAAAGGTACCGACCGGCAGCTGTGTCATCCTCAGACCACAGGCGTCACTGGATGCGGATATGGAGGGGCATGTGTTCAGCACACCACTCTCCCGCCGGCCTTATGTCAGTTTCCGAGACCGGAGCCGCTACTTCTCAATTAAGTAGCTCCTCAGTTTGCCTCACAAGGCCTGAGTGCACCCCGCGTGCCAACAGCGCTTGGTAGACCGGATGGTCACCCATCCAAGTGCTAGCCCAGCCCTACAGCGCTTAACTTCGGTTGCCACTGCGGCAATGCCTTTGGCACATAAGGACTAAGGAGGCAAAAAATATTAGCATAATTAAAAATAAGAACAGATGATTGACATGCTTAGAGATACTATATAGATAGTAACTTTCCACACATTTTCGTAATGAACCTAGCCAATATGAAATTTACTATTTCTTTACGTCACTTTCAAAGTGACTAATGTGCTTGCTGTAAATGTGTCTCGAATGTTACCTTGGACTATTACAAATGTAACGTGAATAAAAGAAACAATGTTCTTTACGTTGACTTAAGGGGAAATGCATCACTGACCCCCCACTTTAATATCTTAATTCCAATAAAAACATATTTTGGTAAGCGATTCCATATAAGATTACTGAGCGACTCATTCGGATTTTGAGGTTTTCTGATATCCGTTACTGCTGCTAGGATGGAATGTTTATGGCTGTATGAACTGTTCGAGTACTGGGCATTGCGGTAAAAATTGCACCGTGAATCGGGTCCAGGAGGGCAACGGTGGTTTACTGGTTTTTCATCCGCTTATAGTCTGTGGAAGAAGGTAGCCCATACTGCCTCCTTCATTTTCAACAAATCCTCAGTATCATTTCTAATTGCCATTACATAATACCGCTGTAGTTCATCAACCATTTTGTCTGTCGGTCTGCCTCTTACGGTTTTACCATCAGATGGTTTCTTGTCTCTCAAACTTTGTTTCAACTTCCTCAACCGTGTGCCCATCCTCTTCTGGACATGACCTTTATAACACAACAATCCACCAATCCACACCCTTCTATATAAAAAATTACCGATTTTATTAGATCTTGAAGAAATGCACGTAAAAATTTTAATATTTGCAACCAGTGTAGATTATATTTTTAAAAAGTAAAATACTTCCTCTGTAGTTTATAAGTGATTTTATATATATATATATATATATATATATATATATATATATATTATATAATTTTATTCGGAAAATTGCAAACTTTATAACAGATAAAAATCCGAAACTGTGAAAAAAAATTTACGTTCTAATTCCCCTTAAGTATATGAAACTGAAAGTGAATTTGATGCGCTTTTCGAAAGCTATATCAGCAACTGCAGAATCATACTATACTGCAATATACTATACTACACTACACCGTATTACACAAACTGTATCTTAATATAATTTAACATTTTGCATTCGCTACTCTTTGAGAGTTAGGCGAGCTGTTGTAGAATGTTGTTCTCTACAGCCAAATATCCCAGATAGCAGGTAGAGTGGCAGAAGAGTAGCCAGTTGGCTATGTTTGAGCATTTACTTAAAGTTCAACCTTGGTCGGAAACGGGGTTTAGAATAATTTTAATTTATATTTAGCACAATATAATTTTTCAACGGCATTAGCTACTAATAAAAGTAATTGAGCAAATGACCGCGAATTATGTTGCTACGAGCTTTTTTTAAAATTATACTACATATTTTCTGAAGGAGCTGTAAAATTATTATTTGCAAAGCAATATCATGAATTCGTTATTTATTTTACTTTTATGGGCCCTAGAATTTTAAGGTCGTTTGGATTATCATCGTAAGCATTTTATCGTTGTAGTTGCTTTCAGATGTTACAGGAATTTAAAAAAATCTGGAATATAAAATGACTCGAAAAGTGTCACGGGTTTCGATAAAAGGTGAAATTATAAAATTTGACAACAAACATATTTTTGAGGTTTTTGACATTAGGGGACGTCGCACTCTTTCGGACGCGACGTCGTTTTATGCGCAAGACGTAAAATAATACGAAGTTTTGGCCTTGCAAAATTTCTGTCATCGTGCACGTCTCACGTGTTTCCTTTGATAATTCAATGCAGAACGCAGCGTAGTGCTGAATAATATTCCTGTTTTAACAATTCAGTTTAAACACACAAATTTAAGTTCAGCATATAAATTTCCGCATTCAGTAAACAAGTCTTCATAATTTAATTACTTTCCGCAGTATCACAGAAAAAAATCGTCTTTTCATAGTGCTTTCATTTGTCTCTCACAGATAGTGATTCAACGCTAATAACGGATAACTGAGTATCAGTTCTTACACTAAATTGGCACTTAAAGCTGGATACTAATTTAAGTAAGACTTTACTTTGGGTAATGCGAACGGAGAGAAAAAAATAACCGGACTGCCCATGCAGCGCTTTTGCGTCTTAATCGCAATCACTAAGCACTAGAAGACGCTGATATGTTGAAACTGCACATTGTCAATTCTGATATGGGGATTTAATCCCATCAGAAAGTGTGTAGAAATTTCTCGTTTCGTTTTATCATTTCCAGGTAACAACCGTGTTTGTTAAATATCGTACACAAGACACTTTCAGTTGCGCACCAAGGAGCCTGTTTAGCGTGACAGTTATATTACATTAATTTATTTCTTAATCTGTTACAATATTTTAGTCTTCATTTTTATACGTTCTTCTTCTCTATTTTTAGTTTTGTTTTTTCGATGTGTGTCCACAGTAGAGCTGCAAAAGTAACGACTAAATGTTGGATATTGTAATGTATTGCACTGAGGACCTAGAAACGACGGACAGGCTTCGTTCCCGTCGTAGCCCTCATTGGTTCACAACACAACAACAGGCTACAGCAGTCCACTCACCCCACCGCCACCCCACACCGAATCCAAGATTATTGTGCAATTCGACCCCCACTGGACCCCCCCAACCCCCCGCGGGTACGTCTCACACGAGACGAGTGCAGCCCCAAATGTTTAATGTTTGCGTGGTAGGGTAATGTCCGAAAGAACAGACACCATATCCATATAAGTATATAGTTCTGGCAACACCGGCCAAGACCTCCTCTTTCTGTGCGGATGCACACATATTCCCCGAACTCTTAGAGTACTTGGTAAGACTGTCTTCCACGAGTAATGAGTGTGTTGGGGTGGGACACTACGAATGTAGTGTGTGGACATACAAGGTGAGAATGTGGGTCTCGCGGGAGGCGTGCGCGAGATAGTCCCTGCACTCGCGCTTTCCTCTGTACCCTCGGTGGCTCAGATGGATAGAGCGTCTGCTATGTTAGCAGGACATCCCGGGTTCGAGTCCCGGTCGGGGCACACATTTTCACCTGTCCCCGTTGATATATATCAACGCCCTTAGCAGCTGAAGGTATTAATGTAATTCTAATTTAGTGTAGTTGATGCGGAATATGGGGAACCAGCCCGCATTCGCCGAGGCAGATGGAAAACCGCCTTATAAACCATCGACAGACTGGACGGAACACCGGACCTCGACTCTAATCCGTCGTGCTCGGAAAGCAGTGCGTTAGACCGCACGGCTAACCGGGCGGGCAAATATTGGATCTTACCGAAATAAATGCTTGGTGGAAAGAATTCGGTACTCGTTAGCTGTGTTACGGTCCCACGTGCCGGAGACGTGTTAAAACCCCCGTTTAACACTGCGGCCATTTGTCGTACGGTTGAAAACGTACCGACTGAAACGAAGGAATTGAAGTATTATGGACACTACCGATCCCGCTCAATTCGAACACCAATTGCATACTGGAAAGATAACTTGACTGACAAAAGTATGCGGTACTCCGTGTCACAAACAACGTACTCCGCTGAGAATAAGAAATTGGCTGAATACGGAAAGTAGAATCGATACGACTCAAGCTCCAAATGCGTGCTGAGAAGGAAACGTGCGAGTAAAGGAACTTCTTGTATAGTACCGAAACGGTACATAGTCACTCGGGAAACTCGCTACCCAACAACGATTACTTACGATAAGCAACAGCCCTAGCGTACATCTGGACTCTGCAAGCCATACGGCCAAGGGTTCATAGTGTGCCAGTATCATTGCTGGTCTCCTTCCTACTCCGTTCTCGAATGGTAGGTGAATAAGTGTTTTATTCGATACCCTTCTGTAAACGCACGACTTTATCTTCTTATTACGCCGTGCTAATTAAGCTAGATACGTGTTCGAGGAAGTTCTGTTCCTCGACTCACTTTGAGAGTGGAACTCCTGGAACATCATGAGTAAAACCCTCCGCGATGAATAGTGTCTGCCTTGTAATGTCCCCAATTACAGTTCGTTGAGCATTTCTGGGACACGCTCACACTGACTAAACAATCTCGTGACGTATCACGCAGTTCGTCTTTGAAACTGTCCCGTCTATTCCGTAAGTTGCAGACAAACCGTGACATTGTCGTCATACATTTCTGCTGTAAATGTTAATGGAGTATATCCTGTAGATAATATCATGTCCACATAGAAAATTCAGACAGAATTATCATTGGCCTTTTTAAAAACTTTGGCGTACTATGAAGAAGTTGAGAAGCTTGGAGATCACGCTAATCTTTAGTAACGTAGTCTCGCAAATGTTACGAGAGGAAAACAGTTTCGAACTGAAAAGCCATACAGGGAATAGTTATTTGTGTATTTGTAACAGCTTAATCGTTGACTTATCTGCTTTCTGACCAGTAAAGTGTGTAACTGTTTAGTGTTAGGATGAATACGTGTAGGGAGTACTGTCTCGTACGTCATACTGACGGCGACGACGACGACGACGACGACGACGACTATAAAAGTCGGTATGTATCCTTTTGTCTTGTATCACCAAGAGGGCAACCAAACTAAACGTTCCGAGCTGACGGACTGATTCTCACGAACAGTGTTGCCCATAACATACTGTACGTCGGTATTTACGCTGAAGAGCCAAAGAAACTAGTACACCTGCCTAATATCGTGTATAGCGATATACACATATGCAGATGGCGGTAGTATCATGTACACAAGGCAGTGCATTGGCGGAGCATTCATTCCTATTCAGATTATGGACGCACGACGAGAATTAACAAGGTTTGAACGCGGAATGGTAGTAGGAGCTAGACGCATGGCACGTTCCATTTCGGAAATCGTTAGGGAATTCAATATCCCGAGATCCACAGTGTCGAATACTGTGTCGAGAGAACCAAATTTCAGCCATTACCTCTCACCACGGGCAAGGCAGTGCCCGACGGCCTTCACTTAACGACAGAGACCGGCGGAGTTTGGGTAGGGTTGTCAGCGTCAGCGCTAACAGATATGCAACACTACGTTAAATAACCGCAGAAAATAAAGTGCGAAGTACGACGAACGTATCCGTTAGGGCAGCATGACGAAATTTGGCAGCAGACGACGAAGCGAGTGCCTTTGCTAACAGCACGAGATCGCCTGCAACGCCTCTCCTGGGCTCGTGACTGTATCGGTTGCTCTCTAGATGACTGGGAAACCCTGGCCTGGTCAAATGAGTCTGATTTCACTTGGTAAGAGCTGATGACAGGGTTCGAGTATGGCGCAGATCCCTCGAAGCCATCGACCCAAGTTGTCAACAAGGCACTGTGCAATCTGGTGGTGGCTTCATAATGGTGTGAGCTACACGCACGCAGATATTCCGCAATCCGCCATGCGGTGCTTCGCGGATGGAACCCTGTGCCACTACTAGTTACAGTATGTGATCAAAAGTATCCGAACACCCCCAAAAACATACGTTTTTCATATTAGGTGCATTCTCCAGCCACCTACTGCCAGGTGCTCTATATCAGTGACTTCAGTAGTCATTAGACATCGTGAGAGAGCAGGATGGGGCGCTCCGCGGAACTCATTGACTTGGAACGTGGGGTCAGGTGATTGGGTGTCACTCGTGTCATACGTCTGTACGCGAGATTTCCACACACCTAAGCATCCCTAGGTCCACTGTTTCCCATGTGATAGTGAAGTGCAAACGTGAAGGAACACGTACAGCACAAAAGCGTACAGGCCGACCTCGTCTGTTGACTGACAGAGACCGCCGACAGTTCAAGAGGGTCGTAATGTGTAATAGGCAGATATCTATCCAGACCATCACACAGGAGTTCCAAACTGCATCAGGATCCACTGCAAGTACTATGATAGTTAGGCGGAAGGTGAGAAAACTTGGATTTCATGGTCGAGCGGCTGCTCATAAGCCAGGCATCACGCCGGTAAATGCCAAACGACGCCTCGCTTGGTGTAACGAGCGTAAAAATTGCACAATTGAACAGAGGAAAAACGTTGTGTGGAGTGACGAATCACGTTATACAATGTGGCGATCCGATAGCGGCGTGTGGGTATGGCGATTGCCCGGTGAACGTCATCTGCTAGCGTGTGTAGTGCCAACAGTAAAATTCGGAGGCGGTGGTGTTATGGTGTGTAGTATCATTGCCACAGATACTACAACAACGCCGCGCCAACACAAGGTTGGCAGCCCTTCGTCTGCCAAGCACAGCGCACTGTAGCGGGCTGTGCAGCTCGACGGAACTGGAGTGTGCCCCGTTCACTTCTTAGCTAGATTTCAACCTAGGCAGACAGACGCACTTTCATAATCGGCCCTCAGCCAGTTCTGTAATGTTTGCATTGATCCTCTGAGGAGGGCCCATCCGGCTTAGTCCCATGAGAATATGTTGTATTAGTTCATGGTATTCCATGTTAAGAGATTGTCAGTTCATAGCCGCAGCTGCAGTCCTACAAACTACTGAAGATAAGTAATTTCATTGTACTATGTGTTTCTTGAATAATAATCCTTCTCTCTAACAGTGTGCCGTATCGCATATTATTGCAACCTGGACTCCTTCAGCTCCTATCAACTCCGCCTCCTACTTGTTTGCATTTAGTAACGAGCTGAAAACACCCACGCGTTTTGTGCCTCTAAACAGTGAGACACAATATGGTGTGGTAGTGTTTTTCGTGGAGGCAGCTAGCACCCCTTGTTGTTTTGCGTGGCAGTATCACAACACAGGCCTACACTGATGTTTTAAGCACCTTATTGTTTCCCACTGTTGACGAGCAATTCGGGGATGACGTTTGCACCTTTCAACACGATTGAGCACCTGTTCATAATGCACGGTCTGTGGAGGAGTGGTTACACTATGTTTTGGAACGTCGATTTCGTGCTAGGTCTCACCGACCGACATCGATACCTCTGCTCAGTGCAGCACTCTACATCTACATCTACATTTATACTCCGCAAGCCACCCAACGGTGTGTGGCGGAGGGCACTTTACGTGCCACTGTCATTACCTCCCTTTCCTGTTCCAGTCGCGTGTGGTTCGCGGGAAGAACGACTGCCGGAAAGCCTCCGTGCGCGCTCGAATCTCTCTAATTTTACATTCGTGATCTCCTCGGAAGGTTTAAGTAGAGGGAAGCAATATATTCGATACCTCATCCAGAAACGCACCGTCTCGAAACCTGGACAGCAAGCTACACCGCGATGCAGAGCGCCTCTCCTGCAGAGTCTGCCACTTGAGTTTGCTAAACATCTCCGTAACGCTATCACGGTTACCAGATAACCCTGTGACGAAACGCGCCGCTCTTCTTGAGATCTTCTCTATCTCCTCTGTCCGAAAGAACAGATACCATCTTAGTATATGTATAGTTAAGGCTCACCGGCCACTTGACCATCTTCTTCTTATGTGCGAATGCACAAACAGTGCCCGAACTCTTACGGGAATCGGCAACGCGCCGCGAGTAATGAGTATAATGGACGGGGGCACTACGAATGTAGTGCGGGACAATGCATTGAGAATATGGGTTTCGCGGGAGGCGTGTCAGAGATAAATGCCTGCAGTCGCGCTACCCTCTGTGTCCTCGGTGGCTCAGATGGGTAGAGCGTCTGCCATGTAAGCAGGAGATCGCGGGTTCGAGTCCCGGTCGGGGCACACATTTTCATCTGTCCCCGTTGACGTATGTCAACGCCTGTAAGCAGCTAAGGGTGTTCATTTCATTGTAATTTCATTCTAACGAGCTGCATGGTCATGTCCGAAAGAACAGATACCATCTTAGCATATATAAGTAACAAAGCCTTAAATGAAGCATGAGCTAATAAATGGATAAAGGCAAATTTTGGATTACCCATCGCCAAAATTCTCATTACACACAGTACAAGTAGCCAATTTCTAGTACGTGATTTATAATTTCACAACGCACAACCTTTTTCGTTGCGCACTGCACGTGGCCTTGCGCACTTGTCGGGTTGACTGAGCGACTTACCTACACGTTAAACATAATTAAAGTAGCTACTCAGTAAGAATGATTCAAAACACACAGATTATTTATTTCTATTTACAAAACAAAACATAGAACTCCAGATTTTAATGATAAAACACACACAGCAATACGTGTATAAAAGAATCAGTTACGCCGACAATTAACACACAATTATCTATTGATCTTGTTGTCTTTCTCTGCGATTTGAATTAACGTGAAGCTATCGGGTTTCCAGCCGAATGAGTACGTTGAATTGGCGCGACCTTTCGATATATGTCCATCGCGACGTCTTCTGGTGAAATGTAGGGACGGTGTCTCGGTTCTCTTTAATACACCATGTGTGGCGGACCGTCAGCTACCCTTAGCCACAGTCACATGTCTATAAAATTAGCTGTCTTGTGGATTACATTTAAGCGTAGGTTTTATTTCAGTAATAATAGGACCAACCTCAAAATTAAATTTTTGGTGACTATTGCTCCAATAAAACAGTCTGCTGTGGTCTCGAAGCAGATTAAAAATCCTGGATTTCGGAAGTTAACCTTTAAGTCCCGATTTAAAAAAAAATTCTGCGATTTAAAAATAGTTCTTATTTCTCAAATTTAATCGTTGATTGAGAGAAGAAAAGTTAAATTCCCGTGCTGGTAGAGAAGATATTACCGGGACATAAACAGTACATTTTGTAAAAGACAGTTTGAAAAAAAGTTTTTATTCAACAGTCACTAAATATTTTTAAAGAAGAGAAAATAAGAGGAGAACAGTCAATTTTCGTGTTGATGGCGCAGTTACAGCAGGTTCTCAGTTTATTACAGCTGCGTTACCAAAAGGAAAAATTCAATAAGTTACGCACTTCACAACACAACCACCTTGAATGATATTTATTGGTATCTTTTTCGCACGTGTGTTACCTGTCTCCCTTTCCCACGCCAGGTGAACATATTGACGTCAGCAAGCGACCCTGGCACAGGTCGTTCCGAAAGAATTTTATGGACAACCAGTTACCTCACATGTCTTAGACGAAGTTCGTAGTCAATGCATTTTGCAAAAAGTTAGGACAGACATGTCCTACTCGAGAAAGGTATTTCCTAACTTTGTAAATTATGCCTGGCGTAGGTATCACTCATGTCGTTACCATTACTATTTGGTGTGTGTTGTTTCGGACATGTCCGAAAGAACGGACGCCATTTTGATCGTGCAGCCACTATGAATCAAGACACAAACGAATGAAAGACATTAGCTACCAATGGGCATTGATTTATATCACTGGGTCACGTTGAAAATTTGTGCCATACCGGGACTCGAACCCAGGTTTTTTGCTTACTAGGCAGATGCGCTGAACGTTCCACTCTCCGCACACAGTGGGCACCACGACCGCACGGACTACCCCAGCATGCCTCCACTTAGATCCAAATTTTCACCTTATAACACACACTACTGATGTACTGCCCCTCCTCATTAGCCTCACTACTTGTGGCACCTCGCCGATACCTTTAATAGTTCGAGCATGGGGTGCATCAGTGCCGCAGGGGTCATTGGGTGACATCGTACCACTGATACAAATCAATGTCCTTTGGCAGCTAATGTCTTTAAGTCCTTTGTATCTTTATCATTAGTTTATTTCTGCAATTAATTATAGAACTGATAAAATCTTAAAGTAAGAAATAACTACTAGTGTTACGAAGGGTGACAAGCAAAGTTTGGGCTAATCGCCGTTCCTTAACTTCTGGAAAACAGAAGAAATGAATAAGATGAAAGAATACTTCATAATCTGAGTAAAATCATAGGTGGTACAACTGTAAATGGAAAGCCGGCCGAAGTGGCCGTGCGGTTCTATGCACTGCACTCTGGAACCGCGAGACCGCTACGGTCGCAGGTTCGAATCCTGCCTCGGGCATGGATGTGTGTGATGTCCTTAGGTTAGTTAGGTTTAACTAGTTCTAAGTTATAGGGGACTAATGACCTCAGAAGTTGAGTCCCATAGTGCTCAGAGCCATTTGAACCAATTTGTAAATGGAAAGGTGAATGGTGGTGTTACAACGTGGTAAAGAGGTTTAAAGAGAGAGGGAAACGGCAATACCGTCTTGCTCAACGTCAGCTTTAGAGAATATGAAACAGAATAAATGATTAATAATGCTATCTGGGGAGCGAAGTCACACAAAATGGTTGAACCAAGAAAAACGCCAGAGGCAGTTGGGTATAAAGGAGGACCTGATACCAAACAAAGAATTTTATGGAATTTTCCGGATACTTTTGATCATATTGTGTATGTAGGGTGCATGCCTCTTCCTCCACATGAAAGTCAGAGTGTATCCATTCACACCTATGTTCACGCTGGATGCCTCTACTTCCATATGCGACAAGCTATAGCTGCACGGCAACTGGCTGCAAGGCGCACAGGTGTAAACGTGCGCCGGCCGCTGTGGCCGAGCGGTTCTACGCGCTACAGTCTGGAACCGCGCGACCGCTACGGTCGCAGGTTCGAATCCTGCCTCGGGAATGGATGTGTGTGATGTCCTTAGGTTAGTTAGGTTTAAGTAGTTCTAAGTTGTAGGGGACTGATGACCTCAGAAGTTAAGTCCCATAGTGCTCAGTCATTTGAACCATTTTTTAAACGTGCCTTAACAGCGAGGCTGCGCGGAATGTGGTGCCGTAGCGGGGACCAGCGAGGCAAACCGCAGACGCGCCTCTGTGGATACAATGCAGCTCAGCACCCTTGGGGAGGGCCGGTCGCTTAGACGTATATTCACAGCATCTTCCAGGTGGTGGTTGTCGTGAAGGCGGAAGTCCAGGACTCCCTCAACATACGCACCGGACAACTAGGAAAGCGGTACAAGTGTAGCCTGGGAGGCGGCACCCAGGGGGAAGATGGCAGCCTACAGGCAGTCGGTTTAGGCAATCGCCAGATGAAGGCCCAGTAGATTCGCATCTTCCATCAGTCTCGACTGAGACAGCTGTAGCGACAGGGTGGAGCAATGAAGTCCATCCACAGCGTGCAAGCTGCTTTCTTGTAGGTGAAGGCAGCGAGCAGCACATTGTGGTTCTCTAGCAGAGTTAAACTGTAACTAGTGAAACTGTCATTCCGTTGGAATCTATGATGCAGACTGAATGACCAGATTGTGAGGACGAGGTGTCCGAAAGGGGGGTATTTACGGACAGATATCACGTTACTGTAGCGGGTGAAGCGGTCATTTGTCCTCGTTTAACCAGAAGTGTCGGCGTTCCTGTCTATACCGGGGCGTCTGACAAAAAATGTTCAAATGTGTGTGAAATCTTATGGGACTTAACTGCTAAGGTCATCAGTCCCTAAGCTTACACACTACTTAACCTAAATTATCCTAAGGACAAACACACACATCCATGCCCGAGGGAGGACTCTAACCTCCGCCGGGACCAGCCTCGCAGTCCACGACTGCAGCGCCAAAGACCGGTCGGCTAATCCCGCGCGGCGGGGGCGTCTGTACTACGGACGGTTTTCCCTGGCTCTGCATCTATCATCAGTACTAGAACGCCTTGGAGCGGCGGAGTTCGGATGTTGCGTGTTACTACTCAGTATTGTCGAGCTTGCAGAACGACGTTCTGGGTGCTGTCATACTGCACCGGTTGCGCTCTGCTCTCCGGGTTGCAATGAATTACGACCGTTCCCCTGCTTTTGCAATACTGGTACTCTTCGCGTGCTGTAGATTATGATTGTGACACGTGGTATGCGACGGACGTGGTTATTTTACCGTCTGTGTCAAGCAAAAGCTTCGAATATTTTTAGTGCACCTGGTTACGAGATTGCTGTGCAACAATATGATCAGCTTCTTCGGAAATGTTTTTTTGTATTTGGTAGGAAGCTATATAAACGATCTAACTCGATTTTCGAAAGACGTTCGGCAGAATGTTATATTGTCAGCTGTTAACCAGGATACGACCACATGGTATATCTTTACAAATATATGATTGACTCGAATAACTTTTGACTAATTCAGGCCAATACGTTAAACAGAGCTTCAGATGCTTAAAATATGAATAGCATTGAGTTTGTCCCAAGAAGTGTTATACTACCGTAATGTTCACGATTTATCAGGTAGAATCAGCAGTACACTCATAGTTTTTGCTAACGTTACAGCTGTGCACATAAAGCATCATTTCCGTATGATGGCAAGAAAACAGAACGATTTAGACAATATTAAAACTCTGGAGTTCTCTTTAAGTGGTGGTAAAGTATGGTAATACCACAGCATATAACAAAGAGCAAAAACACGATATTATACGATTACAAGACTAGTGGTAAACTTACGAGCCCTACTACATCGACTGTTAACCTATTTGCAATACCATGAAGCTACATGAGCTGAACAAGCAGATGAGGTCAGTGGTAGGCAGCTTAATGGACCTCTACGATTTGGTGAAAGGCTTCTTGTACAGTTCAGTGCCCCTTTATCGGAAACCACGTACGTCTCGCTAGTGCCATCAACTCTACAGAACTGCTCGAGTGTTTGGGGTCGTATAACTTCAGCAAGGCATTTTTCCCTCCCTTCTTTCTCGAGTGGTACAATTCAGAATGTGACTGACAACGTGTCGTGCTCTGTGCAATGACTGTTGTGATATTTATATAGTTTTAGACACAGCAAAAAAAGCTAAGTTATTAACACTGAGCGCTCTTTACCTGTCTTAATACACACTGTTCATTTCTTCAATCACATCAGAAACTCTTTTTAGGGTAACAAGCCAAGGCCTTCTGTTTCTAGGCGCTTCAGTCCGGAACCGCGCTGCTGCAACGGTCGCAGGTTCGAATCCTGCCTCGGGCATGGATGTGTGTGATGTCCTTAGGTTAGTTAGGTTTAAGTAGTTCTAAGTCTAAGGACTGATGACCTCAGATGTTAAGTTCCATAGTGCTCAGAGTCATTTGAACCGTAGTAGTGCCACTTCTCTGATCTACATCTACGTCTAAATATGTATTCTGCAAGCCACCGCAAGGCGCGTGGCGGAGGGTACCCTGCACCACCACTAGTCGTTTCCTTACCTGTTCCACTCGCAGACAGAGCGAGGAAAAAGCGACTATTTGTATGCCTCGGTACGAGATCTAGCTTTTCGTATCTCATCTTCGTAGTCTTTACGCACAATGCATTTTGGCGGCAGTAGAATCGTTCGGCAGTCAGCTTTAAATGCCGTTTCTCTAAATTTTCTCAATAGTGTTTCTCGAAAAGAACTTTGCCTACCCTCCAGGGATTCCCATTAGAATTCCCTAAGCGTGTCGATAATACTTAGTGTTGTTCGGACCAACTGGTAACAATTCCAGCAGCCCGCCTCTGAATTGTTTCGCTGTCTTCCTTTAATGCGACCTAAAATGGATCCCAAACACTTCAGCAGTATTCAAGAATAGGCCGCACCAGCGTCCTACATGCGGCCTCCTTTACAGATGAACAAAACTTCCGTGAAATTCTCCCAACTACGCGAAGTCGACCATTCGCCTTGTCTATCATAATCCTCGCATGCTCGTTCCATTTCATATCGCTTTGCATCGTCACATCCAGATATTTAAACGACATGATTGTATCAAGCAGGACACTGCTAATGCTGTATCCAAACATTACGGTTCGTTTTTCCTTCTCATCCTCATTAATTAACATTTTTCTTCATTTTGAACCAGCTACCATTCACCACACCAATTAGAAATTTTGTCTAAGTCATCTTGCATCCTCGTACAGTCACTCAACTTCGACACCTTATCTTTAGCCGGCCGCCTTGACCGAGCTGTTCTAAGTGCTTCAGTCCGGAACCGCGCTGCTGCTACGGTCGCAGGTTCGAATCCTCCATGGGCATGGATGTGTGTGATGTCCTTAGGTTAGTTAGGTTTAAGTAGTTCTAAGTTCTAGGGGACTGATGACCATAGATGTTAAGTCCCATAGTGCTCAGAGCCATTTTTGAAATTCACTTACTCCATAGCAAATACACTGATGGCGTCAGATTAGAGAGGCGGTCGATAGCCCCATGACGTAGCTAACCTAAGTTCAGCAGTCACGCAACATGATGGCAGCACATGTCACTGGCTAGGGTTTTTTAAAGGGCATCATTCCTGCCCTGTAAGTCACAATAGGCTGGAAATGCTGTAGGTAATCGTTGGGAAACCGTGACATCATCTGTCTTGACTTGCCAGACTTGTCAGCTCCTCCAGAAGCCCTCTAAGCACTCAGATGTCAGAATTTCGATTTTCAGAGGCGCTGGTTGACGTCTTCTGCATCGTCAGCCTACTGAACACATGTTCTTACATACTGAATACGCGTTCTTGTGGCATGGCACATAGTTATCAAAGCTGACTTGAAACATCCTCCTTGTGATGTCATTCTGCTGAATCAATGAAGCAGCCTTTCTTTACACCAGGCAAAGCCGTGGTGCAACAGTTTCTTTACATATGAGGACTTCTTTAATCCTTCCAGCCTCTTGGTGCGAGAAGTTCATTGTAGGAAGGCAATGTTGTAGTTGCTGTTGTGGTCTCCAGTCTGAAGAGTCTGAGTTGTTATAAAGTTTGACAAATATTTTTCTTCATCTTCCCTAGCGTTAATTTGGCAATAAAGCGGAGCCCATCCTCTTGGCTCTCTGTCTCCATTTTAAGCGATCTTGTGTTTTTGCTTGGTCTTGAGGTCTGTATGGAGGGTATCCATCACCATTCTCTCTGTCACCAAAAGACCGTTTTGCTATTGTTTCTTGATCTGATCAAAATATGTGGCCATATCACCGTAGGTCGCTTTCTTTCATTTTCTGAACGGTGTGTGCCACTCATTACCGCTTGGTAATTTCGTCATTGGTCACATGGTTATGAAGCGTCAGGCTAGGTGTCCACTGAAGCAGTTCTGTTTCCACTAAGCCTACTGCAAGTAGTCGTTCTGCTTATTTTGTTGTGGGCCAACATTCTGCATCTTACAAGGCAACTGGGCGGGTTGCAGAGGGCTATATTTATGTCTCAAGTCGGTTCTGGATCTTATCATCTAAAAGCATACCTGTCATTGTCCGTCATGCAAGTCGTGTTTGTGGATTCGGGAACGAGTGAGCCGTCGGCAGTGATTTTTGCGCCAAGAGACTTGAAGATATTTGTCTTGGGCAGATACATACTGTCGATATTGACAGTGTCAGTATTACTTTTATTCGTTTATCGCTATTCAGTCTTCTTTATATTGAGGCGCAGTCAGGTCTGTTAAAGGCGGTCCTTCAGTGCTTCAACGTATCGTTGAAGGGTGTTCTTGTCCGCAGCAGCCAATGCACCAACAGCAGTGCCCAAGGTGCTAATTTATGAATATCTCTGGCGACCGTGGCCGTTATTATAATGAAGAGAAGGGGAAGAAAACAGGCTCCTGATGAACACCAATAGAAACAAGAAAGTCACCTGACACCCCAGCAGAAGACAGAACTCGACTTTTAGAATCGTGGTAGAGCAGCCGCACGAATTCAGTTATTTCTTCAGGAACTTCACGCTCTCGGAGGATAAATATTGTGTCCGTAATTTTGAAAGCAACTTTCTATGTAATGTACGACAGTTTGTTGTAAAGCATAACACTTAAAATCGAGTTGTTCTATGCCATTTGCGAATTTTAACTTGTAAGACATTAACAACACATCACTAACTTCACAAAAAGGGAGAGGAATTCTACATCAGTAACGCTTTTGAAGGCGAGAACAAGCAAATCTGCTTCGAAGGAACTGGTCTCACGTCATCGGAGGCGAGAGCCTGCGAAGTTTGTAAGTAACAGAGAGAAATCTGTGGCAAGCTGAAACTTTTAACTCAGTCTGCGAGACGTGCCCTGGGCGTCAAAGTAGGGGTCCTCCTCGGCTGCCGGCTCAGCAGCAGTTTCAACTCTCATGTACGATCAACACAGTGTGGACGTCCCAAAAGGAGTGGAACAACTCAGTATCAGAACTTTCTAATAAAGTGTCGTACATGTTGTGTAGAGCTGCTTTTAAGATTCTTGACTCATAAATGGATTAAAATCAAAGAAATTCTGACAGACAGAGAAACAGACTAGCAGCACTACTTTATACGCGACTTCCTGGAATGAAAAGGATGGGGGAGAGCTACAAAAGTCAGTGTCTTAGTCACATGGTAATTTCTAAAAACTGATTACATGTTTCGATTTTTCCGGCATCATCAGATAAAAAAAATGTGGAAATATGAACAAAAACACATAGATTTGTAAAACAAGAAAATTGACTTATTAAATGTGCGAATAAGTGAACAAGTTGCCTATGATTATACAGTGACACGTAGGCGCACAATCAGTACATTTAACAACAAGGGCAGGGAGTCCATGTTTATAGATAAAGTGAAAGCTTACTATTACACTTAGTGGCACTACTAAAATAACATTTACAGACAGTAGAAAGTATATCAATACACACATATACCCATTCATATATCAAAAGATCTAGAGTGGAGTAAATTTTATACATTTCCAAAATACTCCGTATTTTTAAAAGAAATAATAAAATCAATACTTGTAAAAGCATAACACAGCGCGTTTCACGCGTGGTACAGAACGCAACATACCCGGTGTCCCAGGAGGAGTGGTCAGTTTTTAGGGATATTAGAGGAACGGTGATTTGAAACCAAAAAAATCATTTGAACTTACGCCCGACTCCGAAAGGTTTTCGAGATAGAACTTATTTTATGTACATTGTTATTTATTTTCTGTACGATTCAAAACATCGTCAGGTTTACACATTTACAACAAATAGTAAACAGAACATCATGCGTTGTACAAAGTATCAATTGAAAAATACGTATTTTTAACACAATCGTGTGTCCGAAAGTCACCATGTGCTCGAAATAGGACTACACTGCACCGTTTCAAAAACTTGTTGTTTTTGCTGCACATGATGTTGAACTAAACGTTTAGAAGAAAAAGGGAACTTTTAAAAATACCTGTTTCACGCAGTGTGCTGAAAACTCTGGTAAACACCATAAGATTAGGAATTAGACTTATCGGAAAGCGCCGCGGTATTCTTCGACAGCGGCAGGAGCAATACCATGACAGTAATCGTAAACTTATATCTGTGTATTCTTCGTTAGTATAGATGTGCGGCATTTTAGCCCGCAGGTGTATAAACGCAGTTAATCGATGCTTCTCTCTGTTACGTTCTCAGTCCCTCGCACTTCACTCGAAATAGACCAAGAACAGCTGCGCGTTCAGCGGGGTAGTTTGATAGCAGAAAGACATTCCGAGCAAAGAGGTTGCAAACAACTTGGTAGATTGGCCCAGAATAAAGCGTCAAAGAGGTGGGACAGGTAAGAGAGACACGTGCGCGCGACTAGCCCAAAACAAAAGAATATTAAATGTGTTCTATCTCGGAAACCATTTGGAATAGGGCATCTGTACGTATGAAGTTTTTACTTCAAATAAGCGTTCCTATCATGTCCTTGAATATTAACCATTCCTCCTGGAACGTCCTATATAATGCTAGATAAAAGTTCAAAGCTTGGAAACGACTTAAAACGCGCTTGAAAGCTGCACCTATACTGGTGGATTACAAAGACATCATTTGAAAAGCGGTACATCGCATTATAGCTGCCACACAACTTTACGCGAGATAACACACAATAATGCAAGACTCTCCATCAAAAGTAAAGACGATTGCTCCTGAAAGCATGCAGTAAAAATGTGAGGCGACTTGATTGAAAATATAAGAAAGGAAATTGTGGTATGAAGATGGGATTAAAATACGACAACTCTGAATGTAGGGGTAGGTGGAGCTCTCCTGGTGACGTCAGCAGCTTGATGAGCTCAAGCTGACCATCGACAGGCCCTGAGGTAGCACACTCTGTCGCGAGGAGTAACGTTGGTATGTTATACGCACAACTGTACACCACACAGTCACTTAGCAGAAAGAATGCAGAGGTATAAGGTGATGCAGGTAACAGGGGAAGCGATAGTCAGTACTTCAATAAAGTATCGCTGGCATTGTCGCTTGGTTGACACACAAAGTATATGCGCAGAAAGCGTGGGACTTTGCATTCAGCAGGTAACAATCCCTTGAAAAAATTACTTTGTCCCATTATAATTAATCTGTGAATTGAGACTTCTTCACCAAAGTGCAGCACCGATTTTACGAAGAGTCCAATAATTACAACTTATTCCGAAATAGCACATAGCATGGAATACGCAGCACACTATAAAGTCTACCATCAAGCTTTTCAAACACAATTCCTCTGTTATAAAATGAAGACGTAAATATTTAATGTGGACAACAGCAATTGTTTCAGTTCTATATTTTTATACCTTACTGAGAACAAGGCTAACAGTACCTGGCTTTACAACAGTTCTGTAGCAACCACTAGTAATAAATAATCAATCACACACGCCAGCAAGTGGAACACGTGTTTATAAAAAGCATCACCTTGAAAACAAAGTGCCTTTTTCAGTACTTCCTGTCGCACCAGAGATGCGCGCGTGCGTGGATGTATGTGTGTGGGCGGGGAGGGGGGGGGGGGAGAGGAGGGGGGCACTCAATTGGCGACCTTGCTAAAATAATCTGAGATTCATGTGATTAACATTGATCAAACGCATAAAATACTAACTCACTCACGATCACAATTACTCTTTTTCGCTCACGTTCATCTGTCCAGCCTTACTCCCGCACAAAGAATGTGAATATCAACTTCGTAAATGTTATATTAAAATTCTAACTGACATGTAGAATAAAAGCTAAAACAATAGCTTAGCGAAGTGTGGCAGTCAGACCGCTTTAAAGATTCTGGACAAGTGCGAGTAGGTATCACGCTCCGAGGGGTATCGTACGAACATAATTACGTATAAAGATAGTTCATCTATAGGTTTTCATGACTGAGGTTACGAATATCAAAATATGTGACATAAATGGACCTATATTTTGACTGCATTGACTTAGATGCTTAAATTTTTTACATCTCCAAGGGATCATAGACCTTATTATTTGTCATAAGTTTCAGCCTGATACTTCCGCCCGTTACTGAGAAAAAGGGGTCTTACCAAACTGATAGCAAAGTGTTCCTACAAGGGTTCCGTTTTTACCGATTGACGCACGGTTCCCTAAAAATAGACACACTTTGTTTTTCGGTGAAAAGCTCTCGGGTTTCCAGCCCGGTGGTAGAAATATAAAACGGCAATGTTTCGATGAGTGATATACTCATCATCATCTGGCAAAGTGTCGATATTTTGGGAATGCCGCCCTACTTATCTCCGAGCTGTGCCCCCCTGCACCTGGCTCCGGGAGGCTGGCTACAATGAGGCCGGAGGGAGGGGTGGGGCTGAAGTCGCGCTGGCGGGTGTAGCGGGAGCGCCGTTCGCACCTCTGATAGAGCATAGCGGCCCTGTTTCGCGAGGAAGACGGTGGTGGCCGAGGGCGAATTTCCGCTATCGCTGGATTCCATGTCATACTCAGCTGGCATTCTTCATCCATGTTTACAAGATTCTTGTGAATTCGAATTTCGAAGGACTCTTTTTATGACGTTGTCCCGATAGGTGTTCTGCAGATCAAATGTGTAATCTTTCTTGATGCTGTGTTCATCTATGGCCGATTACTCCATCTGTCTCAGCTGCACATACCTGATACGTTCCCCGCAGCGTTTAGAAATTGATCGCTGCGTTTGTTCTGTGTACTATCAACCGCATTCGCAGGAGATGATGTAAATTCCTAGTACGTTGAGATTGTAGGTCTTTCGTAGAGAAAAACCACTCTTTCTTCTTCAGCGGTGGTCGAAAGATGGTTGTTATCTTCGATTTTCCCATAAGTTTAATAATTTCGTTCTGTCAGTGGTCCCAAATACGAAAGAAAAGCGAATTTCTTGTCTCCTTCTCCGTCTTACGGATTTTCCGCGACCTGTCTCGTCTTGAACGCCCTCCTAATTTGCTCTTCGCTGTATCCATTTATGCGAAATACGTCGTTCAGGTGCTCCATTTCGCCTGAGAGGCTTTCTCCGTCACAGATGACGTGCGTCCTGTGTACCAAGGTGGACAGAGTACTGTTTGCAGCTGCGCTGGATGGTGGCAGCAGCTTATTGCATGTAGGTACAGGTCTCTGTGAGTCTTCTTCCTATATACTGAACGCCCTAGTGTGCCATCAGTTTTCTTTCTTATTAGTAGATCCAGATACGGGAGACAGCCATTCTCCGCTGTTTCCGTAGCGAAGGCGAAGTTTCCATGGATGCTGTTAAGGTGGTCCAGAAACTCATCCAGTGCCTGCCTGCCATGCTTCCAAACCCCAAAAGTATCGTCAACATAGCGGTAGAATTGCTTGGGTTTTGGGCGAGCAGTTGGAGGACCACCTCCTCAGTGTGTTCCAAGTATAGATTTGCGATACCTGGAGCAAGATGGGATACCATTGCCACTTCATCTGTCTGTCGAAGCTCGCTAGATGGTCGTCTCTTTGTAATCGCATGTCTTTAAGTATCGCCACGAAGTCCTCAGAGTTCTTCACGTGATGACAAGTGTCGCAGAAGGGGTTTTAAGTGTGTCGCCAGATGTTTGGCCAGTCCGTAGTTATCAAAAATGGTTCAAATTGCTCGGAGCACTATGCGACTTAACTTCTGAGGTCATCAGTCCCCTAGAACTTAGAACTAATTAAACCTAACTAACCTAAGGACATCACACACATCCATGCCCGAGACAGGATTCGGACGTGCGACCGCAGCAGTCGCTCGGTTCCAGACTGTAGCGCCTAGAACCGCAAGGCCACTCCGGCCGGCTCCATAGTTATGCGAATTGATGGTTCAGTATTGGCCGTAGAGGCACCCCTTCATTGCGTATCTTTGCAATCCGTACAAGCGAAGTGTCGTTGGCGCTCTGGGATACAGCCGTTCCCTCATTGCCTCTGGCAGATTTAAGTTCTTCAGTAGCACCACGTTTTTTATGGTCACTGTAGAGGTTGGCTCCTTCTTGAGTTTCCCGTATCGAGCTGATTTCATGCCGGTAGTCGTCGGTGCGTAACAGCACCGTTGCATTTCTCTTGTCTGCTGGAAGACCCGTCGTGTCAGTGTCATCCCTCAGTGCACGGATAGCCTCCCGTTCTGTTGCACTCATGATCGCTTTCGGGATTCGGAACTCGTCGATGATCCTGCAGGTTTCCCTCCTGATCTCCTCTGCTTCTTCCTCAGGCAGGCACCTAATTTCATGCTCCACGCTGCTAATAACGTCCCGTACCGGTATGGTCCTCGGTTTAGATGCAAGGTTCAACCCTTTTGCGAGGGCTGAAGTTGTAGTTGCATCCAGTACTTTATCCGTCAGACTGACAATGCCTCAGGTGTTATTCACAATTTTGCTGGTCGCTTGCGCTCCCGACAGCCTGTCAACCATACCGAGCTGTTTTGCGGCAGCACGCCGTTTCCGTACCTCGCTGTTGGCGTAAGAGCTGCAGTCCACCCGGTGTCAGGGATGTGTTGGTAATATCTCTGCCATATGCAGGTGGCATGCGAGCAGATTATGTGCAATCCTGTCCAATCCTTCCCTTGTAAAGCGAATGCGCTCCCTCACTATGGCCGTGCCTGCTCGTCGTAAAATTCGATCCTCCTCCTTCGATTTCAAAGGTGTCGTAGTTCCGCAAACCGTAGCAGGATTTCTCATCTCAGCATCGCTGAACGAAAGCCAATGTGCTGAGAAGTTGACTTTCTTTGCGGTTCTTTCTGCAGTTGTTTGAAGCTACTGAGCATCTCCTCCTCCTATAGGTGCCATGTATGTGAATGTAGACTTTCCCAGCGTGTACAGTTGACGATAAACTCTCGGGTTTCCAGCTGGATGACAATAGTATAAAACCGCGACGTTTCGAGGAATGAAGTACTCATCATCGTCAGGTGAAGTGTTGAGATTCTGCGGATGCCGTACTACTTACATCTGCGGTGTGACCCCCTCCACCTGGCTTCGCGAGGTTGGGTACAGAACGACCAGCGGGCGGAGTGGAGGGTAAAGTGGCAGTGGTGGGGGTAGCGGGAGCGCCGTTCGCATCTCTGTCGGACCATTCTGGACCTGTCCCGGGAGGGCGGTGGTGGGCGTGCTCTCGTGCGAATTGACGCAATCGTTGAATTCCTCGCTGCACGTCGCCAGAGGGTGATGAGTATGTCACTCGTCGAAACGACGCTGTTTGATAATACTGTCACGTGGAATCCAGAGAGCTTTTGATCAAGTTTATACACCAGGAAAGTCTACATCCACGTATGTTTTTTGCCTTAACAGCTTAAGCAAAAAGTCAGACATTTAACAAAAATCTGAAAAGTAGTACCACATTCGTCTCATCGTCTCCTGAAATTGAGGTCAGATAGCTGGTAAAGTAGCCTCTGCCCGCTTGTGGGTACACGAAATGTATTCTGTTAAAAAGGGTCCCCCTGAAATCTATACGCCATCAACACGAGTAACAGGAGAGTCCTCCTGTCACAACAGAAAGCCCTGCGTCAGTCAGTGTAAGCTCGGCCGTGCTACAAGATAAATGTATGCAATGAGGAACAGCTCACATGCCTGAAAATTGCCTTTGTCGCTAGCAGAAATGCTATACTCAGTATCATACAGAACTACGAACAACTGTAGTTGATGGGGCGTCACCCACTAAGGTCATGCTCATTCTGGCGTATGACAGCCAGGTGATTCTTGAGTGTCACCCTGTAAGGGACGGCCACACCATCACAGCCCAGTACTACCACAACTTACTGCTGTATCATCTGCGATGTAGCAGTCGTACTCCGTGATAACACTACAGCCCACAGCGCAGTCTTCATCAAGTATTGTGTAAACTGGTGAGGGTGGGAAATCCTCCCCCACCCACTGAAATCACGAGACCTCAGTCCTTGGGACTTCGACCTCATTCCACAACTGAAGAAACTATTGGGTGGGAGGCGCTTTGCAAGCAGGGCGGAAATCCTCACAGCAATTCGGCGACAGGTGGAACACATTGATGGCAATGCCAATGGCATTCAACGGCTTCCCAGTCGTTGACAATGTTGTGTGGATGCAAGGGGGGGGGGGGATATTTTGAAGTACAGTAGTTGACTCTGATTCATTTTTGTTCCCTTTGTACTGTGCACAATAAATTTACAGCGTTCCAATGCGTGTGTTTCATATCGACTTTACCGTGACCTGCTGTGCTGGAACCCTATTTAATTTTGGCATTCAAGTACAAACTGTCTTACCGGTTCAGTGCAGATCGTCGAATTCCCATGTTGTCGCAAAAAAAGCAACATGGCTTACGGGATGACCCTCGTGAGATAGATTTTCTGTTGAGTTTAGAGAACAACACCGCACGATAATGCACGACTATTTAGAGGTATCGATTATACTTTAAACTGTGGGCCTCAGGGAACCCATGGCGTTACTTTAACCCTCTCTGGGCCCCAAGGCTGACGAATATGGCGCACAATACGCTGCTCAAGTGACGCGCAGTGGATTCCATCTGTTGACGTAGCGATGGGTGCTGATGTCCAAGGCCAGTCAAAGTGCCCAGAATAGATGAACTCGCTTTCTTAGCAGAGTCAGTCCTTTTATCTCTATTTACACACTACGTTAAATAAAAGTAGCTTTCGCTAGTTAACATCCAAAACATGTCATGTTCTTTTCTTTTCTCCCATTTCAATACAACTGACAACAGTTAAACTTAGCTTTTGTTTCAAGTTTTTGAAACGATATCATTTTATGCTTTCTCTTTTTTGTGCTTTGACAAAATACAGTAACACTCTCTAGCGGTAGCTACAACTTCTCAGTACAGCTTCTTGAAAAACGAGATCCCTATTAAGATTCACAGCTATCCTATTATTCCCATGCACGTTTGTCTAATCATTAGCTCTAACACGAAAATTGTGACTCGTTTTTATGCGTGTTTCGAGAACATGCTGTTGCTATATGATAATAGGCATCGTTCTTACTCACTGACTACCTGACACACGTCAACGACTGTCAAGAATGCTTCCGCCGCGTAATTTTGTTTTTGTTGTTATAAGTGATTACGAAAATGAAAGGGAGTGGAGAAGTCAACACCATTCCTATCAGACAGTCCGTTAATCTCAAAGTGCACTAAATAACTTTAGAGTTAAATGACCTTATTAAAGGATTTGAACGCTCTAACATTCTCACGTGCTCTTACTCTTCGAGCCATTGTGAAGACGTCTTGGGTCTATACAGAACATTGGCGCAATGTGTGGTGAATCGTGCTGGGAAACTTCCGTTACGTGATGGAGGCAATAACTAAACCAAAATAATCTGAGCGATGGTTTAATTAATTTGGAGAATTCATTCGTTACCAAGAAACCGACAACTGTCTTCTAAAATAGCAGACATTTCCATGTATGAGCTGGCATATTCGGTGAGCTGTGTAGATATGTGCTCGGGTAAGTTTTGAAATTTACGCGAGGATATTGGCGAACAAGTTGGTAGACCAGACTGTAAATAACAGCTTTTCTCATTCTGATGCTCAAACAACAATAATACAAGAATTTAGTTTATTAGGAAGATTTGAACCATCACACCATGATGGCTGCAAGTGCTAGCGCTACGAATCAACAGGGATAATTTTCCTATAGACAGCGATGGTAGCTCTTTAATGCACCTATATCATTTTTAAATGTCTTTAGAAACTAATGCAGAAAACCAATGATTTTTTGAAATGTATATAGCAAAAAGAATAAGTAGGAGAACTACTACAGCCACACGTCCACAATAATAGCAACACGATGCACTGATTAGCATTGAACCATTCCTCATGTTTTACGAATGATGAACTTTCACAGTACCTACACAGTACGTTGCGACACCTATAGTACAGGGGTTCAGCATCAGGGGAGGCTTGTATGTTGCAACAAGATACAAAAGGAAATCTCTAGTCCGAACTGCCGCAGAGAAATGGGGATGTTATGTAACCAGAGGTGTTGTAGTGGCTACGTTTCTCACCCGACATTGAAAACACCCTTTGAGGAACAAATTTCTTAAGCTATATTTTGTAGTGGAACATAATATCAACACTTATTTGTTGCACAATGTTAACATCCTTCGACTATTGTAAAATTTTGTGGTCTATAGAAACTTCGTACCTATCCTTCGACTAGTTTCCCAAGAGGATGTCCTGCGATTCATAATCTCATTAAATTAAATCACAGCTACATCTTCAGGACTCTGCAACTCACACACAAGTGTTTGACAGAGCACGCTTACGACGACTCTTAGGCTCTTCTCGTACTGTCATACTCTCCAGTAGCAGATGGGGAAAATGAACACCTTAATATTTGCGTGCGTGCTCTGATTTCCCTTATTTTACTTTATAATGATGTTCATTTACCCCTATCGAGATGGGAATCAACATAATATATTAAAAATCCAAGCAAAAAGTTGGTGATTGAAATTTATTGAAGAGATCTAGCAACAACGAAGAACATCTTTGCTTTATTGATTACCACCCTAACTCGTTTATCGCATCAGTGACATTCTCTCCCTTATTTCGCAATAATACGAATTTACCTTCCCTATTTTGACCCGATAACGACCCCATTCCGCGCAACACTACTCCAGAAGCGCAGGGACATGCGTAGTGTAGGAAGTCTCTGTAGTAGGTCTGTTGCGTCTTCTAAGTGTTCCTCCAATAACACGCAGCCTTTGGTTCGCTTTCCGCACAACATTGTCTATATGTTACTTCCAATTTCGTAACTGTAATCCCTACTTGGCATGATCGACTACCTTTACGTATATGTAACCGACATTACACATTTTTTTAATACTCATATGCTCTGATATGAAACTTCTTCGCAGATTAAAATGAAGTGGTGTGCCGGGTCTCGAACCCGGGATCTTTGCGTTTCGCGGGCAAGTGCTCTGCCAACTGCGCTCCCCGAGCACGAATGACAGCCCGACCTCACAGCTTTACTTCCACCAGTACCTCACCTCCTACCTTCCAAACTTCACAGAAGTTCTTCTGCGCGACTTGCGGAACTAGCTATCCTGGAAGAAAGGATACTGCGAGGACATGGTTTAGTTCAAAAAATGGCTCTGAGCACTATGGGACTTCTGTGGTCATCAGTACCCTAGAACTTAGAACTACTTAAACCTAACTAACCTAAGGACATCACACACATCCATGCCCGAAGCAGGATTCGAACCTGCGACCGTAGCGGTCGCGCGGTTCCAGACGGTAGCGCCTAGAACCGCTCGGGCACACCGGCCGGCATGTTTAGTTATATCGCACGCTCCACTACAGACTGAAAATTCGTTGCAGAAAATTTCTCAATCTGTGGCTAAGCCATGTCTATGCAATATCCTCTGCCCCATGAGAGCTAGTTCCACACGTCACGCACAAGAACTTCTGTGAAGTTAGGAAGACAGGAGACGAGGTGCTGGCGGAAGTAAAACTGTGAGGGTTGGTCATGAGTCCTGCTTGAGTAGCTCAGTTGGTAGAACACTCGCTCGGAAAGACGAACTTCCCTGGATCTTTTCCCAGTCCAACGCAAAGTTTCATGCTGCCAGTAAGTTTTAACGGACCATACAGATATCTCGTCTCAATCATTTCGTAATTTAAAAAAAGGATTCAAATGGCTCTGAGCACTATGGGACTTAACATCTGAGGTCATCAATACCCTAGAACTTAGAACTACTTAAACCTAACTAACCTAAGGACATCACACACATCCATGCCCGAGGCAGGATTCGAATCTGCGACCGTAGCGGTCGCGCGGTTCTAGACTGAAGCGCCTCGAACCGCTCGGTCACAGCGGCCGTCTGAAAGAAATCACATATCTAGTCGCACAGCTGAGAAGATACTCCACAGGCCCGCAATTTGATTAGGAACCGTTTGTTAGGTACAGCATTCTGGAAATCTTAAGGTTAGGAATCAACTTTAGATAAAAATCTGAGATACCAACTTGAAAACAGAGTATGTGTTTCGAAATGCTAACAAATCGATGTCAGTAATACGGGATTACTTTTATTTCGTTTCTTGCGTATTAGTGTATGCTGTCCTAATTTCAGTCTTTAGGTACGCACCTTTCGTCCAGCGAGCGGTTGTGAATGATTGCTAAAAATGCAGCTATTTCATCAGCATACTCCAAAAGGAATCTCATTGGTATAGAATCAAAATAAATGACTTTTCTTTGTTAAATAAATACTTATCTTTATTAAATGACTTACACCCTGATTAGCCGAAACATTACGACAACTCCCCAACCGCGACCTTGGATGCCGCATGGTGGCGTTGCGGGCGCGTGACGTGGTAACAGAAGTATGTAAGCGGAGGATCACCCTAGCGAAGGTAAGGGCTGCATAAGGAGAAATCCATTGAGATAAGCGACTTTGACAAAGGGTGGATTGTTAATACGTGGAGCCTGTGAACGAATATATCGAAAACGGCGAACCTGGTCGAATGTTCACGTGATCTTGTCGTGAGCATCTACGGAAAGAGGTAGAAGAACAGTGAAACTACCACTGGACGCTAAATGGCTGGACGTCCACTACTATTCACGAACATGGAGTTCCGAGAATTGTCTGCTGTGCAAAGCAGGATAGATAGTAACCTTTGACCTCTCTGCCGAAAGGACACAATGCTGGGCCACGCACAAGTGTTTCGGGGCACACCGTTCATCGTACATTCCTGAACATGGAGCTGCGCAGCAAATCACTCCTACGTGTTCACATGTTGACCCAACGACATCGTGAATTGCGAATGCAGCCGGCACGGGACCTTCGAGATTTGACCTTCGACCAATGGAAACGTTTCGGCTCTTCGGTTGCTCACCCTTTTTGCTACACTAGGTCGATAGTCATCTACGCAAAAGCCGTCATCGAGGGGAACGACGGCTCAAAACGTGCAGCGCGCCTCTGGCGCAGGCTGCTGGAAGCAGTATTATGGTTTGGGAGACATTGCATGGGACCTGCGGTTGTAACCGAAGACGCGCTGAGCTGCGAACCATCTGCATCCCTTCATGTTTGATGTCTTCCCCGACTGCCATGTGATCTTTCAGCAGTATAATTGTCTGTGTCTCGGAGCCAGAACACTCTGCAGTGGTTTGAGGAGCATTATAGTGAACTCACATTGATATCTCGGCGACCAAATTCGGCTGGTGTAAGTCCTGTGGCACCTATCTGTGTCGCTATCGGGCGCCATCACCTTTACGAAGATTAACGGGCCGTTATTTACGCAAATTACATGACCTGTACGTAGACATTTAATGCTCCATACCTCCACAAACCTACCAACAAACTGTTGGATCCCTGATACCCAGAATCAGTGATGTACTTTTTTCCAAAGACGTACATACAAGCTATTAAGCAGGTGGTCATAATGTATTGGCTCATCAATGTGAGTTGCTTCGCTGCACCGCGAGTATCTATTTCGAAATTAAGTTGGCAGCTACTCTTGATTCGAATTCTGGAATATTTACTGCATCTTCTTTGCTGACGTGAAGGGAAGGTGTCTTCCCGCTGGAGCACTCTACACACGACCAGTACCTCTTTAGATTTACTACCTGATTTCGAGAACGATTTCCTTTATGAGAACTATTAAAAGCATCTGGTATTGTTGACCCGTTTTGTGTACATTGGGGGATAGTTTCAGACTATTATTGATTTAATTGTGATAACGAACACTACTACTTTGAATTTGAGCTATATGTTGTCGACGCTTAGTTAATACGGAAGGAAGGTGTTAATCGATCTTTGTTAATGGGTATACGAATATTGTGCTTTTTTTTGTGGACGGATTTGACTGTTGCGGTATTCAGTCTCACTACAACGACCTTTTGGGTACTTAATCCTGTATCTGTAATGATCACTCTTAATTTTTGGTCGCTATGATGTCTAATATGTTATCACAACCTCTGACTTTTAAAGTGGTCTGCTGAACGAATTGGTCAAAATAATTTTTCGGAGAAAGCATTTAGTATTGTTTCGGACGAAGTTTTATCACTACCACCGACTTTAAATTATATTATTAACGAACCAAAGGTAGTCTGAAGCAATTGCATATTATAATTGTATGAGACGGGTACCTACTGAATTGAAAATATTTTTTCTTGGATCTTTTAATAACTACGGGGGCGTGTTGAATTTTTGTCTGAAAACTATCAAAACAAACGTTATTAACACTGTATATCTTTACTCATCATATCTACAAACTTGCAGCCCACTGCCGTTCAAATGGTTCAAATGGCTCTGAGTACTATGGGACTTAACTTATGAGGTCATCAGTCCCCTAGAACTTAGAACTACTTAAACCTAACTAACCTAAGGACATCACACACATCCATGCCCGAGGCAGGATTCGAACCTGCGACCGTAGCGGTCGTGCGGTTCCAGACTGTAGCGCCTAGAACCGCTCGGCCACCCCTGCCGGCCCCACTGCCGTTACAAGGCTACGAATTGTAGCTTGTAACATGATGGTCTGTAACGTACGAGTATCTATAGAAATGGTTGAGAAGCAGCATGCTGTAGTAGAGTTTTCGTTTTCGTTTTCATCCACACATGGAACATCCTCTCCTTCAGCATGGCAAGGAGACCACACTCGAGTGCTGCGATATCTGCAACAATCCGACACCTTCGATTCACTGTCATCGATCATCTTCCATACAGACTCCACTTGGCCCCATCCTCATCTGTTTCTAAATCTTAAAGAACGTCTCCGAGGGCTTCCCTTTGATAGTGATGAAGCGGTGCAGGCAGAGGTGAGGTTGTGGTTCCGTCAACAGACTCAGATGTTCTACAGCGACGGTTGTTCTCTCGTTGGGAGAAATGAGTTCGTCACCTGGATGACTTTGTTAAGAAATAAATGTATAGACACGAAGAATAAAGATGTTGAATGTAAATAATGTTCGTTTTACTTAAAAAGCTGTAAGAGTTTTCACATAAAAATTTGGAGGCGTTGCATCTGAGTCAGGAGGGACAGGGAGGGGGTGTTGGGGGTAGGAAGCAATTATTCGTTTATTTCGGCTCTCGAGCATAACTCCCCCCCAGAAAACTCACAGCAACTATATTATTAAATATAAGTACAAGATAAATTATTTCTAACAGAAACAAAAACGCTATCACCATCTGAAAGTAACCTATCCTTTCTTCATGCCATTAGGTCCTTGACAGCCGGCCGCGGTGGTCTAGCGGTTCAGGCGCTCAGTCCGGAACCGCGCGACTACTACGGTCGCAGGTTCGAATCCTGCCTCGGGCATGGATGTGTGTGATGTCCTTAGGTTAGTTAGGTTTAAGTAGTTCTAAGTTCTAGGGGACTGATGACCACAGATGTTTAGTCCCATAGTGCTCAGAGCCTCAGTCCTCAGGTCCTTGATAAAAAGTTCGATTCAGCTTATCTCTGGCTTTAGCCTTGTAACTTTTTCATATCGTCTTTCTACTAATAAAGAATGTTTCAAGATGCATTCACAATAGTACATGCTTTTCGGTCAATTTATTCGAATTAGCCTCTCTTCTCGTGTACAGATGCGCAGAAAATATCGAGGTAATTCTTTCCATTATTAGCTGTGCCGTCAATTTTCAAACAACGTGTCATATTGTCATAGTTTAACAGATGACCACTTCTCATAACGATTTAAGCTTCAGTGGCTTGTACTAACGCCTGGAATTACGACGACTTACAACTGAAATATTGTTTTCTAGGTTTACTATCGTCCTGTGTTTCACCTACTCCCTTCGTGACTCCCTTTTTGAGCAGTTGCGGGACAATCTCACCTATAGAAAACCATACAGTGCCATGAACAAAGCCCCATGCTAACGATTTGCAACGATGCGAATTATTACATAGCCTTCTAGCACACTATCTCCTCTACGCCTTGTAAATGTTTCATATCGCCTTCCTAATAATAAAGAATGTTTCAGGACGCAGTCACAATAGTACATGATTTTCGGTCAATTTATTCGAATTAGCCTCTCTTCTCGTGTACAGATGCGCAGACAATATCGAGGTAATTCTTTCCACTATTAACTGTGCCGTCAATTTTCAAACAACTATGACAATAGTTTAACAGATGACCACTTCTCACTTCCGATGCCTACATTTCTCAGAAAGCAAAGTTTTTTTTGTGTGTGATGGACTACGCAATTTTTCTAGCTGATAATCTGTTTTACTTTTCAGTTCTATATTCACCATATAGCTAAGGCAGCTCAGGTAGGATGATTTTGTTTCACAAGAAAAGTGTAGTACTCAGTTCTTAAGGAACTTTGCAGAACGAATATCTTTCAGTAATGGTTAATAGAGGAATTATTTTCGAAGAACCTTTCGGTTTCCCGTACTTACAGAAGACTTAAGTTTTTGTTATTTTACTGTTTTTTCTTCAGGTGACCGTCCGGCTGTGCGTCGGTTTGCAATGGCGGCTAAGCAAACGTGAAAACTGCCCGGTAACTGTTGCCTTGACTACAGAATGACGATACGACCTCGCCCCTCCTCCTCAGAACACGGACGTCTTTCAACATCTCGTAAGGACAGACACCGTAACTGTGAAATATTTCACGTGCCTCATATAAAATGAAAATGAAGTGCCACGGATCTGCGGTAGGTTATCGCGAGCAACGTAAGTGGTGAACATCAGCCATTCCTCTCGGGCATTATCGTTTTTAAGTTAGAATAATAGTGATCTCCGTCACTCCTGCTGCATCATGGATTAAATCTATTGATAATAACTGAACGAAAAATAATTTAAAGCTCTCGGGTCTCCAGCCCTTGAGTTCGCTAAAAAGGCGCGATGCTTGAATACTATTCGCTTTCGTCCGGCTGGAAGAGGATGAATTTTATTAGAATTTAATCGGTTGGAAATTTAAGAGCCTTAAATTAACTCATCTCAGCAGAAAGACAACGTGATCGTACCAGAAGTAATGTTCACAGTTCCCTTGTTGCTTTATAAAGTTTCTAAACGATCAGCCTTATTCTCACTCTTAATTCAGCATTTGCGGTTAATTCCAATTAGTAACCAAAATATACAAAAATTTTCCCATATGAATCTATTATTTATTCAATGTTGTAAACGCATTACTGTTTGTAGGAAGCCTGTGATAAACTTTCCATTAGCGCTTCATCGTTGACTAGCTATAACTCTTACTACAAGATTAATCATATACATAGTCGTCAGGCAATTAATTTTTTCAAAGTAAAATACTTAGCGAGGCAAGTTTGTTGGCTATTACAGAAGCCTAGGGAAGAACGTTTCAGCTTCTGGAGTGCAAACTCAGCAAACCTCGAAAGAAAATCTGTACAGTAAAAGTTTACAAAACTTTTTGGGGTGAACGAAGGCAATTTTTGACCAGCAATACGTCTCAAAAAGCCGCTTACTTGAAAATAAAAGGGCTCTCCATAAAAAATGATTAAACAACAGTGAAGGTGCATCTCAGAGAAATGAATATATTCACCCGGCTATTTCCCTATGACTCTGGTGTTCTACTGTACGGGTGAAAACTACCTACAGCTACGTCACTACTCTACATCTCACAATTAAGTGCCTAGCAAAGTGTTCATCGAAACACCATCAAGCTATTTCTCTACCGTTCCACTCTCGAATAATGTGCGGGAAAACGAACACTTACATCTTTCCGTGCGAACTCTGATTTCTACCATTTTATTACAATGGTCGTTTCTGCCTAGTCGATGGACACCATTAGCATTCGGAGGAGAAAGTCGGTGATTGAAATTTCGTGAAAATATCCCTCCACAACGAAAAAGCCTTTGTTTTAATGACTGCCATCTCAAATCATTATCATGTCCGTGACGCTCTCTCTCCTGTTTCGTGATAATACGAAACGAGCTTCCCTTCTTTGAACTTTCTCGAAGTTCTCCGTCAGTCTTGTCTGACGCGGATCCTATGCCGCACAGTAGTACTATACATTAAGACGGACAAGCGTTGTGTAAGCAGTCTCTCTAGGAGACCTGTTGCATCTTCTAAGTATTGTCAGTAGATCGCAGTCTTCGGTCAGTTTTCTCCATAACATTATCCACGAGATCATTCTGGTTTAGGTTATTCGTAATTGTAATCCTTACGTATCTATTTGAATTCACATCCTTCGTATCTGTGTGCTTTAACGCATAACAGAAATTTAGCGGACTGCTTTTAGCGCTCATGTGGATGACTTCACACATTTCATTATTTAGCACCAGTTGCCACTTTTCGTACCATCCAAATACCTTGCCTAAATGATTTTGCAATCGTTTTTGGTCATGTGATAACTTTCTGAGACGGTAAATGACAGCATCATCTCAAACTATTTAAGAGGGCTGCCACTCGATAACTTTTCGACAGTTTCTACAAACTGTGACCTTCCTGACAGGAAATCAGAAATCCAATCGCACAACTGAGACTATATTCCGTAGGCACGCAGTTTGATTAGAAGTCGCTCGTGAGGAACGACGTCAAAAACCTTCTTGATATACAGAAATATGGAACCAATTAGAGATCCCCTGTCATTAGCAGTCTTTACTTCACGTGAGTAAAGAGATAGTTGTTTTTCACAAGAACGATAGTTCCTGAATCCGCGCTGACTATTTCACAATAAATCGTTTTCTTCGAGGTAATTAACAATGTTCGAACACAGAGTATGTTCCAAAAACCTACTGGAAATCGACGTTAGTGTTATGGGTCTGTAATTCAGCCGATTACTCCTATTTCCTTTCTTAGGTGTTGGTGTGACTCGTGCAACTTGTCAGTGTTTAAGAACGGATCTTTCGTCAAGCGAGTGGTCGCATGTGATTGCTAAGTATAGAGGTATTGTATCAGTGTACTCTGAAAGGAGTCTAACGGGTATGTCATCTGGACCTTTCCTTTATTAGGTGATTTAAGCTGCTTCGCTACATCCAGGATATTACTTCCAATTTACTCATTTTGGCTGCTGTTCTTGATGTGATTTCTGCAACATTAACTTCGTCTTCTTTACTGAAGAAATTTCGGAAAACCGTGTTTATTAACTCGCTTTAGTGGCACTGTCATCGGTGGCATTACCAATACTATCGTTCAGCGAAAATATTGATTGTATCTTGCTGCTGGTGTACTTTACATAAGACCAGAATCTCTTTGGATAATCTGCCAGATCTAGAGACAGAGTTTCGTTATGGAAACTATCAAAAGCTCTCGCATTGAAGTCCACACTGAATTTCGAGCTTTATTAAAACATCGAGAATCTTGGAGATTTTACGTTCTTTGAAATTTGGCATGCCTTTCGTAAGAGTATTCTCACTTGTTTAGTTTACCATGGGGGATTAGTATCATCTTTTATTAATTTATTTGGTGTATATATCTCAAGTGCCGTCCATGCTATTTATTTGAATCCAAGCTACGTCTGGTCTACGCTTATGTAGTTTGGAAGCAGTGAAGACGATCTTAGGTAGGCGTTAGGCACATTTTTATCAGTGTTTTAAATAGATACAATATGCGTTTTTGTTTGATCGATTTGTGTGCGTTTTTGTTTGATCGATTTGTGTGTTACGATATTCAGTCTTGCTACAACGACTTTATGGTCACCAATCCATGTTTCCGTTATGATGGTGCCTATTCGCTTAGGAACATTTTTGCTAAGAAGTCAAGTTTGGTTTATCAACCATATACTCCTTGGGTGGGTCCCTGAACTAACTGCTCAAAATAACTTTTTGAAAGAATACTCCGCCATGTGACCGAATATTAATGTATTTTTTTTCTGTACAATCTAGATTTCGGGTTTTACGCCATTGTTGAGTACAATGCTAAAAGTTTTTAGCATTGTACTCGATAACAGCGTAAAAGCCGAAATCTAGATTGTACAGAAAAGAATACACCAACATACAGTCAAATTGCGGTGTATTCTTTAAAGAAAATACTGTATGACTGATGGTCAGCACCATAGAAAACTTTTTGCTCAAAATAATTTCGGAGATGAATTCAGTACAATTTCGGACGACGTTTTATGCCTACCACCTGCTTCTAACACGCATTTTCGCCAACATGTCAACGGTAGATTGAAGTCATCACCAACTATCATAGTGTGAGAGTGGTACGTATTTGAAATGAGGCTCAAGTTTTCTTTGGATTGTTCAGAAACTATACTATCTGAGTTAGGCGGTCGGTGAAAGGAACCAATTATTAATTTATTACGGTTGTCAAGTATAACCTCTACACATACGAATTTCTGATGCAAGGTTCAAAATGGTTCAAATGGTTCTGAGCACTATGCGACTTATCGTCTGAGGTCATCAGTCGCCTAGAACTTAGAACTAATTAAACCTAACTAACCTAAGGACATCACACACATCCATGCCCGAGGCAGGATTCGAACCTGCGACTGTAGCGGTCACGCGGTTCCAGATTGAAGCGCCTTTAACCGCACGGCCACTCCGGCCGGCCTCATGCAAGGTATACTACTTATGACAGCAATACGCACTCCACCATTATCTGTATTTAATCCATCTTTCTGAACATAGTTAGGTCCTTCATAAAAATTTCGGATGAATTTATCTCCAGCTTTAGCTAGTTTTCAGCACCTATACCTCTTTGATTTCAGTGTTTCTTATTAGCGCTTGGCACTCTGGTTCTTTCCCAACACAAATACGACAGTTTACAACTACAATAGCGACTTTGCTACGTCTACCCTCGTCCTGTATTTGCCCTCCATCATTTTAGAGTGATGCTCTTTCTGAAATTTCCCGAGACCCTCCAACCAAAAAACCGCCCAGTCCCTTCCACACAGCACGCGCTGCACGTGTAGCCGCCTTTTTCATAGTGAACCTTTGTTCTATTAAGCAGAACCCGAAACCCCACAACCCTATGGCGCCTTTAGAAGGCTGTCTAGAATTTACGATTCTGTGCTGCTAATACCTTTCACAGGTTCTCTCACCGTGAAGCTATATCCTTGCTTTTTAAATAAACATCGAGCTCAAAGATATTTCTATGTCCAGATAGGAATTTCCATCCCCTTGATTGTAAACCTCAGAAACAGGTTTGGAGACTAGGAAAGCACATGTCTCCACTCCGAACTTGTCATTATGTGCCGGCCGGTGTGGCCGAGCGGTTCTAGGCGCATCAGTCTGGAACCGCGCGACCGCTACGGCCGCAGGTTCGAATCCTGCTTCGGGCATGGATGTGTGTGATGTCCTTAGATTATGTATGTTTAAGTAGTTCTAAGTTCTAGGGGACTGATGACCTCAGATGTGAAGTCCCATAGTGCTCAGAGCCATTTGTCATGTCGCAATGACAGGGTGCTCCTTTCGCTCTGTTGGAAACATGAACATCACGTAGCTGTAGTCCAAAAAATAGTTTAACTGTGTTCAAGTGGACCATGGCAGTAACGTTAATGCGTTACAAAAATCAGAAATTCCTTTTCGACGACGTGTCCGGGTGATATTGACATACGTCGCGGGATTTCTCTTCCGTGTCAAAGCGATCTCCAGGGCAGGCGCTTTATAATGCTGCACTATCATCGTATTTTGAAAGATGCTTTCGATATTGGCGTCGGAGATAGGAACGTGGTGGGATGTAAGTTTAACTGCGTTATGTTGTATGTCGTTGCATATTGTAGTCATTTGCCGACTTAAAGATAGACACCGCACGCGAATTCATCCATCATCGCCGGTAAGGCAAGTCTCGTAACAAAACAACTTTGCATTGTCGCGATTTCGCTGTACAATCGGGGGCTGGTTGCACTGTAGTAAAACATGTGAGGAAGCCTGACGCGTGGACCATTGCTCATTGCCCAACTTCCAGCGAACTGGGGTCCCCTAACAACAGAGCACGCTTGCAGAAAGTAAAATACTGTTCTGAGCACACGATGCTAGATGAACTTCTCGTTTTAGTTATAGTTATCGATACTATCGTATCAAACAAGGCAATAATTTGAAGCACACATTTCTGAGAACACACGTCTGGAGCGCAGCATTCTATAGCAGGGAATCAAGGACTGTAGTAAAAGGGAAAATCCGATGAAAGTCGAAGCGTTTGAGATGTGGTGTTATAGACAGATGTTGGAAATTAGGTGGACTAATAACCTGAGGAATGATGAGGTTCTCCCCAAAATCGGCGCTGAAAGGAACATATAGGAAACATTGGCAATAAGAAGGCACAGGATGGTAGGAAATGTAGTAAGAAATCTGGGAATAACTTGCATGGTGTTAGAGGCAGCCGTAGAGAGTAAACGTTGTTGGTCACGTCTTTAATGCCTGCTAGCCGGTGCCTCGCCTACCGTATCCGGCGCCTCTGGCGAAAAAGGCGCTCTGCCTCTTGACTTGGCGTCCACTACAGACAGTGGCAGACTTTCCTGTGATTCAACGGACGGCACATAAAAGGCCCAGGACTACCCATAAACACATAGCAACCCTGCTCCGCGCAGATGTATGGCTGGTTGCCGTTTTGGCCGTCCGCAGGAAATGTGAAGCGCAATGTGTTGCACATCCGAGTTGCTCTATTGATCTACGCGTGAAAGATTGCTCACAATTTGTCTCCAATAGGGTCGATTACTAAACTACTAATTAGCTCGTGAGCGTGACCTTTACCAGCAGCTATTTCACAGAAAAGAATGTAATATTCCACAGCTACGCTTGCGATACGGCTTGTAGGATTTGCAGGTATATTCTTACGATTTTTTTTCCAAATGCATCCGAACACGTTTCGACATAATATTTGCCATCATTCCTAGTTTTTATTTCTAAAAGTATTGATACGTTATAATATTTGTACTTGAATTTATAATTTTGTGGCCTTTATGCTTCTCGGTGAAGTAGCATTAATGCGTAATGTTACGATTACGAAAGTAATTCGATCTTTAGACTGCAGCTTCAGTGGAATGACCTGTGCTGAAACGGTCTAAAATACAGTCTGACAATACAAGTCTCTCAACGTACCGTGTAAGCCTTATTCAAACGCTGTGCTCTAAATGTAATGTGGAATGTGACCTAGCATCTGTGAGTGATAACATGGTACCTCTTGCTTCTTCATATGAAACCTTATTAATGACTGCTATTCATTTGTTGTAATATATGAAATTCATACATTGAAACGAGTACTGCGTAATTTAGTAACTGTTTGGCTCTTCTGTGAAGCTTGATTACACTGAACTGAAAACGATAAGTTGCAATCTATTCCCTGACTTTACTAATTAATGATTTAAACGTGAGAAGTAATTATCTGTAAACACATTACTTAACAAATTGTCCATTAACAATCGAGACTTGTAAGGTTCACTGTCGTCTAGAACAACCATGTGCAGTAATTGATGCTACTTTGAAGTTATACGGAAAAAGACAGCTCATCACTGGTTCCTAAACACACCAGACAATAGTCCGTTATGGCCTTAGGACTGAGTCTTAATTACGCGACGATGATCTACTCTCTCCTATGATATTAGCTGTAATGAATCACTCTGCTGTGTGTCGACCTGAAATAAATCACCCCGCTTTTGTAGCGCGCTGCTGTCGAATTAAATGTCATGCTGAGTGCAATACGTGTGTGAACTTTAACAAAAAAAAAAATAAATAAATAAATAAATAAAAAAAAATAAAAAATAAAATACGCGACTGGGCACTGCGTGTCAGAATTGAATTTTAACGGTAAGTATACTTGCTGTCACTAAGAGGAAATATGAAAGTTCCGGATCAAGTGAATATGAAACCTGTTTGTTTACTTCTTATACAGGGTGATTCAAAAAGAATACCACAACTTTAGGAATTTAAAACTCTGCAACGACAAAAGGCAGAGCTAAGCACTATCTGTCGGCGAATTAAGGGAGCTATAAAGTTTCATTTAGTTGTACATTTGTTCGCTTGAGGCGCTGTTGACTAGGCGTCAGCGTCAGTTGATGCTAAGATGGCGACCGCTCAACATAAAGTTTTTTGTGTTACTGAGTACGGCAGAAGTGAATCGACGACAGTTGTTCAGCGTGCAATTCGAACGAAGTATGGTGTTAAACCTCCTGATAGGTGATGTATTAAACGTTGGTATAAACAGTTTACAGAGAATGGGTGTTTGTGCAAAGGGAAAAGTTTTCTGTGCCATTTCAGCCAATAAAGTTTTTGGTCCCTTTTTCTTCGAAGGTGCTACTGTAACTGGACTACAGTATCTGGAGATGTTAGAGAATTGGCTGTTCCCTCAGCTCGAACAAGAAGCACAACAATTCATATTTCAGCAGGATGGAGCGCCACCACATTGGCACTTATCTGTCCGTAACTACCTGAATGTCAACTACCCGAGGCGATGGATCGGCCGCCAGGCAGCCCTTGACAGAGCGCTTCATCACTGGCCTCCAAGAAGTCCTGATCTTACCCCCTGCGATTTTTTCTTATGGGGGTATGTTAAGGATATGGTGTTTCGGCCACCTCTCCCAGCCACCATTGATGATTTGAAACGAGAAATAACAGCAGCTATCCAAACTGTTACGCATGATATGCTACAGAGAGTGTGGAACGAGTTGGAGTATCGGGTTGATATTGCTCGAGTGTCTGGAGGGGGCCATATTGAACATCTCTGAATTTGTTTTTGAGTGAAAAAAAACCTTTTTAAATACTCTTTGTAATGATGTATAACAGAAGGTTATATTATGTTTCTTTCATTAAATACACATTTTTAAAGTTGTGGTATTCTTTTTGAATCACCCTGTATTTTAACTAAGAAAATAATGGATAGTCAAAAGTTAATATTTGAAAGTGGCTATATGTCTCAGTTAAACAATGTCAGCACTAACAATCAGACGCAAGCATGGAAACAAGAAACTGTACTGATGCAATAAAAAGTTTTGACAGAACGCTCTCTCTACATCAGGTGCATCTAAAAAGTGAAAAGTTATGAACCATTTCCTGACCATAATGCATGATGATCCTGAGAAAGCTACCATGATTTGATCTCCACGTATAGGTAAAAGTACATTTACTATTCCCATCGTTATTTAGCGGTAATAAATTGTATACGCAAACCTTCCTCGTGAATCAGTCTACTGGTGAAAACCGTCAAAAGCCCTAAAGTTGTTCCTGTGATTAGCCTTCACATACGCACAGAAAAAATGCGGCGAGGTACATTAATTCACAATATGTACAGACAGAGAGATCATTCGTCTTTCGCTATCGCTTAGACTTACTTTACTGAGCATTTTGAACATCTTGCTCTATTATACATAGTCAAGCACTTTTTATGGGTCTATGAACTTGTCTTGATTACATTTCCGAATGCCAAACTGATTATCTAACATAACCTTAATCTTCTTTTTCATTCTTCTGTTTATATCTCTTGCCAGCAACTTGGAAGCACGAACTATTAAGCTCGTTGTGTAATAGTTATCACACTGTTTTGCTCTTGCTGTATTCGGGAATGTGTGGATGATATTTTTTTGAAAGGCTGATACTATGCCTCTATACTCGTCGATTCTGCACTCCAACTTTCGTAGTCATTTGGATGTCACTTCCCCCAATGATTTTAGAAATTTTATCTATTGCTTTCCCCTTATTTGGTCATAAGCGTTACAAAGCTCTTTTATACTCTGACTCCAATACCGAATCCCCTGTAGTTTCCATATACTGTTAGAATATGTGTTAACTGAACAGCCTTGTAGTTTTTTGGGCACCCTCTTACCCTCTGCCATGCTCCAGCCCTCGGAAGAAGAAAAACAGTCCCTCAGCAGTCTAAAGCGTCACGATCTTCCCTTTCACTATCTACATTTCTCCATCAGTATAAATGCCTTACAACGTGTGTCTTCAAAACACTACCCGTCTGGCCTCAATGCTTTGCTGCGTTTCTGTTACGTGCAACACATTCCACCGAGCGAGGTAGCACAGTGGTTAGCACACTGGAGTCGCATTCAGGAGGACGACATTTCAAGCCCGCGTCCGGTCATACAGATTCAGATTTTCCCTGATTTCCGTAAATCGCTTCATGCAAATTCCGGTGTGGTTCATTTGAAATGGTACGGCCGATTTCCTTCCCAATCCTTCCCTAATCCGAGGTTGCGCTCCGTCTCTAATGACCTCGGTGTCGACGGGACGTTAAACACAAACCTCCTCCTCCACACCTTCTGAATTGATGATCTGAAAGATCCAAATAGTATTAGTCCAGACGAGGATTCCAGTCTGCCCCCTCCCGTCCGCCAGTTCCCAGACGGCGCCCTACGTCACGAAGCAGCAACACCGCGAGGCGCGAAATAAACAGAATAACAAACGGTCGCCAACAACTGCCGGGCAGCGCTAATGATGGACACAGCGAAAACACAGCACGCAGCAGTTGGCGGCCGATTCGCTGCAAGCCGCCAACCATCGATATAATAAAATTAGGCAATACTCTCCTCTGCCTCTCTACCCTTCGGGCACAAACAACAATCGAGTATTTCTTCGTGTACTCACCACCAGACTTAGCTGTGAGACACAATTTACGGAAGTACATTTAAGCAAGAATCAACAACGTAAGTCGTATACTGAAAGGAGAAAGTTTCCACGTCTTTCGAAACATCGTTTCTTTTATTTCGTACTGTTCTATACCCACGCTCAATGAATTCATGTGAATTGGTCAGGAAACTGATAATCTTGAAGTGTTCCTATGTGGATGAAAGTCCCTTAATGTCCCTAATAAACCAAATTATTGTGATCACTGCCCACCTCGACGTTGGATGCCACCTGGTACCGTTGCGTGCACGTGACGCGGTAACAAAAGTATGTAAGCGGAGCAGACACGGTCGGCGGTCACCTTAACGAAGATAACGGCTGAAAATGGGGAAATCCATTGAGATAAGCGACTCTGACAAGGGCAGAACGTTACTATGCAGGGCCTGTGAACGAGTACCTCGAAACGGTGAAGCTGGTCGAATGTTGACGAGCTGTTGTCGTGAGCATCTACGGTAAGATGTAGGAGGACAGCGAAACTATCACTTAGCACTAAATGGTTGGATGTCCACGACTCTTCACAGAACGTGTGGTTCAGAGCCTTGTCTGTAGGATGGATATCGATCTGTGCTATCTCTGCAGAAAGACCACAGTGCTGGTGCAGTCACAAGTGTTTTGGAGCACAAGGTTCATTCTACAGTGTTGAACATGGATCTCCGCAGCAGACCACCCCTAAGCTTTCAGTTGTTGATCAGACAACATTGTCAGTTATGACTGCAGTGGGCATCGAACCATCGAGATTCGACCGTCGATCAATGGAAACGTTTCAGCGCTTCGGAAGAATGCTACACTAGGTCGACGATCGTCTACGCAAAAGCCGTCATAGAAGTGAACTTCGGCTCGAAACGTGCAGCGCGCCACGGACACGGGCTGGTGGGAGTAGTATTAGGTTATGGGAGACATTCTCCTGCTCTTGCATGTGACCTATGGTAGTAATCGAAGACACGCTGACAACTGCGAACCTCCTGAAAATCTTCATGCTTGAGATCTTCCCCGACAACGATCACTACGTACCTCATAATGTTTCGGCTCATCACAGTCGTTAGCACACTGGACTCGCATTCGGGAGGACGACGGTTCAATCCCGCGTCCGGCCATTCTGATTTAGGTTTTCCATGATTTCCCTAAATCGCTCCAGGCAAATGCCAGGATGGTTCCTTTGAAAGGGCACGGCCGACTTCCTTCCCCGCCCTTCCCTAATCCGATGAGACCGATGACCGTGCAGTTTGGTCTCTTCCCCCAAACAACCCAACCCAACCAACTCGGCTCATTAGTGTTTATATTCAATTCAGTATAGCAAATAGAGTAACATCAACTACTTACATAGCACATGAGCGGGAGTCAATGTATACGATAGAATAGTCCTAATTTTGGCCGTAGCTGCATACTGATCAAAATCTGAAATGAAGCAAATTCGAATATATTGTTGAGCTTCTCAAAACGGTAAATTCAGCAAGTCAGCAACTTTATTTTTCATTTAGAAACTTAAAAATGGTCCTCTTTACATATCTGCACATTTTCAATCTTCAGGGAATTAACTACTGACCTTCCCAAGGTTGGGATGTTTACATGCCTCAACGATACGTATCGCCTTACCTTCGGTGCAACTACAACGGAGTGCTATCTATGGTGAGGCCAGATTAACACATGGATGCTAAAGAGTGGCAGCAGCTTTTTTAGTTGTTGCAGGGGCAACGATATGGATGACTGACTGATCTGACCTTCTAACGTTAGCCAACATGGGCGTTCGCGCTGGTACTGTGAACGGCTGAAAGCAAGGAAATGCGGCAGCCGTAATTTTATTTTTTCCATATGGCATACAGCTGATCTATATGGCTTAATGATGATGGCATTCTCTTGGGTAAAAACATTCCGGCGTTCAAACAGTCCCCCAATTCGAATCTGAAGGCGTGGACTACTCATGATGTCGTCTTCAGGAAAACAAAACTCCCATCTATGCGTGGAATGTTAGAGCCCTCAATCTAGTAGGTAGTTTACAAAATTAAAATGGGAAATATATAGTTGAAGTTCGGTACAGTGGGTGTCAGTGAAGTTTGATGGCATGATAAACAGGGCTTCTGGTCAGATCAGTACAGGGTTATCAACACAAATCAAATAGGAGGCCGAATAATGAATAAGAAAATGAGAATGTGGGTGAGCTACAATGAACAGCATAGTGAACGCGTTATCGCACCCAAGATACGCACGAAGCAAACACCAATCTCAATAGTAAAAGTTTATATGCAAACTAGTTACGCAGATGATGTTGAAAGAATGTATGATTAGATAAAGGAAGACGGAAATTTGTGGTGAATTACTGGAGTTCGATAGTGGGGAAAAGGAAGAGTAGGGAAAGTAGTAAGCGACATGGACTGGGGAAAGGAATGAAAGCGGAAGCTGCTTGGTAGAATTTTGTAGAGAGCATAACTTTGTCCACTTACCGCTAAAATTTGGTTTAACGGTCATAAAAAAGGCTGTTAACGTGAAAGAGAACTGGAGACGCTAAATGGTTTCAGATTATGTAATGGTAAGGTAGAGATTTCGAAACTACAGTTTAAACTATAAGACATTTCCAGGCCAGAGTTGATCACAATGTATTGACTATGAACTGTAGTTTCGAAACTGAAAAAATGGCAAAAAAAGTTATAAATTAAGGAGATGATGCCTAGGTTAACTGAAAGAACGAAAGGGTGTTGAGTGTTTCAGGAGGATCATTGGGCATCGTTGGACTGAAACATGGGAAAGGAATTCAATTGAAGACGAATAGGTAACTTCTATAAATGGCATATCGAAGGCAGTAGTAGATCACGTAGGTAAAACGACAAGGCCTACTAGAAACCATTGGATAACACAACGGATATTAAATATAAAATACGAGAGAAGAAAATATTAACATTCAGCAGATGTAGCAGGTGAAAGAGAATACAGCCGTTTAAAAAACGAGATTGACAGAAAGTTAAAAATGGCTAAACTGGAATGGCTAGAGAACAAACGCAAGGCTGTAGAAACACACATGACTGGGGAAAGATAGATGTTTGGAGAAAAGAGAAGCAGCTGTATGAGTATCAAAAGCTCAGATGGCAAGCCAGCATTAAGAAACTTCAGAACAATGTTATAGGTCGTGGAGATGGTGGACGAGGAGGAGGAGGAGGAGGAGGAGAAGAAGATGAAGAAGAAGCAGATCAAGAAGAGATTGAAGGTATGATACTGTGAAAAGAATTTGACAGAGCACTGAAAGACATAAGCAGAAACAGGGCCCCTGGAGTAGACGACATTCTAATAGTTATTGACATCTTCGGGAGAGCCAGCCGTGTCACAACTATTTCACATGGTGCGCAACTTTTGAGACAGAAGAAATGCCCCAAGATGTTCAAGAAGAATGTAATAATTGCAGTTCTACAGAAAGCAGGTGCTAAGAGGTGTGAATACGGGAGAACCGTTAGTTTAATAAGAGATGGTTGGAAAGTATTGACACGAATTATTTAAAGAAGAAAGGGAAAAACTGGTAAAAGCCGATCTCGGGGAAGATCAGTTTGGGTTCTGGAGAAATTTAGGAACATGCATGGCATTTCTAACCCTAGGACTGACTGTAGAAGATAGCTTCAGGAAAGGGGAAACTTATGTTTATAGCAAAAATAAATAAATAAAAATGGTTCAAATGGCTCTGAGCACTATGGGACATAACTACTTAAACCTAACTGACCTAAGGACATCACGCACATCCACGCCCGAGGCAGGATTCGAACCTGCGACCGTAGCAGTCGCGCGGTTCCAGACTGAAGCACCTAGAACCGCTCGGCCACCGAGGCCGGCCTGTTTATAGCATTTGTAAAGTTAGAGAAAGCTTTTGGCAACGTTGGCTGGAGTTATCGGTAGAATTTACTGTATCCCGTTAATTTTAAAGATTGAAACGAGACCTATTGCAGAAGATAGATTCGCGTCGAAACAGATTTTTGTAATGAATAAAAATACCTAAAAACATTGTTGTGTGCAAGAGGAACAATTAAAAAAAATAATTGACAAAGCAGGAAAAGTGGCAAGAGGAGCTTCCCACAGTAGCAAGATGATTGCTTCTATATTGCTGAAGATATCACTTTCGAATGACTGACTCGTTTTAAAATATCTGTAACTTGCGACACAAAGTCGGGCAGTAGGGCTCGGCACGCCCTTAACGCTGCTTCAGATCGTTAAATAACAAGAATCCACCTCTTATAAATACTCTACTGACGCCTTTCGAGTATAGCCCATCATAATAACTATTTTAGTAGAGTTATCACTTGACACGATACATTATATCAAGTTTGTTTTTGATTGCTGATGGTGCACTATTGCCCGAAACGCGACAATAAAGTAATTACAGCTAATGGATTCTCGCTATTTAGCGATTTGAAGCAGTGTAGAAGGCGTGTTTAGTCAATCGTTTACGAATGTCCGTTCAAGCTTCTTACGCCAGTTCGTTCAAAAAAAAATAATAACAGTTGTTAGTTTCAATAGAGAGCGGTAATTTAGTGACTCGTACTGACGATGTTGAGACACTTCGCTTCACTGCAATTTTCTTCCCTTGAGGAAAGAGCTGAGCGTGCGTCTGTGGTAAAGAAAGGTCTTTGGGCAGCTGAGTGTTGACGTTTCATCGCAGAGGAACGGACGAGATAGGATGTGCATCTGCGGTGGGGGAAGACCGCCGAGATTAACTTCAGTGTTGGTTTGGCTCGTGGACGGCGGGCTGGGGATGGGGGACTTAGTTTACGCAGCGCGGCCCGGCGTCGGCGCGGCCTACAGCGATCGATTCGCTATCATCCCGTGGCCAGACAGAACCCGCGTCAGTGGCGCCGGTGCTGGAGGCGTGCGGCCGCCAAAATTCGGCGAGGTCGGCGCTGCCTGCGGGGAAATAAAAATTCCGAGAAACGGGGTCGCCTACTTCCCAGCCACCGTCAACACTTCCACTCTGGGACCGTCCCCTCTCATACTTGGTCGGCAGGCGGAGAACATAGGCCGGCGGGTGGACAGCCCAGTCTCAGGACGCAAAGTCGTGGTGTCTTACTTCTCTTGCTGCGTCGTTCTCTGTAGTTTTCGTGATTTTTAGCGAGGAAAACCAAGGATGTTAACCCCTGCTAAGATTACACTCCGTGTTATCTATAAGTACGAGGGCTATTCGGAAAGTAAGGTCCGATCGGTCGCGAAATGGAAATCACTGTAAAAATGGAAAATGTTTTATTTGCAGCAGGGCTATTTACCTACATAATCGCCGCTCCGGCTTAGACATTTGTCGTAGCGTTATACCAACTTTCCAATACCCTCGTCATAGAAGGCAGCCGTCTACGCTTTTTGCCAATTCTCTACGCTGGTTTACAGCTAGTTGTCTGTGCCAAAAGCTGACTCCTAGCCAGCGGTTCATGTAAGCAGAGGCCAAACTCAGAGGGAGTCAATTAGGGGTTATAGTGTGGGTGACCAAAGACTTCCCATGGAAAACCCTGCAGGAGCATCCTAATTGCCCCAGCAGTGCGAGCGAGAATTGTCACGAAGAAGGAAACGCGTAACAGCTATGCTATGTGGGTTGCATGACATCAGGCGAAATCTCTCACTAGGCTCTCATACCTGGCAGGTTATTCTATTGTTCCAGGCATCTTAACGTGCTCACTGTGCGTTCAGAATTGAAAAGAACGAGCCGGGCCGTTGTGGCCGAGCGGTTCTAGGCGCTTCAGTCCGGAACCACGCTGCTGCTACAGTCGCAGGTTCGAATCATGCCTTGGGCATGGATGTGTGTGATGTCCTTACTTTAGTTAGGTTTAAGTAGTTCTAAGTCTAGGGGACTGATGACCTCAGATGTTAAGTCCCATATTGCTCAAAGCCATTTTGCCGTGCAGGATTAGCCGAGCGGTCTTAGGCGCTGCAGTCATGGACTGTGCGGTTGGTCCCGGCGCAAGTTCGAGTCCTCCCTCGGGCATGGGTGTGTGTGTTTGTCCTCAGGATAATTTAGGTTAAGTAGTGTGTAAGCTTAGTGACTGATGACCTTAGGAATTAAGTCCCATAAGATTTCACATACATTTGAACATTTTTGAAAAGTGCGACGTGACGCGATCGAGGGTCATAGTAGAGATACTGTCCAACACATCTGTGCCAGGCTTCATGAGATTTTCACTGTTTTCCATTCGCACCCGATCGGACCTTTCTTTCTGAATAGCCCACGTATTATAAATTGAAGCCCCCGCCGCCGTTTTCTGTCACTACATATCTTTACGTCACTACATACGTAAGCACATTAAAAAGTCCACCGCCGCGTTATTCTGTTCGCATGTGATGGAACTACTGTGGGGATTCTGATAAAGTTTTCAGTAACAGACAGACTTTTTTCCGGAGAAGGTTTCTGTATATAATGTATCACCGCTACGCAAGACCAGCCGTCTGGCCGTAAATCTTAATGCTACCCGTGCGAAGCCGGAGCGGGTCGCCAGTCTCAAAGTAATTTTCACCATAGACCGATTAAAATTACTTGATGTTCGACGTCTGTCACTTGCCGCTACAGTGTTACCACATTGGCTGCCGGTTGCCGCTCGGTTATAGATGACACAAAATCACGGCGAGTCACTTCGCAATTGCAGTTAACGTGCAATACGGAGCAATGTTGGAAGTGGACGCCGCGAGGTATGTCAGAAATGCGAGAGGCTCTGTCGACCGCCGATTTTATGTGACCAGTGACCAAACTGCGACGGACGACGCGTTTTGTAGCTCTCCATTTATACTCGTATTCTTGCCCTAAGCTAACGACGACCTCGCGAAATGCGACGTATCCGAAAAACGGCCAATAGTCTGCTGTAGAACTAAAGTCGCGGCAATTAAAGCTAACCTCTACGAGCAAACTAAAGTAATTCAGTCTCAGCGTTAAAAGCAAACTGTAATTTTTTGCTATCATTGGTTAGCTGAAAATATCCTCACACTACACGAGCTTCCGAGTTACCAGACTATGAGCAGTCCTCGTTGGCATTTGGTTGCAGATTATAGGTGACTCAGGTAGATTCCAAACGAAAAAAGAATGATAGGATAAAAAATTAGAGCGAATAAAGCCATTACGATAAAGAAATAACGCACCACAGTATTAGAAATATAAAAAGTTGCATTTAAATAATTTAATTGAATAAAAATAATAACCAGACTCTTTTGGTTAGATACAGAAATAAAAAAATTCATTACATTTGACGGGTTTCGAACCTACGGCCTTCTACACGTCAGGATTGTACATTTACCATTGTGCTGGGCTATAACTCTTAGCGGTTGGTAATAACTATGGTGACTCAGTCGCAGTTATGAATTGCAACCTTCGAAAATTCGTGTGTGTGTGTTTTTTTGATGTGGTAACTATATGTGATGATACACGAAATGAGAGCCAGACCCATAACGGCGGAAAATTCAGGCGTGACGTTGAGAGCTCCGTCAATGAAAGAGGAGCCAGCGTCAAAGATTTTAATCTTTTTGTGCTCTGTCCCTCGTCATGTAGTCGGAAACAGCTTGTTAACTCTCCCCTTTTTATTTTGCAACTGACCTAGCTGGAAGTGGGACCCTTCAAATATTATCTAACGTTACGATAAACGCGAGGACCGTAGCTGCTCCTTTGCATTTCACCACAACATTATCTGCCTTCGTGGACCTTCCTCATATAGTCAACAACATCGTCTCAAAATTACGACCAGTTTGTCGGTTCAATTGCCGTAAAGTCGTACCGAAGCCATCCTATCCACACCCTACAGCCAGAGTAATATTGACTATATTGCTGTCAAGGTGGTTTGTTGTGAAGTACGGTGCAACAACATACCTTCCTCATGTAGTCAACAACATCGTCTCAAAATTACGACCAGTTTGTCGGTTAAATTGCTGTAAAGTCGTACCGAAGCCATCCTATCTACACCCTACGGCCAGAGGAATATTGACTGTATTGCTGCCAAGGTGGTTTGTTGCGAAGTACGCTGCAACAACAATCGAATACACCTGAAATGTCGTTACTCCTCCAGCAGGGACATACGCTCTAAGTGTATAATTTTTAAACTACCCTCTGCATTCAGATATGCAAATAACTTCTTCATACTCAATCCCAGCCTTCACTGTTCTGTTCGAGAGCACAGAACGCACTGAAGTTGTCTGAAAGGACCCACAAATCGACAAAAAGTGGAAAGCTATGTACGTTTCTCCTCTGAATTATACTGACAGTAATTATTTTCATCACCCCTCAAGAAGCCTAGCTTTCCATTCTCTACTCTTAAAATAAGAGCGGGCTATGAGAGTTTGGACCCACTGTAAAATCAGGGTCTTTGCAGATAATTACAGGGCGAGTTACCGGTGGGGCCGAGGGAGCCCCGTTGGGGGAACATTACGACGGTATTTCCACTTACTTCATTACAACCAATGGAAAACTCTTAAACACATTGTTCAGAATCAGGGGGTGGGGATTATATTTACTTATACCAATGGATAATATGTGCCAATTCAAGAACGTTACAGTATAGTGTGTGTATGAAAGCGTATTTGTTAATTCGCTTACGGAGTAAAAGTCGATGAGTTGCGCGACATGTCCAGTGTGGCCATGCGGCTGTCGATCCCAGTCGATGCGATCGATGGCGAGTGTTTTTTGTCAGTGACAGCAGATTGTTTCTACACTACTGGTCATTAAAATTGCTACACCAAAAAGAAATGCAGATGATAAGCGGGTATTCATTGGACAACTATATTATACTAGAAACGACATGTGATTACATTTTCACGCAATTTGGGTGCATAGATCCTGAGAAATCAGTACCCAGAAGAACCACCTCTGGCCGTAATAACGGCCTTGATACGCCTGGGCATCGAGTCAAACAGAGTTTGGATGGCGTGTACAGGTACAGCAGCCCATGCAGCTTCAACACGGTACCACAGTTCATCAACAGTAGTGACTGGCGTATTGTGACGAGCCAGTTGCTCGGCCACCATTGACCAGACGTTTTCAATTGGTGAGATCTCTGGAGAATGTGCTGGCCAGGGCAGCAGTCGAACATTCTCTGTATCCAGAAAGACCCGTACAGGACCTGCAACATGTGGTCGTGCACTATCCTGCTGAAATGTAGGGTTTCGCAGGGATCGAATGAAGGGTAGAGCCACGGGTCGTAGCACATCTGAAATGTAACGTCCACTGTTCAAAGTGCCGTCAATGCGAACAAGAGGTGACTGAGACGTGTAACCAATGGCACCATATACCATCACGCCGGGTGATATGCCAGTATAGCGATGACGAATACACGCTTCCAATGTGCGTTCACCGCGATGTCGCCAAACACGGATGCCACCATGATGCTGCTGTAAACAGAACCTAGGTTCATCCGAAAAAATGACGTTTTCGCATTCGTGCACCCAGGTTCGTCATTGAGTACACCATCGCAGGCACTCCTGTCTGTGATGCAGCGTCAAGAGTAACCGCAGCCATGGTCTCCGAGCTGATAGTCCATGCCACTGCAAGCGACGTCAAACTGTTCATACAGATGGTTGTTGTCTTGCAAACGTCCCCATCTTTTGACTCGGGGATCGAGACGTGGCTGCACGATCCGTTACAGCCATGCGGATAAAATGCCTGTCATCTCGACTGCTAGTGATACGAGGCCATTGGGATCCAGCACGGTGTTCTGTATTACCCTCATGAATCCACCGATTCCATATTCTGCTAACAGTCATTGGATCTCGACCAACGCGAGCAGCAATGTCGCGATACGATAAACTGTAATCGCGGTAGGCTACAATCTGACGTTTATGAACGTCGGAAACGTGATGGTACGCATTCCTCCTCCTTACACGAGGCATTACAACACCATTTCACCGGGCATTGCCAGTCAACTGCTGTTTGTATATGAGAAATTGGTTGGAAACTTTCCTCATGTCAGCACGTTGTAGGTGTCGCCACCAGCGCCAACCTTGTGTGAATGCTCTGAAAAGCTAATCATTTGCATATCACAGCATCTTCTTCCTGTCGATTAAATTTCGCGTCTGTAGCACGTAATCTTCGTGGTGTAGCAATTTTAATGGCCAGTAGTGTAAATATAAGTCAAAAGCAAAACAAATGTGTGAGGGGGCAGCTTCCTCATTTCTTGTTGATCATGTCTCGAGTTCCCGCCTCATTCAATCACGTACTGATTGCTGTCTGCTTCTGTCTGTTAAAGCCGACGGGCTTCATGGAGACGTCCGTGCCGTACTCCAGCATGGAAGAGGTGTACGTGGTGGCTCGCTGGGACGCCGGCCACAAGTTCTGCATCCGCATCGTGGTCGCCGACGGCTCTTTGCTGTTGCAGGTCAGTCACAAAACTATGTATTTAAATGCGCCACGAGCACAGTAACTCTGGAAACTGACTACAACTAAATCTGATTATTCCACAAGCTTATGTAATTATTCAACATGAATCCAGACCGTTCCAGTTTCCAAGAAGGGTTGTGGGACAGACGAGCAAAATTGTAATTTTATGTCAATGGCCATCGTGTTGCAGAGTTGTGAAACGTGGTACAGGACTTCTATGCAGATAGAACCAAACATGTCGCTCTTAAAAAAAGGTCAAGTGTAGAGGTAATTTCTGGAGAAACTCTAGGGAGTGTCGTATATTAATGATCTGCTGGATGACAATGGAGGCTGCGTGAGTCTACTCGCGGACGATGCCATTTTCTGCAGGAAGGTTGCAACGCCAGGAGATGGTAGAGAAATCCAGGAAGAGCTGCAGGGGATCGATTCCTAGTGTAGGCAGTGGCAGTTTACTCTGAAATTAAATAACTGTAATGTACTGCGCGTACAGAGACGAAGAGATCAACTACTGGCTGGTTACACTATTGGCGACAAGTCACTGGAAACTAGTGTAAAATACGTAGCGGCACACATCCAGAGCGTCCTAAGAAGGACTGATCACATAAAACAAGCAGCAGTAAAAGTAGATGTAAGACTGACAATCATTGGGAGAATCTTAAAAGCAAATATAATTCAGTCACGAAAGGAGTAGCTTTCAAAACGCTCGTATGACCAATTCTTGAGTACTGTACATCAGTCTGGGACCCTTACCAACAAGGAGTTACAAAACATATAGAGAAGATCCAACGAAGAGAGTTGCGTTTTGTCACGGGATGATTTATTCGGCGCGAGGATGTTACAGAGATGCTCGACAAACTCCACTGGGAGACGCTACAAGGGAGGCTTTGCGCATCACAGAGACATTTAAGGTTAAAATTTCGAGAAAATACTTTCCAAGAAGAGTCGTGAAAGACATTACCTCCTCCCGCGTATGTCTTAAAAATGATCTCGACGAGAAAATCAGAGAAACAAGATGTCATACAGAGGTTTGCTGGCAGTCAGTCTGCCCACGCACCATTCACGAATAGAACGGGAAAAGGGAGAAAAGACAGTCGGACCATAATTCCCCATCGCCAACACCGAAAGGCAGTTTGCGGAGTATTGATGTAGTGTAGAAATAATGAGTGGTCAGCGGAACGTTTTGGGGTAGAAAACACAGCGTGAAAGATGTACACATCTGACAAAACCGAACTACTAACAGCAAATAACTGAAAAGGCTTTCATGAAATCTGAATACTACCTTAAAGTAATTCGTTAAAGCTGCTTGCTGATGTCGACTCGATTTCATACTGTAACGATTGGAAAGTTACTACGGCTTTCCTTTGGCTTGACTATAGTATTCACCATCACGACTGTTCATAATTTTTCTTTTTTGATTTTATCATCCACGAATACATACTGCCCATTCAAAAGCTTGAATAACCACCTTCTGAAGCGCGGACCGTTGCGAGACGTGCAGCAATGGCGTCAATGAGTTCCGGAAGGAACAGGTATGTTGGGTCATGACGATTCCAGTGCTGTAGCCAGCCCAGCTGCTCTATGTTTCGCAGTTGAGGGTCCATGACGCGTACAGTCCGATCGAGGGGGCCCAACAGATTCTCTATTGGGTTTAAATGCGGGTAGTTTTGTAACCAGGGGAGTACGGTAAACTCATACTAGTGCTCTTCGGACAACGCACTTACACAGTGAGTTGTGTCACACGCAGCACTCTCCTGCCGAGGAAAGCCAAACTGAATGTAGGGATGGATATGGTTCCCGAGGATAGAAGCATACTTATGCCGATCCATTGGGCCTTCCAGAATGACGAGATCACCCGTGGAATGCCACGAAAACATTCCCCAGACGTTACTTCCTTCGGTTCAATGGTTCTAAGTACTATGGGACTTAACATCTGAGGTCATCAGTCCCCTAGAACTTAGAATTACATAAACCTAACTAACCTAAGGACATCACACACATCCATGCCCGACGCAGGATTCGAACCTGCGACCGCAGCAGCAGCGTGGTTCCGGACTGAAGCGCCTAGAACTGCTCGGTTACAGCGGCCGGCTTACCTCCTCCTGCCTGGACCCTTGCGACGATTGTTGCAAGGTATTTACTTTCTGATTTTTCACGCTAATTGCCATCTCTCCTGTTGTTGTTGTTGTGGTCTTCAGTCCTGAGACTGGTTTGATGCAGCTCTCCATGCTACTCTATCCTGTGCAAGCTTTTTCATCTCCCAGTACCTACTGCAACCTACATCCTTCTGAATCTGCTTAATATATTCATCTCTTGGTCTCCCTCTACGATTTTTACCCTCCACGCTGCCCTCCAATACTAAATTGGTGATCCCTTGATGCCTCAGAACATGTCCTACCAACCGATCCCTTCTTCTGGTCAAGTTGCGCCACAAACTTCTCTTCTCCCCAATCCTATTCAATACTTCCTCATTAGTTATGTGATCTACCCATCTAATCTTCAGCATTCTTCTGTAGCACCACATTTCGAAAGCTTCTATTCTCTTCTTGTCCAAACTATTTATCGTCCATGTTTCACTTCCATACATGGCTACACTCCATACAAATACTTTCAGAAATGACTTCCTGACACTTAAATCTATACTCGATGTTAACAAATTTCTCTTCTTCAGAAATGCTTTCCTTGCCATTGCCAGCCTACATTTTATATCCTCTCTACTTCGACCATCATCAGTTATTTTGCTCCCCAAATAGCAAAACTCCTTTACTACTTTAAGTGCCTCATTTCCTAATCTAATTCCCTCAGCATCACCCGACTTAATTAGACTACATTCCATTATCCTTGTTTTGCTTTTGTTGATGTTCATCTTATATCCTCCTTTCAAGACACTGTCCATTCCATTCAACTGCTCTTCCAAGTGCTTTGCTGTTGGAGCATAAAACTTGATTCATCTGAAAAGGTCACCTGTTGCCACACGGTAGATATCCAGTTGCGCAACTGGGTTGCAAATTACAGCCTCCGTTGCTGAAGAACATTAGTCAGCATGAATGCATGAATCAGGCGTCTGCTGAGGAGGCAGGACGGTCTTGAGGGGACAGTGTTGGTAGCCCCTTGGTTCTTCTGGATGGTAAGCTGGTCAACAGTTGCACGTCTACTCGCCAGTACACATCTCCGCAACCGTCGTTCACCCCTGTCATCTATACCCAGCAAGGCACCACCGTTTGTTCGGCGCCGGTTTTGGATAGCGACATTTTACCATGCACCGTAGATTTTAACAACGCGAACAGTTTGCGAAATTGTCTGTTTAGGAAATGCTACAACCCTTGGCCCGAAAGCCAATGTTTATGCCCTTTTGGACATCTGATAAATCGCTCCGTTTCCGTATTAACACTACTGGCCATTAAAATTGCTACACCACGAAGATGACGTGCTACAGACGCGAAATTTAACCGGTAGGAAGAAGATGCTGTGATATGCACATGATTAGCTTTTCAGAGCATTCACACAAGGTTGGTGCTGGTGGCGACACCTACAACATGCCGACATGAGGAAAGGAAGATTTCTCATACACAAACAGCAGCTGACCGAAGTTGCCTGGTGAAACGTTATTGTGGTGCCTCGTGTAAGGAGGAGAAATGCGTACCATCACGTTTCCGACTTTGATAAAGGTCGGATTGTAGCCTATCGCGATTGCGGTTTATCGTATCGCGACATTGCTGCTCGCGTTGGTCGAGATCCAATGACGGTTAGCGGAATATGGTATCGGTGGGTTCAGGAGGGTAATACGGAACGCCGTGCTGGACCCCAACGGCCTCGTATCACTAGCAGTCGAGATGACAGGCATCTTATCCGCATGGCTGTAGCGGATCGTGCAGCCCCATCTCGATCCCTGAGTCAACAGATGGGAACGTTTGCAAGACAATAACCATCTGCACGAACAGTTCGACGACGTTTGCAGCGGCATGGACTATCAGCTCGGAGACCATGGCTGCAGTTACCCTTGACGCTGCATCACAGACAGGAGCGCCTGCAGTGGTGAACTCAACGACGAACCTGGGTGCACGAATGGCAAAAAGTCACTTTTTCGGATGAATTCAGTTTCTGTTTACAGCATCATCATGGTCGCATCCGTGTTTGGCGACATCGATGTGAACGCACGTTGGAAGCGTGTATTCGTCATCGCCATACTGGCGTATCGCCCGGCGTGATGGTATGGGGTGCAATTGGTTACACGTCTCGATCACCTCTTGTTCGCATTGACGGCACTTTGAACAGTGGACGTTACATTTCAGATGTGTTACGACCAATGGCTCTACCCTTCATTCGATCCCTGCGAAACCCTAAATTTCAGCTGGATAATGCACGACCGCAAGTTACAGGTCCTGTACGGCCTTTCTGGATACAGAAAATGTTCGACTGTTGCCCTGGCCATCACATTCTCCAGATCTCTCACTAATTGAAAGCGTCTGGTCAATGGTGGGCGAGCAATTGGCTCGTCACAATACGCCAGTCAGTACTCTTGATGAACTGTGGTATCGTGTTGAAGCTGCTGTACCTGTACCTGTACATGTCATCCAAGCTCTGTTTGACTCAATACCCAGGCGTATCAAGGCCGCTATTACGGCCAGAGGTGGTTGTTTTGGGTACTGATTTCTCAGGATCTATCCACCCAATCTAGTATTATATATTTGTCCATTAAATACCCGTTTATCATCTGCATTTCTTCTTGGTGTAGCAATTGTAATGGCCAGTAATGTACAACATGTACTGTAGTGTTTTCGGTGTTCGCCCGACACGCTTTATGCACCTTTCACTGCTAGTGCTGCCACCTGCCATCTGTGAATGGTTATTGCACACTGACGTTGAACGTAGGTGATGGTCACATTAATCTGACGACCGTTGATATACACGCGCGTGCTGAAAAGTAATGCTTCCGAATTTTTCTTGTCGAAACTCTAAAGGTTTTTTATATAAAGCAAACTTATTAATATTCTACATCTTTACTCTTCGTGTCTAATTATTTGTTTCTCAACATAGTTACCCTGACGAAGAACATTTTTCCCAAAGAGAGATCAGTTTTTTGACACCGTCACTGTAGATTGTTAAACTACCTCACCTCTGCTTGCACCGCTTCATCACCATCAAAATCTTTTAGAAGGTGGTCTTTATGTTGAGGAAACATACGAAAATCGGATGGGGCCAAGTCGAGACTGTATGGTGGTTGATCGATGACAGAGAAACCAAGGCGTCGGATTGTTGCATATGTCGCAGCGATCTTGTTTCGTTTGGCATTGTGCTGCTGAAGGAGAGTGTGCTTAGTGTGTGGAAGAGCTCTTCAACTCTTACTTTCAGTTTTCTGAGGCTCTCGCAGTATCTTCCAGAGTATATGGTGGTCCTATTACGGATGAATTCCAAGTACATCACACCACGAACATCCTTGAACATTATGAGCATAACTTTGCTTGCTGGTGGCATGGTCTTGAACTTTTTTGTCGTTGGTGATCCTTTGTGGCGGAACTCCACTGATGATATCTTGTTTCGGAGTCAAAGTGGTGGACACGGCTTTGATCACCTTCACAGTGTTGTTAACGAACATCACCCTCACGCTTTAAACGCAAAATAGATTGTTGACAGACGTCCAGTCTCCTCTGCTTCATTGCAGAAATGAGCATTCGAGGACCCACTGTGCACACAGTTTTCCGTTCCGCAGTTCCACAGTGATGATCTGGACACGCCCTCGTGATATTTCACACTTCTGAGAATAGTGTTTGTGCGTTATGTGATGATTTTGTCTGATGGGCTCGCCTCGTCGGTTGCCGTACGCGGCCGTCAATCCCGAACTCTGTCACACAAGTTCAGCGTGGCACCACCGTTTACTTCGTTATGAGCAGGAACAAGCCAGCTTGGCCAATTACTGATACTGATACAATCATCACCGTACTCAGCTTTCATTCTTCTAGGGATTTCAATTGGAGGCACGTTTTCTTCGTTTACAAATTCGGCTAGAGAACTCTGTTACGCAGCAGCATAACACCACCGTGTTAAATCCTACAATTCAGGGCCATCTAGCGACGGAGGGTTGCAGCTTGCGTCAGTGAAGCGGGATTGTCGACCAAATAATATGCATGACATGTAATAATAGAGCCGATACTGAGAAGAGAATAAAAAATTTCGCGCCATTTCAATTCAGCACGCCTTTGTATATGCATATTCTTTTGTGGTCAACGCGTAATAAAGTGCGCATTCTACAAAGAGAACTTTTATTCTTTACTTTCTTCAGGATATTCCTAGAATATCAGTGAATGAAAATAATGATTTCCTTTTCTCTGAGATTTGCACTGACAAAGAGACTGCATCAACTTGACCTCATACTTTGAGGTGAACAAAGCACATTTGCAGGATACCAACCCCAGAAATCGAGACTGCAGAAAAATTTGGGCAGTATTTCTGATAGCACGCTGTTACGATCTTTTGAAAGAACTGCTTTTAAACATGCTCACGCACCGGTTGTTTCTCACTCACTCCGCCCCACTGCAGCCGCTTTATATCCGAGCGCGAAGTACTGTACATTACTTCGTCCATTGCGTCGAAGCGCACAGTCTCTGACTTGTAGCTGGCCCCTGATATTTCTTTGTTTCGAAAATTTTTGCATTGCAAGTCACAAATACAGCTTACATGAATGAATGTGTCATTAAGAAGTAGCGTTGCGGTACTTAATATTATCTTCTGTGCTGTGCGTTATTTGATTTGGATTGTGAAAATGATGCTACTGAAGAGAGGTTGATTTGGAGGAGTTGGGGTGTTCTTATCTTTTCGTTTTTTGAAGTGTCAAATTTTACATTTCTGAACATTTAGAGCAAGTTTCCAATATCTTCACTATGTTAAAATCTTATCAAGATTTGACTGAATATTTATGCAACTTCTCTCAGATAATACTTCATTATAGATAACTGCATCATCTGCAAAAAGCCTGATTTTGCTCTTAATATTGTCTGCAAGATCATTAATATACAACACGTACAGCAAGGGTCCCAGCACACTTCCCTGGGGCACACTCGAAGTTACTTCCTCGTCTGACAATGACTCTCCATCCAAGAAAACACGCTGCGTCCTCTCCAACAAAAGGTCCCAGTCCAGTCACAAATTTCACTTGATACCCCATATGATCGTACTTTTGACAATAAGCGTAGATGCAGCACTGACACAAATGCTTTTAGAAAATCGAGAAATACCACATCTACCTGGTTGCCTTGATCCAAAGATTTCAGTATGTCATGTGCGAGTTGGGTTTCACATGATCGATGTTTTTGAAAACCATGCTGGTTCACGTTGAGGTGGTCATTCTGTTCAAGATAACTCATTAAGTTTGAGCTCAGAATACTGTCTAAGATTCGACAACAAATCGATGTCAAGGATATTGGACGGTAGTTTTGTGAGTCAGGTCTTCTACCCTTCTTGTAGATGGGTGTGACCTGTGCCTTTTTTCAACAACTGGGCACGGTTGTTTGTTCGAGGGGTCTACGATAGATTATGGTTATAAGAGGGGCTAACTGAGGCCCAAGTTCAGTATAGAATCTGGCAGGGATTCCATCGGGGCCTGGAGCTTTCATCAGTTTTAACGATTTCAGCTGTTTCTCAACACCACTGACAATAATACTTATTTTATTCTTTTTTCAGGGGCACAAGGATTAAATTGGGGCAAATGTCCTGGGTTTTACTTTGTAAAGGAATATTTGAAAACGGAATAAAATATTGCAGCTTCTGCTTTGCTACCCTCAATTTCAGTTCCTGTCTCAATCACTAGGGATTGGACACTAACTTTGGTGCCACTAACAGCATTTACATATGGCCAGAATTCCGTGTGAAATCTAACGTGACAATATTCTTCTGTGGAAGTCATTGAAGGCATCATGCATTGCTCACTTGACAGCCAAAAGCGTTTCATTCATCACCCCTCTATCTATAGCCGTACGCTTTGTTTTACACTTATTATGCAGTAATCTCTGTTTCTTTAGAAGTTTCTTTATAGTGACTGTATGCCATGAAGGTTCCCTCCCACTATGAACTGTTCTACTGGGTGCATATCTGTCCAGGTCGTGGTCAGATATTCTACCCGTGTAGAGATGTTTGTGTCGGCGCCGTGTTATCCCTAAGGCGTTTCTCGGCAGAGTTCTAACTAGGAGAGTTGCGAGTGGAGCGCCTGTATGCCCAGGCGGTGCGTGGGCCGGCGTTCCACTGTTCCGCCTGGAAGCCTCCCGCAGGGACCGGCGAAGCCTCGAGAGCGCGTCTCGGCTGACTGACTGGCTGACTGACGGCTTCGAGTGGGCGCGCATGAGCCATCCTGCGGGAATCGCTCCACCCTGTCTGTCTTCCCACCCGACAGCCGTACAGCCTTCGGGGACGGCGACTGAGCAGGCGTAACCGCGAGGCTGTTGCCTTTCTCACGCCCGCTAACGTTTTGACTTGATTGTGTGTGTGTGTTTCTTGGCGTCTCTACATCTAAGGACAACCTTTCTCTTATGGAGCTCTAATAAAATAATATTCATGTGTTGGCCATACTGGTCCACGCGATGTACAACACGAAGCATTTTCATAGTATTGTTTTAGCTTCCGTTTGTGTCTTTACTCCTTTCATGCTCTGAGAAAAGACTTTTTCCCGCTCTTCAGACCAAGCTCATCCGGTCGTCTTGGCTTTTTCTCTCCGGCCAACTGTTCAGTCGTGATTTTCCTGCATAAATATTTTTTCTGGATGATGTATCAGGCTGCGTTATACCTGCTACCATCAGCTGTTCTTTAACTGTGTACGTTTTATAAAAGCACTTTTAATCATTGCTGGGTACTCTGGTGTAACCTTTCATCTTTAAAGTATGTTTAAGTTAATTTCTCAAAAGAAAATTATTACTTTTACATTTCAGTGCGCACGTTAGACCTTACTCTGACTGTGTATGTAATGTAACATTACGCTCAGTGATGGCTGTATGTAACCTTTACTTATAGTGCAAATGAAACTTATGTTTTCAGGGTACCTACGTGCATTTTACGAACTTTACATGCAATCCTCATGAACAAACCCAACTGACGCTACCCACAAACTATTAGTCCTACAGGAAAAATTGGACATTACCTTTTTGTATGAAATTTAATGTAGTTAAATTTTGTATTTGGATACGTTTTTGAGGAAGCCACTGTTTTCGAGTTATTCAAGAAAAATCTGCGAAAGTGACCTTCAAACGCCGGCCTTTGTGACCGAGCAGTTCTAGGCGCTTCAGTCCGGGACTGCGCGCCGGCTATGGTCACAGATTCGAATCTCTCTCTCTCTCTCTCTCTCTCTCTCTCTCTCTCTCTCTCTCTCTCTCTCACACACACACACACACACACACACACACACACACACACACACAAACAAACAAACAATACAGTGGTGACGAGAGAAAATTTGTGTCAGAGCGGAACTGGACACTGGATTTCCCATTTTTCGTGTCGTTTCGTTATGTTCACCACCTCCCTAGTCTCTGTCCAGCTCCTTTCCATCCCTCAAGTCGCCTGAGGTGGTTGGGTAAATCGGTTGGGAGCTTGGGTATACGTGGTAAGAGAGAGGCATCTCCGGGTGCTGAGACCGTGAGGATAGTAGGGCGAAAGACAGAATTTCACATAGACATTATCTGCGAATGGATAGGATTACAAAGCTTTGGAGGGTCCACGTTGCGGTGAAGTATTCTAATCATAACCTGACAAACAATAAAATACAAATTTCCTATTTGCGACTGCGAGAAATAGAATGAAACACCACATTGTTGTGTATGCAAATTTTATTTGAAATTAATTTAAAATTAATTTAAAATTACGTATGAGCAGAGAGAATTGTAGGAGGAACAATTTGTCTAATGGTTCAAATGCCCTGATATCATAATTGAAATAGACTGCGATTAAGAAAACTAATCAACATACACAAAGCGATCAAAAGCATTCGGATAACCCCAAAAACATAAGTTTTTCATATTAGGTGCATTTTGCTGCCAGGTACTGCCAGGTACTACATATCAGCGACCTCAGTAGTCATTAGACATCGTTAGAGAGCAGAATGTAGCGCTCCGTGGAACTCAACGGACTTGGAACGTGGTCAGGTGACTGAGTGTCACGTGTGTCATACGTATGTACGCGAGATTTCCACACTCCTAAACATCCCTAGATCCACTGTTTCCGATGTGATAGTGAAGTGGAAACGTCAAGGGACACGTACAGCACAAAAGCATACAGCCCGACCTCGTCTGTTGACTGACAGAGACCGCCGACAGTTGAAGAGGGTTATATTGTATAATAGGCAGACATCTGTCCAGACCATCACACAGGAATCCCAGACTTCATCTGGAGCCACTGTAAGTACTATGATAGTTAGGCAGGAGGTGAGAAAACTTGGATTTCATGGTCAAGCAGCTCCTTATAAGCCACACATCACGCCGGTAAAAGCCAGACGTCGCCTCGTTTGGCGTAAGGAGCTTAAACATTGGACGACTGAACAGAGGAAAAACGTTGTGTGGAGTGACGAATCGCGATACACAATGTGGCGATCCGATGGCAGGGTGTGGTTATGGCGAATGCCCCGTGAACGTCATATGCCAACATGTGTAGTGCCAACAGTAATATTCGGAGGGGTTGGGTTGTTGTGGGGGAGGAGACCAGACAGCGAGGTCATCGGTCTCATAGGATTAGGGAAGGACGGGGAAGGAAGTCAGCCGTGCCCTTTCAAAGGCGTTTGCGTGGAGTGATTTAGGGAAATCACGGAAAACCTAAATCAGGATGGCCGGACGCGGGACTGAACCGTCGTCCTTCCGAATATGAAAAATTCTGAGGCGGTGGTTGTATGGTGTGGTCGTGGTTTTCAAGGAGGGGGCTTGCACCCCTTGTTGTTTTGCATGGCACTATCACAGCACAAGCCTACACTGATGTTTTAAGCACATTCTTACTTTCCACTGTTGAAGAGCAATTCAGGGATGGCGATTGCATCTTTCAACACAATCAAGCACCTGTTCATAATGCGCGGCCTGTTCAAATGGTTCAAATGGCTTTGAGCACTATGGGACTTTACTTCTATGGTCATCAGTCCCCTAGAACTTAGAACTACTTAAACCTAACCAACCTAAGGACATCACACACATCCATACCCGAGTCAGGATTCGAACCTGCGAATGTAGCGGTCGCGCGGCTCCTGACTGTAGCACCTAGAACCGATCGGCCACCCCAGCCGGCGCGCGGCCTGTGGCAGAGTGGTTACACGATAATAACAGCCCTGCAATGTACTGGCCTGCACAGATCCCTGACATGAATCCTATAGTACACCTTTGGGATGTTTTGGAACGCAGACTTCGTGCCAGTCCTCACCGACGACATCGATACCTCTCCTCAGTGCAGCACTCCGTAAAGAATATGAATGCCATTCCCCAAGAAACCTTCCAGCACCTGATCGAACGTGTGCCTGCGAGGGTGGAAGCTGTCATCAAGCCGAAGGGTAGGCCATCACCATATTGAATTCCAGCATTACCGATGGAGGGCGCCACGAACTTGCAGGTCATTTTCAGCCAGGTGTCCGGATACTTTTGATCACGTAGTGTATACTCACAGCACAGAATTTTTTCTCGCAGCCTCTTTAAACTGAAAACCTGTAGAGTGTTGTGATTGTCCGTTTGAATCTTCATAAGAGTGATTTGCAAAAATTTGAAGCAAGTCGATCAAGAACTTTTCGAGATTTTTTCCAACAATGTTTGCTTGTTGTATCTTGTACACTTATATACTGCACATATTTTAAAAAAAATATGAAGTCTATGGCGGTCCAAATTTTGTTAGAGTATCATGCGAAAATGTGAAGTAAATAGGTAGAGAACTATTCGATATTTTTAACAATTTCATTTCCTCCTCATGTGTAGCATATACAATTAAAAATTATCTGTCTGCCCGAACGTTTAGTAACGTGTCGTGTAAAATTTTGATGTAAATCGGTCATGAGCTGTTAGAGATTTTCGGTGACAACGTTAAGCAACGCCTTGTCTGCACATAGTAGTACAGATATCAGGTTGTTGTTGTTGTGGTCTTCAGTTCAAAAATGGTTCAAATGGCTCTGAGCACTATGGGACTCAACATCTTAGGTCATAAGTCCCCTAGAACTTAGAACTACTTAAACCTAACCAACCTAAGGACATCACACACACCCATGCCCGAGGCAGGATTCGAACCTGCGACCGTAGCAGTCCCGCGGTTCCGGACTGCAGCGCCAGAACCGCTAGACCACCGCGGCCGGCGTGGTCTTCAGTCCAGAGACTGGTTTGATGCAGCTCTCCATGCTACTCTATCCTGTGCAAGCTACTTCATCTCCCAGTACCCACTGCAACCTACATCCTTCTGAATCTGCTTAGTGTATTCATCTCTTGGTCTCCCTCTACGATTTTTACCCTCCACGCTGCCCTCCAATACTAAATTGGTGATCCCTTGATACCTCAGAACATGTCCTACCAACCGATCCCTTCTTCTGATCAAGTTATGCCACAAACCTCTCTTCTCCCCAATCTTATTCAATACTTCCTCATTAGTTATGTGATCTACTCATCTAATCTTAAGCATTCTTCTGTAGCACCGCATTCCGAAAGCTTCTATTCTCTTCTTGTCCAAACTATTTATCGTCCATGTTTCATTTCCATACATGGCTACGCTTCATACAAATACTTTCAGAAACGACTTCCTGACACTTGAATCTATACTCGATGTTAACAAATTCCTCTTCTTCAGAAACGCTTTCCTTGCCATTGCCAGTCTACATTTTGTATCCTCTCTACTTCGACCATCATCAGTTATTTTGCTCCCCAAATAGCAAAACTCCTTTACTATTTTAAGTGTCTCATTTCCTAATCTAATTTCCTCAGCATCACCCGACTTAATTCGACTACATTCCATTATCCTCGTTTTGCTTTTGTTGATGTTCATCTTATATCCTCCTTTCAAGACACTGTCCATTCCATTCAACTGCTCTTCCAAGTCCTTTGCTGTCTCTGACAGAATTACAATGTCATCGGCGAACCTCAAAGTTTTTATTTCTTCTCCATGGATTTTAATACCTATTCCGAATTTTTCTTTTGTTTCCTTTACTGCTTGCTCAATATACAGATTGAATAACATCGGGGATAGGCTACAACCCTGTCTCACTCCCTTCCCAACCACTGCTTCCCTTTCATGTCCTTCGACTCTTATAACTGCCATCTGGTTTCTGTACAAATTGTAAATAGCCTTTCGCTCCCTGTATTTTACCCCTGCCACCTTTAGAATTTGAAAGAGAGTATTCCAGTCAACATTTTCAAAAGCTTTTTCTAAGTCTACAAATGCTAGAAACGTAGGTTTGCCATTCTTAATCTTTCTTCTAAGATAAGTCGTAAGGTCAGTATTGCCTCACGTGTTCCAGTGTTTCTACGGAATCCAAACTGGTCTTCCCCGAGGTCGGCTTCTACTAGTTTTTCCATTCGTCTGTAAAGAATTCGTGTTAGTATTTTGCAGCTGTGGCTTATTATACTGATAGTTCAGTAATTTTCACATCTGTGAACACCTGCTTTCTTTGGGATTGGAATTATTGTATTCTTCTTGAAGTCTGAGGGTATTTCGCCTGTTTCATACATCTTGCTCACCAGATGGTAGAGTTTTGTCAGGACTGGCTCTCCCATGGCCATCAGTAGTTCCAATGGAATGTTGTCTACTCCGGGGGCCTTGTTCCGACTCAGGTTTTTCAGTGCTCTGTCAAACTCTTCACGCAGTATCATATCTCCCATTTCATCTTCATCAACATCCTCTCCCATTTCCATAATATTGTCCTCAAGTACATCGCCCTTGTATAGACCCTCTATATACTCCTTCCACCTTTCTGCTTTCCCTTCTTTGCTTAGAACTGGGTTTCCATCTGAGCTCTTGATATTCACACAAGTGGTTGTCTTATCTCCAAAGGTCTCTTTAATTTTCCTGTAGGCAGTATCTATCTTACCCCTAGTGAGATAAGCCTCTACATCCTTACATTTGTCCTCTAGCCATCCCTGTTTAGCCATTTTGCACTTCTTCTTCTTCTCCTGTCATCAATTAAATTTAATATTTCTTCTGTTACCCAAGGATTTCTACTAACCCTCGTCCTTTTACCTACTTGATCCTCTGCTGCCTTCACTACTTCATCCCTCAAAGCTACCCGTTCTTCTTCTACTGTATTTCTTTCCCCAATTCCTGTCAATTGTTCCCTTACGCTCTCCCTGAAACTCTGTACAACCTCTGGTTCTTTCAGTTTATCCAGGTCCCATCTCCTTAAATTCCCACCTTTTTGCAGTTTCTTCAGTTTTAATCTGCAGTTCATAACCAATAGATTGTGGTCAGAGCACACATCTGCCCCTGCAAATGTCTTACAATTTAAAACCTGGTTCCTAAATCTCTGTCTTACCATTATATAATCTATCTGAAACCTTTTAGTATCTCCAGGTTTCTCCCATGTATACAACCTTCTTTCACGATTCTTAAACCAAGTGTTAGCTATGATTATGTAGTGCTCTGTACAAAATTCTACCAGGCGGCTTCCTCTTTCACTTCTTAGCCCCAATCCATATTCACCGACTACGTTTCCTTCTCTCCCTTTTCCTACACTCGAATTCCAGTCACCCATGACTATTAAATTTTCGTCTCCCTTCACTATCTGAATAATTTCTTTTATTTCATCATACATTTCTTCAATTTCTTCGTCATCTGCAGAGCTAGTTGGCATATAAACTTGTACTACTGTAGTAAGTGTGGGTTTCGTATCTATCTTGGCCACAACAATGCGTTCGCTGTGCAGTTTGTAGTAGCTTACCCGCATTCCTATTTTCCTATTCATTATTAAACCTACTCCTGCATTACCCCTATTTGATTTGGTGTTTATAACCCTGTAGTCACCTGACCAGAAGTCTTATTCCTCCTGCCACCGAACTTCACTAATTCCCACTATATCTATCTTTAACCTATCCATTTCCCTTTTTAAATTTTCTAACCTACCTGCCCGATTAAGGGATCTGACATTCCACGCTCCGATCCGTAGATCGCCAGTTTTCTTTCTCCTGATAACGACATTCTCTTGAGTAGTCCCCGCCCGGAGATCCGAATGGGGGACTATTTTACCTCCGGAATATTTTAGCCAAGAGGACGCCATCATCATTTAATCATACAGTAAAGCTGCATGCCCTCGGGAAAAATTACGGCTGTAGTTTCCCCTTGCTTTCAGCCGTTCGCAGTACCAGCACAGCAAGGCCGTTTTGATTATTGTTACAAGGCCAGATCAGTCAATCATCCAGACTGTTGCCTCTGCAACTACTGAAAAGGCTGCTGCCCCTCTTCAGGAACCACGCGTTTGTCTGACAGATACCCCTCCGTTGTGGTTGTACGTACGGTACGGTTATCTGTATCGCTGAGGCACGCAAGCCTCCCCACCAACGGCAAGGTCCATGGTTCATGGGGGGGGGGGGGGGGGGGGGGAGGAGATATCAGGTATATGTACATATTATATTAAAGATACGTAGCCTACCTCCGTCCAAATGTTTATTATAATACATGTAAAAATTTCAAGTAAATCAGTCAACAGCTTTCCGAGATTTTTGCTAAAAACCTTTCCCCTTTTTATAATTCAGTGGTGTCAAATGAAAATTAGTGCCCAATTGGGACTCGAACTCGGATTTCCCATACTATACGAGCGGTCCCCTTAAGCGCTGAGGCTATCCGGTCACACCTCCCTTCCAACCCAAATTCTCAACTTGTCGCACACTACACATGTAGCGACGACAGTACGTTATCCTCATCGCTCTCAACTTTAGCGAAGTATATATATACACTTACAAAAATTGTTTAGACTATGTCCGCCCGAACATTTATGAGCGTAACGTGTAAAAATTTTGAAATAAATCGATCAATAACTTTTCTAGATGTTTAGCAACAACGTTAAACTATGTCTTGTCTATAGTAGTCTGGATCAGAAATCCGTAAGTTCTGTTCAAAGCCATGTTGTTTCGGCTTTGTCAGTGGAACATATTGCTTGACTTTGATTGCTTCCTGTTCGCTTTGACGGTCGCTGGTGCCGTCTGCGCAGCCTGTTTCCAACCGCTGACAGCTTCCCGGACAACGGTGGCACTCTGCCGACAGGCTATTCCCCCCCCCCCTCCCCCACCTTCTGCCCCCCTCCCCTCCCACCCCCTCTGTCACCCCAGGTCGTAATTTCCGGGATGCAGCCACGCTGTTATTGAGAAGCCGCTTTGATGCTTCCGTGACGATATTAAGACCGTCCGTTGTTCAATAAAATGACGAGCAGAAGTGCGCATTTCTCGCTCTTTTAGCAGCCACGAAATGCGACATATTAGGGAAGCAGAAAATTCGGCGAGCACGGATTGTACTCATATCAACGACATTTTGTTCTTGCTATATTCTCGTATAACATGTCTAAATATGTGAAGTGTCAACTTGAGCGGAACAAAAATTGGGTTTAAATGGCTATCTGAAGGGGACTGATGTGAGCATTTCGTCAACATCGTAAAACTGGAATACGATACCATAAAAAATTTATTGTCCTGTTTGTCATTAAGAAAAATTCATCTGTGTGTGATGCAGGTGTGTAACGAAGCACACAATTTTCCACAGTTACACACAAACATTTTCTCAAGTGTGATCTACATCAGCTTATATACCGGGTAATCAAAAAGTCAGTATAAATTTGAAATCTTAATAAACCACGGAATAATGTAGATAGAGAGGTAAAAATTCACACACATGCTTGGAATGACATGGGGTTTTATTAGAACCAAAAAAAAAACAAAGTTTAAAAAATGTCCGACAGATGGCGGTGGACAGCAAAACGTCAGTGACTGCGCATGACAATCGTGTACAAAAGGAGCTGTAATGAGAGAGAGAATCAGATGCGCCAGCAGTCGCAGCATGTTGACGTTACCTGAAAAGGCGCTTTTAGTGAAGCTGTATTATCAGAATGGGGAATGTGCTAGTTCAGCGTTACGATCCTATCGCCATAGGAAGGGGATTCGAAGGGGTAAAGGTCCGTTGACAAATGCAGCTGTGGCGAGAATGATTTCGAAGTTTGAAGCCACGGGTTGTTTAGACGATAGACCCCGTAGTGGCCGACCGAGCACAAGGCGTAATGCTGTTGAGACAATTCAGGAAGAAATGGAGACTGTAGCGGGTTCGTCTATGCACGGGGAAGTCAGTGCTCGTGCAGTCGCACGTCGGACCCGCATTCCATACACTACTGTTTGGTTGGCACAGAGGCGTACCCTCCGATGCTATCCGTACGAAATCCATCGGCATCATGAACTGTTACCTGGCGATTTGGTGAAGCGTAGGGCACTTGCGGCGTGGGCGTTTCAAAAGATGGCGGAAGATGACGATTGGTTGAGTAGACGAAGCTCATTTCACGCTCCGAGGGTCTATCAACGCCCACAACTGCAGAATTTGGGCTACCGAAAATCCTAGAACTGTCGTGGAAACTCCATTGCACGACGAGAAAGTCACGATATGGGTTGGATTTACCACATCTACCGTTATCGGGCCTTTTTTCTTCTATGAAATGCGTGATTCTGGTTTTGTAACTGCTGCCGTGACGGATGAGAGGTACGCCGGTCGCATCATCCCCAGCCTGGCTGATAAACACCTGCTGGAACGTACGATGTTTATGCAGGATGGCGCTCTACCCCATATTGCTAGACGCCACTTCCGTCATGCTTGGCCTCCCAGGTCCCCAGACCTCAATCCGTGCGATTATTGGCTTTGGGTTTACCTGAAGTCGCAAGTGTATCGTGATCGACCGACATCTCTAGGGATGCTAAAAGATAACATCCGACGCCAATGCCTCACCATAACTCGGGACATGATGTACAGTGCTGTTCACAACATTATTCCTCGACTACAACTATTGTTGAGGAATGATGGTGGACATATAACACCATCTTTGCTTTGTCTTACTTTGTTATGCTAATTATTGCTATTCTGATCAGATGAAGCGCCATATGTCGGAAATTTTTTGAACTTTTGTATTTTTTTGGTTCTAATAAATCCCCATGTCATTCCATGCATTTGTGTGTCAATTTGTACCTCCCTATCTACATTTGTAAGTTTAGGTTTTTATATTGGTAACGCCACGTAGCGCTCTGTATGAAAATCACTGGATGTGCTGTGTGCAGTCTGTGGCTGGTTTGCATTGTTGTTCGCTATTGTAGTGTTGGGCTCTTGGCTGTTAATAGCGCGTAGCGTTGCGCAGTTGGAGGTGAGCCGCCAGCAGTGGTGGATGTGGGGAGAGAAATGGCGGAATTTTGAAATTTGTAAGACTGGATGTCATGAACTGCTATATATATTATGACTTTTGATGACTATCAAGGTAAATACATTGTTTGTTCTGTATTAAAGTCTTTCATTTGCTAACTATGCCTATCAGCAGTTAGTGCCTTCCATAGTTTGAATCTTCTATTTAGCTGGCAGTAGTGGCGCTCGCTGTATTGCAGTAGTTCGAGTAACCAAGATTTTTGTGAGGTAAGCGATTTGTGAAACGTATAGGTTAATGTTAGACAGGGCCATTCTTTTGTAGGGATTTTTGAAAGTCAGATTGCGTTGCGCTAAAAATATTGTGTGTCAGTTTAAGCACAGTCATGTATAATTTTGCTAAGGGGACGTTTCACATTATTCCGTGATTTATTCAGTTTTTAATTTTATACTGACTTTTTGATTACCCAGTACTTTGGAATCCTTGTGATAGCTCTTAGCTGGGGTTGCCTACCCTCAGGCGCCAGAGCAGCCGCGAGCCATCACTCAACTGAATGGCTGGCGAAGTCTCTGACAGGCACATTTGTAACGTGCTCAGTAAGAGTGCGTGTGACACACCAAGGGCGTTGCCGAATTGGGAGTCTTAGAGGAACCCTTTGCCGTTTTATTCATGCATATGCCGTTGTTGCATCCCTCTGATCACACCACAGGAGGGCGCCAAACAGGATGATAGAAAGAGCATAAAAATCCTTTGCTGTTTCGGATCAAGTCAAATTTTCTCAAGTGCTTTTGAATGCTCCATATTGGTTCCACCCGATATACCAGAGCAAAAAATTGCTGACGCACTACACACTAAAGGAGTCAGATCACATTCAATAGGTTTCCAGCCCCACGATGTCCTTAAAGTAGAGTTGAATCGTCTTGGGGACGTCAGCAGTGTCAATCGTTCTCGAGAAGATGATACTGTTGCTCATGGCACTGAGAACTGTCGTTTCCGACCGCGGAGGGTGTGGGAATCAGCGCCCCAAGGGGTGGTTACCTTGAAGCCCTTTATGCCGATTTTCGTGCGGATTCTGAGCAGTGGTGTGTCTGAAATGTATTCCTCGGACACTCACGCTGAATGTCGTGGTTCTGCCCTTCATAACAGAGACATCAATAGAAGAAGTGAAGTGGGTAAGAGGAGATGTGACGACCTTCCAATAGTGTGACACATCTACAATGGCGTTGGGCAAAATTACGGTGAAGTTCGGAGACAATGTGATATCATTAACCCACCTTACAACTGATATGAACTTCTGAGCTGAGCTGTGTTTTTTGCAGGGACCCACACCATCGCAATATCGAAAACTTCAAAATTATGCTTCACAATGGGGGACAATTGCAAAATTTCGCAAAAGTTACAATTTTTTGGGTAATTTATTTTATTATACGTGTGTGGTTTCTGTTCTGTCGGACATGTTCTTTTGCATCTGACTAGACACCCCACGTGAAGGTAATGGGGCAACTACAGAAACCTCGCAGTAAACGTTGATTTTATTGCAGCTAACCGTTACCGGCCATACTGTCCACATTCAATGGTTTACAAAGTTTCGTGGTGATTCGATCAAAGTACAATAATAAATCGCTATATTGGTAGTTCAGAAACATAATACTGGACGTCACTTAAAACTATTCAGCATGTCGGCTCATGCTTCAAAACGAGCAAGAATTAGCTCGAGAAAAACCCATATGTGTAATCTTTTCCGGCCGTTTTGCTTGCAGCACTGAAAAGAACAATATCTGTAAAAAATGTTCAGAAATTCAGCTGTCAACTGCAGTACCTTGTGGAGTGTTACACCTTCACTGGCATGGTACATTACGACAGTCCTTCCGATCGCACCACTGCTGAATCATAGCGCCTTGAAGAAAGACTTGGTGAGAACGCCCATTGACAAATGCCTTTCGTATCCATTGAAGGGATTCCCCAGTGTAGTGTTCACTACATACTTGTTGAATGGGTGAAATTTGCTAATGAGAGGGCAGTCCAAAGTTTGGATGTGGACTTTCTCTTCATTTTGAGCGTCGATTCAAAATGTCCTAAGAACCTTACAAACTCTGCCCGTATTCCCATCTGATTCTTAGAATTTGGCTTGTTGATCAGCCACGGTGGCGTACAGAATGATAAACAAACGTCAGCTAGGTGTTAGGCGCTAAAGTGACAAAGCTTCTACCGACAAACTTTTATTTTCCTAGTGGTTCTCGTTTTCGACTTGCAAGGTACTGTGCATTACCTTTGACCAACTTTCGTTTGTTTAAAACACACGCATCTGTGACAGCAATTATAAAATATTATACATAAAATATAAATAAACTATTCAGATATACTTCCGTCAGATGCTGTAGACAGCAACTTGTATGTATTGGAACAAAATAGAAAAAATGCATCAATAGTCAAGTTATTGTTGGTTAGAAAAATAAGTAAGATTGTGAAACACTCTTTTAAGTTGCCAACGATGAAACGAATTCACCGCTCACTAGAACCGGAGGCAGCAGTCGAAACAGAAGGTTACCGTGCAGCTGTATAAACAGAAAGTGCTGACAAAGTGTGAATTACTGAATTCATTAGTCGTCACCCATTAGAATGATTAGTATTGTCAAACATGGGACGTTTATTAAGTCAATGTGAACTCATTCAAAGGTTGTGATCACATAACTGGGAGGCTACGAGAAGTTGTTCAATGTTATTGAGGCTTATCGCTAAGTAGAGCGCTAGAAGATTTGTAAAGTGCCTGGTTCCATCTGGTTATACTGAATTATTGATTTCAATATGTATAATTCTATCACCTTTTCCTTTCTCTATTCCTTAGTCAATGATAAACTAATAATTGATAATAATGTTCAGATTTAAGCTTTTATTTCATACATTCCTACTTCCAACAATCATTTCAAGCCATCAAATTACTAATCTGGCTTGTCTTGAAACCATTTATTTGATAATAATTTCAACTTCCATTCCTTAGAGTGTGTGACCTCACCAAACTGGTTGTTCGTTGGTCTGAACGCGTGTGTATCAGTGTGTTTTCTAGCGACTGCATGTTTCTGATGTGTGGCGTTACTTAGTCCTTGCAAAATTAGCTCTGATGCATTAAAGTATTTAAAGAAGTTATTAGCCGAAATTCTGGGTACTTTGATTTAAAGTCCTTCTGGTATTTTTAATCCTAAAACCGAATTAACGAAGGATGCTGTTGTAGTGAAGCATTATTCTGTGGCCACATCCGGCCACGACAGTATATTGTGAATCTGGCTACATACATTCTAGTAACTCGCTCAGAATCATTTATTTAGTTCTTTCATTTGGAAGACGGGTCACAGTTATTGCGTTCTGATGTAACGACGAATGCTAAAACCTGTTTACTTGAGGTGCCTCAGAATAGGCAGAAAGTTTGCTTCTTTCAAGTAATCCTTGTTACGGGAAAACTGAATCAGTTCGAATCGCCTGAGTTAGAAATTGAAAGAGTCCGATAGGAACTTGTAGAAGGAAACCTTCTATCGTTCGCCTGGAATGTTGTAATGAAGACGCGGAAGATGTAAATCACGGTTGGAAGATGAGGGTTAAATCGTGAATTGGGTTACCTACAGCTCCAGAATGGTTCAAATGGCTCTGAGCACTATGGGACTTAACATCTGAGGCCATCAGTCCCCTAGAACTTAGAACTACTTACACCTAACTAACCTAAGGACATCACACACATCCATGCGCGAGGCAGGATTCGAACCTGCGACCCTAGCGGTCGCGCGGTTCCAGACTGAAGCACCTAGAACCGCTCGGTCACATCGGCCGGCTACAGCTCCAAGTCGGTTGTTCTTTCGAGATGTAAATTTAATTCTGTTTGATAAGCGTTACACTAGGTACCTGGCGTGACTGTTTAAGCAAACAGGTCGGTATTCATTTGAACTGACTTAGGGAACAGTGAGAAAGTTAAAAATATTTGTTAGCGCATTTCCAGGTGTAGAATGTTATAACTAAAATAAATAAGTAATTTTGGTTTTGAATGTAAGTAAGTTTTGATGGAAATAGTGTTGTAAAATTTCTGAAGTAGTTTTATTGCTTTGTCTTCCTTGTTTTCTTACTTTTCTTATTTACCCCCGTCCTCCCCCAATGTTACTGCGCTGCTATACCCCTGGTGCTTCAGAAGGCAATGGAAGTCACAATGGAGCGAAATTTGACGTATCCTATGCGTACCTCCGAGAAATGTTTTCCCTCCCCGCACTTCTTTCCATTTCATTTTCCTGGTAAGTAATAGTTTCCAGATGTCTGCCAATAGCCTGCGAGGAAAGACGATTAACTGCGAGCAGTATATCTAACTACTTGCGGGAAGGTTTCTGCGTAGCGACTTTATACGTCGGGCCCTTGCGTGAGTGAATCTCCGCAACAATAAACCAGCCACGCACGTAAACCGAGTCGTAAAACATTTATGTGGGTCGGCTGCCATCATCCTGTCGGATCTCCCTGCGGACCTCCTACGTATTTCAAGGGGCCGCGTAAACGCGGAAGGTTTCTTACAGGCGTTGGCATTGCTTCTGGCCATAGCACTGAATGTAACGTCGTGCTGGAGGAACATGAAACGCTTCCACTATCTATGTGGTCAGTTTGGAAGCTGACCGGGACTGTAGCAAAAACTGTTTCGAAACAATGCAGACGCCGTAAGGCCGGATGCAGGCAGTAGTCGGTGCTGTGCAGTATCTGAAAGAACACACACTGCTAAGGTCAGCACTATCAGTACTGGTCTCTGAAGATCACGTCGTCAACGGGACGTTAAACTGTTACGTCCGTTCCTCCCTATAAACTGGTAGACAGTCATAAGCCTTTGTTTATATGAAAAACAAGAGGATAATCAGTAAAATATTTTTCTCTAAAGGCCATAAAATTTGTTACTGACAATATTACAGAAAAAATTTAAAAACGTATTTTTCTAGCGATTGACAGTAATCAATCGACATACGCGAAGCAAAATTCCCAATTTATATATAACTAACCTGGCAACCGCTGCTTCGCTGGCCTAGACTGTATGGTGTGCACGGGTTTAAATTTTTATGCTGTTCACAAATTGCAACATCTTATAAACTTCTCATGCTAATAAGGCCATAGAAGCATGATGTTTTCCGAGTGTACCTCTGACCTAAAAGCGATTCTGATGGCTGGAGTCGAAGGTGTTCGTTAATCCGGCCTTTTGAGTAGTTCTGCTGATATTTCTGTAAAACCTTCATCTCCAACACACACATCTTTAGAAGCCAAATACCAGTTTTCATACATTTAGCTTCAAATATGTTTATATGTAAAGAAATATTGTCAAAAAAATTTTCATCCTCTGTTTCATCCTCTTAGGGGTTGAATTTACAAAGAGACACAGAAAATCACGTATTTTTTAATTTCTAACCGAGAAACCAAATACAAGTTTTCAGAGATTTAGTTTCAAAACTGCTTTCGTAATGAAATATTTCCACAAAAATTTAATTATTTACTTTACCCGCTTAAGGGTTGAATTTTCAAACACACTGAATTACGAATTTTTTTATTCCTAACCAAGAAGTCAAGTACCATTTTTCACAGATGTAGTTTATTTTCAAAATAAACTTTCACGCACTATTTTACCCCATTGGTGGTTCAATTTCCAAAAATGCTGAAGAATGTGTTCTTTTATCTCTGACCGAGAAATCAAATACCAATTTTCGTAATTCTAGCTTCAAAATTGCCTGAATAGCGACATATTTTCGAAAAAACAAACAAACAAACACTTTCATCCCCTACTTCATCCATTAGGAATGGAATTTCAAACAAGCCCAAGCGATGGGTACACTGTAAGAATAACACCCTCTCAAAATTTCAAGTTTCTACCCTTAGTGATTTTGTCTGGACGATGATGAGTCAGTCCATCAGTGAGCTTTTATTTCACACCTTTAGGTGTTGCATTTCCAAAAACACGTAATTTTTTATTTTTAACCGAGAAGACAAGTTCATATTTTTCGTAGATTTAGCTATAAAAATGCTTTCATATTGAAAAATGTTCATAAAGCATTTAATTCCTATTTAACGCCGATATGGGTTGAATTTCCAAAATCAATTAAACATCTATTTTTTAAATTGTAACTGAGAAGTCAGATACCAATTTTAATAGATGTGGCTTCAAAAATGCTTTGTTCTTTAATAATTTATTTTCAACAAATCTTTCATCCATTATTAACTCCCATAGGAAACAAATTTCCAAAAAAGCTAAAACAAGTATTTATTTATTTCTGACGGAGAAACCAGATACAAATTTTTGTAGTTCTAGCTTAATAGCGACATATTTTCGAACACGTTTTATCGCCTGTTTCACCTCCTTGGAGATGAAATTTTGAAAAATCTCTTCTTAAACGATGCCTACAGTATAAGATCAACACACTTGCTAAATTTCAAGTCTTTATCCTTAGCAGTTTGGACTGGGCGATGATGAGTCAGGCAGTGAGTGTACTGCCTTTTTTAGCTCGACGAAATAATGTGTTTGAGAACTAGAAGACTCCTTTTTCGTGACCTTCCCCTTTACTTTTCAGGGAGAATTATGAGGCTGTTCCGTAGTTGATAAAGCATCTGCTCTGGAAATAGTTTATTTTATTTATTTGTCTTCCGTTCTTGTTACAACTTTCTGGGTCGTAGCCCTATTTTCAAACAATAATGTAGTTGAAGTCTCCAGTCTGACAATGGGCTACATGGCATCGTTATTGGTTAACGTCTACACAAATGTCTGTTTCGAAAACACAAACATATTCCATTGTCCTTACGAATGTATGAATTAAATGACAATCTTCAATATCTTAAGCCAAAAGATTTAAAAAAAAGATCAATTTTTTTGTGAAACAGTTGGTGTAAAAGTAGGAATAAAACAGATTAGTGAAGCATTTGACGCAGTTTCAATGACGCTCGAAATCGTGTATGTCTATTGAGACGCCGACTGAGAATTGAAAGTTCAGTGTTTAGCTTCGGATTTTAAAGTGCTTCTTCTTAAGGCGCCTTTTCGTGGCGATGGTGGGAGGTCTTCGTAGCGAGCGCTCATCGTGGCACCATCTCGTAACGTCCTTCAGCCACTAGATCCTTCGTCTCCCATCTCACATTTTCCCTTGTACTTTCTCTTTAACGATGAGGTGCAGTAACTAGTATCCTTCGCCTCTTATGTGTCCTAGATTTTGAGTTCTCCTTTGTTTCCTATTGAGCAATAGTTATTTATTGCTTTTTCATCCGACTGAGCACTTCATCGTTTGAAATTTTCCATACAAAGTACAAGAAAGATATGGCGATGTAGATACATTTCAAAAGCGCCAGTTCTTAAACGTTTTTTGGTACTAATAAGTGGTCTTCTGGCGTGTTCTGTTCTATATATGATCTCTTTCTTGCAGCCACACTACTCATCCATGACAGTGCCAAAGTAGGAAATGTGTCATTACTCGTTTCGTAAATATTTATGAGTCGCACTAGATATCCCCTTGAGCATCTCGACAGCAGTAGCAGTAGAGCTTGGAGAAACAACTGATTACAAAATGACACCTAGTTCACAATACCGTAGCTAGATGACTACCGTTAACAACTTGGTCGACAACGGACGACTTACAACGCGGCGACGATCGGCTGTTTTGTAATTTTTTCACGAAACGTTAAGTCCTGTTTTGACTCGGAGGCGGTTTCAACAACAGTTTTACACACTATGGGACCCTTGCTCCACATGACTTTATGGAGCAAAGACGCCTTACACTTCAAGCTTGCAGTGAAATCACGGAAGACATTTTCCATAGGTTTATTGCTAAGATCAGTGTTCGTGTGTAGGAAGTTGGGAATCAAAATGGCGGACATATTGAGCAAGTGCTGAGTTAGAACAATTCTCAACAGAATGTTTACCATGGTAGTGTGTGTTTGTCTTTACAGTGAAGTGATTATTCAAAAACAGAATGGCGACATTCCGTGCGCCACCCTGTACTTCAAGGATGATACTTGTTTTAACTTGTCACGTTTTACTGAAAAGGTTGATTAGCTTCTTGGCCTTGGAAATGTTGATAAATAGGCCAAACTCTTCACTGCATTGGACTAAACTAACTAGCATGTGTCGGAGCGCAAGTAGATCATTTGCTATGACAACAGTGTCATCTGCGTATCTAATATTGTTAATTATCTTCCCCCCATGCCGTTGGTAGGGAGGCTTGCGTGCCTCAGCGATACAGATAGCCGTACCGTAGGTGCAACCACAACGGAGGGGTATCTGTTGAGAGGCCAGACAAACGTGTGGTTCCTGAAGAGGGGCAGCAGCCTTTTCAGTAGTTGCAAGGGCAACAGTCTGCATGATTGACTGATCTGGCCTTGTAACAATAACCAAAACGGCCTTGCTGTGCTGGTACTGCGAACGGCTGAAAGCAAGGGGAAACTACAGCCGTAATTTTTCCCGAGGGCATGCAGCTTTACTGTATGATTAAATGATGATGGCGTCCTCTTGGGTAAAATATTCCGGAGGTAAAATAGTCCCCCATTCGGATCTCCGGGCGGGGACTACTCAGGAGGATGTCGTTATCAGGAGAAAGAAAACTGGCGTTCTACGGATCGGAGCGTGGAATGTCAGATCCCTTAATCGGGCAGGTAGGTTAGAAAATTTAAAAAGGGAAATGGATAGGTTGAAGTTAGATATAGTGGGAATTAGTGAAGTTCGGTGGCAGGAAGAACAAGACTTCTGGTCAGGTGACTACAGGGTTATAAATACAAAATCAAATAGGGGTAATGCAGGAGTAGGTTTAATAATGAATAGGAAAATAGGAATGCGGGTAAGCTACTACAAACAGCATAGTGAACGCATTATTGTGGCCAAGATAGATACGAGGCCCACACCTACTACAATAGTACAAGTTTATATGCCAACTAGCTCTGAAGATGACGAAGAAATGTATGATGAAATAAAAGAAATTATTCAGATAGTGAAGGGAGACGAAAATTTAATAGTCATGGGTGACTGGAATTCGAGTGTAGGAAAAGGGAGAGAAGGAAACATAGTCGGTGAATATGGATTGGGGCTAAGAAATGAAAGAGGAAGCCGCCTGGTAGAATTTTGCACAGAGCACACCATAATCGTAGCTAACACTTGGTTTAAGAATCATGAAAGAAGGTTGTATACATGGAAGAACCCTGGAGATACTAAAAGGTATCAGATAGATTATATAATGGTAAGACAGAGATTTAGGACCCAGGTTTTAAATTGTAAGACATTTCCAGGGGCAGATATGGACTCTGACCACAATCTATTGGTTATGACCTGTAGATTAAAACTGAAGAAACTGCAAAAAGGTGGGAATTTAAGGAGATGGGACCTGGATAAACTGAAAGAACCAGAGGTTGTACAGAGTTTCAGGGAGAGCATGAGGGAGCAATTGATAGGAATGGGGGAAAGAAATACAGTAGAAGAAGAATGGGTAGCTCTGAGGGATGAAGTAGTCAATGCAGCAGAGGATCAAGTAGGTAAAAAGACGAGGGCTAGTAGAAATCCTTGGGTAACAGAAGAAATATTGAATTTAATTGATGAAAGGAGAAAATATAAAAATGCAGTAAATGGAGCAGGCAAAAAGGAGTACAAACGTCTCAAAAATGAGATCGACAGGAAGTGCAAAATGGCTAAGCAGGGATGGCTAGAGGACAAATGTAAAGATGTAGAGGCTTATCTCACTAGGGGTAAGATAGATACTGCCTACAGGAAAATTAAAGAGACCTTTGGAGATCAGAGAACGACTTGTATGAATATCAAGAGCTCAGATGGAAACCCAGTTCTAAGCAAAGAAGGGAAAGCAGAAAGGTGGAAGGAGTATATAGAGGGTCTATACAAGGGCGATGTGCTTGAGGGCAATATTATGGAAATGGAAGAGGATGTAGATGAAGATGAAGACAGAGCATTGAAAGACCTGAGTCAAAACAAGGCCCCCGGAGTAGACAACATTCCATTGGAACTACTGACGGCCTTGGGAGAGCCAGTCCTGACAAAACTCTACCATCTGGTGATCAAGATGTATGAGACAGGCGAAATACCCTCAGACTTCAAGAAGAATATAATAATTCCAATCCCAAAGAAAGCAGGTGTTGACAGATGTGAAAATTACCGAAATATCAGTTTAATAAGTCACAGCTGCAAAATACTAACACGAATTCTTTACAGACGAATGGAAAAACTAGTAGAAGGCGACCTCGGGGAAGATCAGTTTGGATTCCGTAGAAATACTGGAACACGTGAGGCAATACTGACCTTACGACTTATCTTAGAAGAAAGATTAAGAAAAGGCAAACCTACGTTTCTAGCATTTGTAGACTTAGAGAAAGCTTTTGACAATGTTGACTGGAATACTCTCTTTCAAATTCTGAAGCTGGCAGGGATAAAATACAGGGAGCGAAAGGCTATTTACAATTTGTACAGAAACCAGATGGCAGTTATAAGAGTCGAGGGACATGAAAGGGAAGCAGTGGTTGGGAAGGGAGTAAGACAGGGTTGTAGCCTCTCCCCGATGTTGTTCAATCTGTATATTGAGCAAGTAGTAAAGGAAATAAAAGAAAATTTCGGATTAGGTATTAAAATCCATGGAGAAGAAATAAAAACTTTGAGGTTCGCTGATGACATTGTAATTCTGTCAGAGACAGCAAAGGACTTGGAAGAGCAGTTGAATGGAATGGACAGTGTCTTGAAAGGAGGATATAAGATGAACATCAACAAAAGCAAAACGAGGATAATGGAATGTAGTCGAATTAAGTCGGGTGATGCTGAAGGAATTAGATTAGGAAATGAGACACTTAAAGTAGTAAAGGAGTTTTGCTATTTGGGGAGCAAAATAACTGATGATGGTCGAAGTAGAGAGGATATAAAATGTAGACTGGTAATGGCAAGGAAAGCTTTTCTGAAGAACAGAAATTTGTTAACATCGAGTATAGATGTAAGTGTCAGGAAGTCATTTCTGAAAGTATTTGTATGGAGTGTAGCCATGTATGGAAGTGAACCATGGACGATAAATAGTTTGGACAAGAAGAGAATAGAAGCATTCGAAATGTGGTGCTACAGAAGAATGCTGAAGATTAGATGGGTAGATCACATAACTAATGAGGAAGTATTGAATAGGATTGGGGAGAAGAGAAGTTTGTGGCACAACTTGACCAGAAGACGGGATCGGTTGGTAGGACATGTTCTGAGGCATCAAGGGATCACCAATTTAGTATTGGAGGGCAGCGTGGAGGGTAAAAATCGTAGAGGGAGACCAAGAGATGAATACACTAAGCAGATTCAGAAGGATGTAGATTGCAGTAGGTACTGGGAGATGAAGAAGCTTGCACAGGATGGAGTAGCATGGAGAGCTGCATCAAACCGTCTCAGGACTGAAGACCACAACAACAACATCTTCCCGTTTATAACGAACCCGTCTGTATCTTTCGCCAACACTTCCCTGAAATTTGTTTCGGCGTAAATGTTAAACAAGAGAAGCGGTAGTATACAGCTCTGACGGACTCCTGTACTAATTGTAGTCGTTTCTCGTGTTCCTTGGCCAGCTTTTACGTCTGCGGTCTGACCCTAATACAGCACGTTGATGGTGTGTAAATCGGTTTGGTCAGTACCAGTTGGCCTCGAAATCCGCACCATCATTTTTATGTCTCACGCAGAGCACAAGAGGATATTTGGAGGATTATGGAGACCGCGCAGAGTGCTGCTGTCTGGCCGTGAGGTACAGTTCCTGTGTGAAGTCAGACTGAATTTCTATTTCTATGCATATCATTAAATTCTCAATCGTCACCCCTTTTGCTGTAGGCCTCCGTGATATCGAGCGTCATTCAGACCGCACATAAAATGTTTCTCTAATCTATTTTATTTCTTACTTTTGGACAAATCATTTCACAAAACATTTGACAGCTTTTTTTCTTCAAAGTTTAATTTTACTTTCAAGTTTTGTTTATAAAGCAGCTCTTCGTGAAATATTTCAATTTTCCCTCAATTCAGTAATTGAGTTTTTCTTAATCGCACTGTTTGCTTTCAAGCAAATAAACCAGACCTAATGCTGGTCAACACTTCGACTGGTTGTACAAATTGGGACAAGTATCCAGTTTGTCGCTTATACGCGCATGGGTGTATGTGTTTTAGTTTAAGTAGTGTGTAAGCTTAGGGACTCATGACCTTAGCAGTTAAGTCCCATAAGATTTCACACACATCATCTGTCGAGCAGTTAAGTCCCATAAGATTTCACACACATCATCTGTCGTTTATAGGGAACCTTTTTTTCGCTCCGCTCAAACATTTGATCAAAAACACATATTATGTTAATTTTGTTACTAAAAATATTAATATTTAAAGTTTTTGAAATACATGTAGATAGCGTTTAAATTTTTCGCTCGGCTTTTCCTTCTCGCCATTTAAGCATAAATAATTAAAATTTCCCCTTTAGAGGCTGTTGGCGCGAACCGAACTTCTTCCACACGATATCGCAAATGAACTAAAAGAATCTCATGACTAGATACTGGGTATGTGACAGTTTAATTCCGCTTGATAAAGGTAATGAACATGAAAACTATTTTGATTGATTAGTATTACTCATAAAAAAATGTTCAAATGTGTGTGAAATCTTATGGGACTTAACTGCTAATGTCATCAGTCCCTAAGCTTACACACTACTTAACCTAAATTATCCTAAGGACAAACACACACACCCATGCCCGAGGGAGGACTCGAACCTCCGCCGGGACCGGCCGCTCAGTCCATGACTGCAGCGCCTTAGACCGCTCGGCTAATCCCGCGCGGCGTATTACTCATATTCCCTAGCTTTATCCTTCATGACGTTCAGTCCTTGCCAGTCGCTGCTTATACGTTCCGTTCCATTTAGAATGTTCAGATGACTACAATGAAGCATCGTTCAGTGAGTACAATGCATATTTTTTTCTTTTTTTAAAAGTTGTGTTCTATCTACCACGAGATCAGTGCGACATTTATAATTACAGAAAAAGCTGACTGGTTCGTGAACTTAGGCAGTCGCAGAAGTATGTCAATACAAAAATGAACAAACAATGTTGATTCATACTCGTTATGCTATCGGGGAGTTATTGGAAGGGTAAACATTGAAACAAGAGGCTGAAAAAAAAGAGAGAGAGTTGTGCCGTGACAGGTTGCACCGATAAAACACTATCAAATGTACTTAATACGGATCTGTTCACTTTTCGTATTACCTTTGTAAACATTCATTTATCTGGATCACACGATCTGAAAAAATCATAATTAAACCGTCAGCGAATAATTGAAACCGAAGATAATTTACATTGTCATCGGATTTAACTAATAAATTGGTCTTACGACATCTCTAAGTTCATAGACCAACCACTCGCATTGGCTTTATGCCTATAGGAGTACTGAGATAATTCCAATGGTTCCAATGGCTCTAAGCACTATGGGACTTAACATCGGAGGTCATCAGTCCCCTTGACTTAGAGCTACTTAAACCTAACTAACCTAAGGACAGCACAGACATACATGCCGGAGGCAGTATTCGAACCTGCGACCGTAGCAGTAGCGTGGTTCCGGAGAGGAGCGCTTAGATCCGCTCGGCCACAGCGGCCGGCTGAGATACTTAAAGGCTATTCTTAACTCTCCTAGGGATCGGATGAAGCGGAGCTCAAATTTCAGGAGTCTTGGATGTCAACGCTTCCCAAGAAAAGAATCCTGTCGTCACTGAGTTGTGGACTGTCGTTTCCTTTCCTTTCATAGTCTACGTATTTCAAGGCCATTGATAGCGGCAGTGAAAGGATTGTTGGTAAGCTCGTCTATATTACAACTGGAGGAGGAACATTTTTTTCGTGTTACAGAGTTGGTGGTGAGATCTTTTTTTATTATGTTGATGCATGTAGCATAAAAAACATAAGACAAGAACCGACACCAATTACTTTATAAAAGTATTCATCTGTCTTTCCAATGGACTGAATAGAATTCCTTGCTTAAACTTCAGTGTTCTGAACACGTTAACCTCCACGGATATCGATCCAAGCTGGTGAAGATTGTTTGAGAGCCGGTCCTTCAGTCTCCAACATTTGATAAATGCACAGCCGTATTCAAACGTGACAGTTACGTACATTGAACATTATCCACTTGAAGTAGCTTCGAAAACTGCATCCACAGAGGACAGCATCGAGAAGGTTCACAGTGTCATACTGGGTGACTGGTGATTAGACTTGTACAAAGTGACTGAAACCGTAAGCATCTCAGTAAAAAAGGGAACAGTTCATTCCACACGTTTAATTAACTAAGAGGACATTTGGTGCAAGATGGGTGTTGCATTTTTTGAACCCTGACCGACAGAAAATGCAAGAACGAAAGTCTCAGAACAGTTTGATCCACTTTTTTAAAAAATCTCTAAGTTTTTGATCAAATGTTTCAGCGGAGCGAAGATAATACTCCATAGAAATTAGAATTTTCATAGCCAACGAAGAGTGGCAAATGGACAAACTAACTAGCGAGAGGTCTAGTTTTGCAAAGAAAAAGAAAGTCTAATTGTTTGAAAGTAATCAGGGTAATTACAAAACTTAGTGATGCGAGGGAAAATTTCTGTCCTAATTGTCATAGCCAAATGAAGAGTGGGAAATGGACAAATGAGGTATCAAATTGACCAGCGTGACGTCTAGTTTCGCAGAACAAATTTTAAAAAAATTATTGTTCAGGTGCGAGTATGACTTGGGCTCTAAAAGTTCCGTGCAAAGTTATTTATACAGACAGTTCATCCCTCTCGAGAATCGTGAATCTCGACCATTTTTGCCTATTATTATTATTGGTAGGACATGTTTTGAGGCATCAAGGGATCACCAATTTAGTGTTGGAGGGCAGCGTGGAGGGTAAAAATCGTAGAGGGAGACCAAGAGATGAATACACTAAGCAGATTCAGAAGGATGTAGGTTGCGGTAGGTACTGGGAGATGAAGAGGCTTGTACAGTATAGAGTAGCATGGAGAGCTGCATCAAACCAGTCTCAGGACTGAAGACAACAACCACAGCAACATTGACACTGATACTGGCAACATGTCGGTCTCAAGGATTACAAGACTTTCGAAAAGGTTCTAACTTCATTAACATAAATATAACTTGAAGTCATGCAGGATGCAGGCGACCATCATTATAATAATCAGCAGATCTCCATTCAGTGACTAGGTCGCAATGGTAAAAATCAGACATCAGGCGAAGAGAGACTTTATTGCTCATTGACGCGTTTAGAAATTTATCCATCATCAGATGTCCAGGAGCGATTACTGCACGTTGATATGGTGTTTGAAGCTGTGTGCGAAACAAATACTTTCAGACTAATCTCTGTCATATCCAAGTGCAGTAATCGCTCCTGGAGATCTGATGATGGATAAATTCCGAATCACGTCATATCACTAATGAAATCATTCCTTGCCTTATATTTGACTTTTACTATTGCTAACCAGTCAGCCTGAATGCAGAACTATTGATTGTTTTGACTGCATATTTGCGTCGGATTACAAATAACAAAAGAAATATTTTTCCCTGTGATATAATTACAAATTAACAGTTTTCAGATTTTTTTTCCCGTACTAGAACTGTAGAACCGCTTCTTGCCAAATGTCATGGTTCTAGGCAAAGATATGCAGATTTTGATGAGTGAGTTTCCGCGTATCAAAATAGGTGGCATAAATGGCCGTACCTTTTTACTGCTCTGAGTTAGAAGCTAACGTTTTTATCCATACAAGGGATCATAGACTTAAGTATGCGAAGTAAGTTTCAGCTTGACAACTATCCCCGTTTGTCAGACAAACGGACAGACAAACAGTCAGTCAATCTGATAACAGATGACGTTTTTTCCTGTGATATAATAAAAAATTTCCAGTTTTCAGATTTTTTTCTTTTGGTTGTGCTGTGAAACCTTGCCAAATTTTATGATTCTTTGTCAATGGGAAGTACACTGTAGATTTTGATGTGTGAATTTGCGAGTATCAAAATGTGTTACCTGAATGGCCGTATCTTTTGGTTACATTTATTACACCTCCAGCGGCCTATCGACCTTAGTATGTGACATTAATTTCAACCCGTTACTGGGAAAAAGGGTTTAAACAGTCACGTAGATGGATAGATAGATAGATAGATAAACAGACAGACAGACAACAAATTGATCCTACAAGGGTTCCGTTTTTATCGACTGGTATATGGAACACTAAAAAAACATTTAATTGTTTGAAAATAATCAGGGGAATTATCCTTAGTATTTTTTGGCATCCCGTTCCACTCCCTTCCTGAGTGTGCCGAGGATGATTGTTAGTATAGCTTTGCATGATATGTTATCAGTATAGCTTGGCCGATAGCGGGGATACATGTGGGTGCTAAAAATTTTTGTAGACTCGCACCTCAAAACACGTTTTCAGAATCTGGATGTGCGTCAGGTGATATTTCTGGCCGTTTTCGTTACTCTCTGCTATGAGACAGATACGAGTCTGACCACTCGCTCCGAGCTCCTACGTATGCGCTTCATGACCGATATTAGTCGTACCTGATATGGATGCATGCATTTGAGCAGGAGGGGAAAGTGGGGTAAGACGGGCAGTAGGGTACCGTGTTTCTGATTACATTATTTATTCCCTCTGGTGGAGAGAGACAGAATTACACTCTACTTGGCAAGAAGAAAGAACGACCATCCTGGCGTGTAGTTGCTGTTCAGCTCACTGCGCCTTTGAAGGTAGGTTTATTGTACGATATCACCTGACTAATGTTCTTTTATTTTCAAACTACATGCATTTCACTGTCATTAACTTACAAAAACTCTATTTAGTTAGGAATATTAGATAATTAGTAAGTATTTGTACACTAGCAAACAACAGAAATTTGGTTCAACAATAGCGGGCCTTTGTTTCGTTTTTGTAACCTCTGCACTCTGGATACGACCGGGTATGCGGAGTGCGGTAAGATTGGGCATTAATAGCACACTACAAACTTTTTTGCGGTGTAAAATATGTTGAGAACTTACCAGACGCCAAACAGACAATTATTGATCAAAGAGAGCATGAAAGGGGCAATAGATAAAGTATTGTGGGCTAGGATGGAGTAATTAAATGCTGCAAGAATCTAGACTGCTCCTCAAAGTATCTTATAAGATACATTTGAAAAGGCTAGGATTCAGAAAAGCAGAAGAAGACACATTCAAAGCAAATCAATCAAAAAGAGACGCATGTGAAAAACCAACATAAAAAAGGTGTGTCATCAAAAAATTCTCAGTCCTTCGACAGTGATTCTATGGATGAAAGCGATAAAAACACATCAGCTGTCAAATGTCTGTATTGTGACGACGTATTTTCAAACTCAGAAGAATGAGAAGATTGGGGTAAATGAGGAAGATTTCTTTGCTGGGCTCACGAAAGCTTCACTAGAGCATATGATGAGAATTGTTATTTTACATGTGAATTTCGTAAATGTATTAAGTTACATTTCAATGAAATTTTCTGCCGCTTTTCCACTGAAAAGGTTGTTTTTCTATATTCCCATTAAGTTAGCATGTGTAGTCGCTCCTACTTCACTAGTGGGGTAAGACTGTGATTTTACTTTTTCTGCAAAAGAGCCTCTCATTAAAGAAACACTGAAGCAATGACTTTTCAGGAATAATATATTGTACCCAATTAAACAGTGAATACTTTTAGTAAATCTGACAATCTCTAGGTAAGATAGTTTAGCTGCAAAAGGCCTTAGAGTATTAGCTACCCGATCTTACACCATTTTCCCATAGCTGACTATGAAATATGTAAGCGTTTTGTAAGCAATATCTGCCGTAGACAAAATTACTGATTCAAATGTCCTACCAGTAAGTCAAAATTTACAATTTGTTTTGTCCATAATTGAGTTTGTATGGTAATTTCATTTAATATTGCACTGATTTTTGTTTTATTCAACTTTTCCCTTCGTAATGTTATTACTTTTCTGCTGGTCTGAATGGCTATTAGTCAAGTTTTTATAGGGTAACATTGTCGTAGATATAGTCTCGTCTTCTCCTAGATCGCAGAGTTTGAAATATTATCTGTTAAGTCATTGACGTGAGTAGTTACTTCTTGGTACACACTATATGTCTGTGAATGACACTAAAAACCTATCTAAATATTCAATACGAACGTAATTTCTTGGGTGGACGTTATTGTGGTACTGCATCAAAAGCTCTTAAGAATCGTCGTCGGCGTTTCGGAAGACGACGACGAGGACGACATAACGATACGAGTGAGTCAGACTTGTAAGCGTAAATCTAAGAGTCTTGATATGCTGGGGATTCTGGAGGAGACGTTTAAGCAAATCAGGAGCTATCATTTAACGAATTATTTTATTCAGCGCTTAATAATTACAGATTACAGACGTATCTTAATGACGAGAAAGTGACCTCGATCGCTCAGAACAGCACGAAAATGTGCTTAGAATACAAATCGCTCTTCGCAAAAACAGTGGTATGAGCCATTCGCATGCAGAAGTGCGCGTCTTACCACGAGAGCCGTTTGAACGATCACCTATTCAAGCTCTGAAGGAGGAACTTCGGTAACGCGAAGAAACAAATAGCGATACAATAGAACGTTACGGCCAACACACAGCCATCGAAGATAGCAAAATACTTCCAAACTCTTGATGTGGATAAGCTCTACATGAGAATCATTGTTCATTTCATAAGACTATAATGTGAAAACCACAAGTAGAGTTTCACGATCGTCATCTCATCTTCAGACTTCTCTCTTTGCCATAGAATCAAACTCCTGCATCGAAGAACAAGCCTATGTTACAGAATGCTTGGCGAAATGCTGTTTCTGACACTGTCACACATAATATAATCATTTGAAAATGTAAATAATATATCATTTGATGTTACACTGCTTGAATGCAAAAGTGATCTTGAATGTGAGAAGGCGCTCTCAGTCAGATGTGCATGTTGTTCTGCTCCATTTTGGTTCGTCTAAGTCAACGAAATCCCACGCTTACACTCTGAAGAGTGAATGACTGTGCAACACTATCAGTTCACCAGAGGGAAATATAGAAATAAATCACGCTTTTCAAACACGTGTTTTTGCTCCAGTTACATCGATATTTCGTTTCTTCGTGTCAAAGAGGTTCCTCACTTATCCCTTGAATAGATAATCATCCAAATGGCTCTCGCGATAACATGGACAGTTTTGCATGGGAATTGCTCACAACACTGGTTTTGAGATGAGGGGTATATTTTCTCAGGAAATTTTCGAGCGGTTTTGAACATTCGTCATTACACACTTCCTTTTTTGGGTACAATATTGTTAAGAAGTTCGTAATTGTTCCTACCACTATACACGTCTTCAGAGAAACATAGAAAATGTATTGTCCAGTCACATTAATGCAACCACCTGTCAAAAGCCCGATTAACCACCTTCTGCAGCGCCCAGCACTGCGAGACATGCAAGGAGAGTGTCAATGTGGTTCTGTAAGGTAACGACATGAATATGGAACTGTGTCCACTACAGCGCCATAGCCAGCTGCGCTAGGTTTGCCAGTTGAGAGCATCCATGGCGCGAACAACCCTATCGAGTAGATCCCACAGATTGCTGATACCGGGAATTTGGTGGCCAGGAGAGCAGAGTAAACTCATCCTGGAGCTTTTCGAACCACGCACGTACACTGCGACCTGTGTGACGCATTGCATTGTCCTGCTGGTAGATGCCATCGTGCCGAGGAAGAACGAACTTCATGCAGTGACGAGCATAGTCCCGAAGGATAGAGTCATACTTGTGTTGATCCACTGGACCTCGCAGAATGACGAGATGACCCATGGAATGCCACAAAACACTTCCCACATCACGATGTTCTAGCCGCTTGTCTGGACTCATCCGATGATTGTTGGGGAGGGGGTTTGCCGTCAGAGGTTTCAAGCTGTACATACCAACGGTCATCTGTCCGACAGGGTGTAAAACATGCTTCATTTGAAAAGGCCACCTGTCGCCACTCATTGGACGTCCAATTGCCGTATTCGCGTGCAAATCCCAGCCTTTGTCGCCAATGATCCGCAGTCAGCGTGGGAGCATCAAACAGGCACCTGCTGCGGAGGTCCGTACGCCGAGCGGCAGTTGAAGAGACACTACTGGTAGCCCATTGGTTCATCTGGGCGGTCAGTTGCTCAACAGTTGCACGTCTATTCGCTCGTACACATCTCTAGTTCACCCCTGTCTCTATGGTACATGGTACATGGTACACCACTTGCTCGGCGCCTGTTTCGCATAACGCCATTTTGCCTTTCACGGTCAAAAACGATCATCCGATTTGAAAAAAATCATAACTATTATGTTATTTGAGATGTGTGTGTGAACAACATACTGCAGGAAAGAGCAGACTCTCGAGTTTTAATGTTTCCCGCGAGGTGGCAGCAGTGCGTGCCCACTTCAGTTCTATTAAAAATGGTGTCTGGACAACAGAAAGCATTTTGTCTTCTACGTTCTGCGCAGTGCGGGTCAGTAATGACTGTTCAGCGTGACTTTCTTAATAGATATGGTGTGGATGCTTCTACAGCACAGAGAACTGGATGATGACAGGAACAATTCCGAGGAACAGGTTGTTTGCGTAAAGGCAAATCGCCGGGCCGTCCCCGAGTGTCTGACACAGACTTCGAACGCATCCGCCATAGTTTCACAAGGAGTCAAATCCGTTCGCCGTACAGCTCAACAGTTTAACATGCCACCGATGTCCGTCTGGCGTTGGTTGCGTCGACGTTTACACATGAAACCATACAAAATTCAACTACTGCAAGCTTTTCTTGGTGGTGACAAACAATAACATGTGGAGTTCTGTAATTTCGTTCTTGGCAAGATGGAGGATGACAGTTTTCTTCCACGTTTAATCTTTAGTGATGAGGCAACATTCCATTTAAATCGAAAGGTGAACCGTCATAATGTGAGAATGTGGGGTACAGGACAACCAGATGAAGTTGTCGAAAATTTTGGGTATTTTGTGCAGTTTCAAGTGAAAAGGTGTATGATCCATTATTCTTTGCCGAGAACACTGTTACAGGAAGCAAATATCTCGATATGCTTGAGGACTTCCTTTTCCCATAGTTGGAGACTGATTCGAACGACTTCGTTTACCAACAGGCTGGGGCACCGTCACACTAGCATTTGGAAGTGCGGGAAATTCTAAATCAAAGGACTACTGAAGGATAGATCGGTCGCACTGGACTAAATGATCCAGCCTTATATTACGGGCCTCCAAGGTCACTGGACCTGACTGTATGTGGTTATTTCGTGTGGGGGTTTACAAATGCCTCTGTTTATGGGCTTTCGTTACCAACAACAAAGAATGAACTGAGACACCGTATAACAGAATCTGCGGAAGCGGTAACTCAAGACACGCCCGCTGCAGTGTGAGAATAATTTGAATACCGCATTGACACACGACGTGCATCTCAATGGCAGCATATTGAACTCCTATGAAAAGGCTTGAAAAAAATTTTTTGAATTTCCCGTTCATCAAACAAACAAAATCCAGCATCCACAGAAGTAGCCTCTATAACACATTACGAGAATTTAGTATACCCAGTAAAATCATTAGGATGATACAACTGTGCATGGATGGCTCCCAGGCTGCAGTGAAGTTCAGAGGATCCATATCCCCCACCGTTCCCATTAAAACAGGCTCACGACAGGGAGACGCTCTTTCATGTGTCCTCTTCAACCTTGCACTAGAGAAAGTGGTTCGGGAGAGCAATTTACATCTATACAATGGTCCTATTCGAACACAGTGAAGTAAAACTCCTGGCTTTAGCAGATGGTATAGTGTTGCTGAGTGAAATTGAAGAAGAACTGAAAGACATTTACAAATCTCTCAGGCACAGTGCCAGCAAAATCGGGCTTTTGATTAACCAAGAGAAAACCGAATATATGGAAATAGGTCGAGTCATAAACCCAAGTCGCCGGCCAGTGTGGCCGAGCGGTTATAGGCGCTTCAGACTGGAACAGCGCGACCGCTACGGAAAAGATGGAAAGATGACATAGAGAAGGACATCGCAGCATTAGGAATTTCCGCGGGGTGGAGAGAGGCTGCGTGAGATAGAAGGCTGTGGAAGCAGATCGTTGATGCAGCGCGTGGTCTGCAGGGCCTGTGATCGCTGAGAAGATAGATAGATAGATAGATAGATATGTTTATTAGTTTCAGAAATATAAACGTGCCAAATCGGATGATTCCTTTTGATACACCGTGTATTTTAACCACGCGAACAGTTTACAAACATAGCTGTTTCGTATATGCTTCTACCGCTGACCCGAAAGCCAATGATTATGCCCTATTGGACGTCAGATAAATCGCTCTGATTCCGCATTACAACATCTACTTCAGTGTTTTCAATGTTAACTGGATACGGTTTAGATGCCCTCCACTGGTAGTGCTGCCACCTGCACAGTCTGTGAGTGATCATTGCACGTTGACGTCGAACATAAGCGATGGCCACTTTAATGTCACTGGTTCGTTAGGAATGCGAATGCGAAACGTTGGCCGTATACTTGCGTGGCGCTTATAATTCACAGCTTTCGTGTTTCGCCTGTAATGCCGCTGTTTGCCCTGAGCCAGTTAATTCTAATGTCAGCGTAATGGAACGCAGTGAATGCCTAGTGGCCGGGCCGTACGCTCAGCCGGCCTGCAGTGCGCCTTGTTCCGTGTTCTAGGAAGCGCGGCATCGCAGGTGGCCTAGCGTAGCCTGCAACCCGCAGCCTGCAGCCATCACTCGCGTCACAACCGGGAACTTAATTAGCCGGCCGCTCACCTGCGGCGCTCCGTAGCCTGCTGGCCGCTCATTGTGTGTGTCTCGAAGCCATCCGCTGCTCCCGTATCCGTCGCATCCAGCCGTAACCCAGTGAGATCATTACCACTTGGTCCCAAGCACCTGGCCTTTTAATTAAAGCATTTCCCCGAAAAATGGCTGCTGTTAGCCAATGGAGTTCTCCTACGTCTGTGACGGCATTGCCATTCTGTAAAAACAGGAATAAAGAAAGAAAGAAAGAAAGAATATCCTGAGGAAAGCCACTTGTGATAGTGGCCGGATCGCAGGAACATGTACACATTGATGGCGCGGTCACAGAGACAGAAGAGTTTTATTGACTATGGCAATTGCCACCGAAGCCTACGCTTACAAATGACAGCTCTAATTTACTCGTTTCTTTGTGAAAATGAGTTTTCGTTGACTTATCTTCTATATGTGAAACAAGATAGAACACGACAAACAGGTCAACCAACGCTCCTCAGAACTTTAGTAACTTACGAAACTGATAAAAATTGGCATAAATTAATAATAAATAACTATCATTCTACAGTGCACAGACAAAATACAATGCACGTTAATGTGAAAGCTTGTTTCCAAGATCACTGACAAATAAAATATTAACCTTGTAACGTATTACTATCTTTACGACGCTTCTCATCAAGCCTTATACGTTATCTCGCATTTCTAGCTGCTTCTCTCACACAAATAATGATAAAAATTCAGAAATTCAGGGTCGTCACCAGCCCAAGCCCTTCCTAACCATTTAGAAAACAACGGAGCTGGAAAATTATTAGTTTAATTACTTTAATAATTTAATCACAAGTAAACAAATTTCTTTAAGTAGCACTCCATGTCGTACATGAAGCAACTTGATTAATTCAGGATTGGAAATCGGAGTAAGTGGGTGAGATCAACACAGAATTTATCTTTCACGTAGGTTATTTGGTTCAAATGGCTCCGAGCGTCGTGCGGTAGCGTTCTCGCTTCCCACGCCCGGGTTCCCGGGTTCGATTCCCGGCGGGGTCAGGCATTTTCTCTGCCTCGTGATGACTTGGTGTTGTGTGCTGTCCTTAGGTTAGTTAGGTTTCAGTAGTTCTAAGTTCTAGGGGACTGATGACCATAGCTGTTAAGTCCCATAGCGCTCAGAGCCATTTGAACCATTTTTTTTGGCTGTGGTTATCAGTCCCCTAGAACTTAGAACTACTTAAACTTAACTAACCTAAGGACATCACACACATCCATGCCCGAGGCAGGATTCGAACCTGCGACCGTAGCGGTCGCGCAGTTCCAGACTGTAGCGCCTAGGACTGCTCGGCTACCGCGGCCGCCCACGGTAGGTTATTTATTGTATCTAAGTATTTGGTTGCACATCCTAAGTACACATAACTGGTGCCTGACTAGAAATATTTAAGTACGAATTACCTGAGAATGTAACAGAGCACAATTGAACTACACCAAGAAGAAACACAGAAAACAGTGGTGGGATACAATGATACTATCATCACCTTTGCATTCATACCTTAAAAATATCTCAGTGAGATTCGCATTACGATTTTACGGATGCACTAATCTGGACAGAAGTTTAACCAATGCACAAGGCTGTGTGATAATTATTCAACATACTAACTGCGTCTGCTGCTTGCAAACGGCTAAACTAGAGCACGTGGTGCATTCCGAATCAAACTGTTGTGCCGCTCGTAGAAATCGCACGAAAGAACAGATATTCTTGCAGAAATTATAGCTCATTAAACAAGCAAACTGTTAAAATAAAGCCTATTGAGGTGCCGTGGTGGACCAGAAGGGTCATTGATTACCAAACACGTGGCACAAAATCGACACACAAAGACAAAAGCAACTTCCACAAAATATAAGATTAAAAATGATTAAAAATCATACTCGCTTCAACACAGTATTACACTCACGTACGGTTGAAATGATCCTAATCAGATTTACCGTTTGAAATTCTACTTCATCGTTGTTCAAAATGAACAAAGTAACTTCCACACTTCTAACTCAAATATCCAAAAATCGCCTATTTAAAGCAATATAATTATGGAACATTCGGAAAAATAACTTGCTTCACACTCTTCAGTTAAGCTGAAGTTCTTAAGTATTACAACAGTTAAACATAACGAAGTCCTGACTCAACCTGCTTCCTATCCTCTGACACCCCCCTTAAGAGCTACGATCCGTACTCACCACGCCTTCGCCGAAGAGTGCCCTTTCTCCTTCGAGATTACCTAGCTCCCCGTGCAGCGGAAGCTGCCAGAGGGGTATCCCTCCGTCACCAAGCTCACGCACAAAAACAGCCTTCGACTAAGATGGATAAAGCTCTCTGTTCAGGCACTGGAAACCTATGTTGGTCATCCTGTGCTCTCCTTAGAACGAGAAGCAACATCGTCTGCTCCCAGCAGACGAAGATCAACTCAGCGTTTCCCAGAAAACAAAACCGAAACCCCACACTAAAAGACACATATAATATTCAATAGGCTTTATTTGAGTGCTCAGTCTTTCTGGAAGAGTTCATGAATTGAGCTAAAACCAGGTAGTAAAGTGAATCAGTTGTACGGAATTCGACAAGCGTCTTATGAAACGACTTCACAGAGACGTTTCAACCTCCTTGCATTTTCCTGAGCTGTACATCTCTTCTGAATGTAGAGGGATGCTCAGTCCTTTAGGCTTTAGGACCAATGAATGGGAAAAGACGAAGAACACATTAAGGACGCGTAAGTATTGGCATGGCCATGTTGATAGGCGGAAGTGTGTGTGTGTGTGTGTGTGTGTGTGTGTGTGTGTGTGTGTGTGTGTGTGTGTGTGTGTGTGTGTGTGTGTAGACCAGTCTATTATAGTGTAGAGAAGACCTGAAGTGTTGGAATTAATGGTCAACATTTTTATGTATATTTGTAATTTATGTGTATTCGATAAAAGCATTGTGCACAGCACACAAATCCATTGAAAACTAGACCTGTTTGTGATCATTTGCTGTTTGTATAAACTAAATATGGTTTTATTTATTATCTTATTTATTATCTCTTGTTGTTAATATAGCACGTCAAATATAATTATGTAAATGATTCGTGGAAGAAAGAAATAAATAATACTGAATCCGAAGCAGTAGGTAAAGAAATCTTTAGTGTTCGATGTTTTTCTCATTCACATCAGTATTTTATACTCTCTTAGCCACCCAGTCGTATATTACGGATGTTACTTAGTGTTGTGCTATGTCCTCTTTTAGATAGCGGTTTAAAACTTTTAGTCTTGTTAACAGATAATGTCACGACGGGCTGAGTCAAAAAGCCTTAGAGAGATGGAACAGGAGAAGACGGCAAGGCGTCCTTATGCAAAAACTACCGAGTGGGTTCTGCTGACAGAGCAAAAATATAGCCCAGTCCTCACAGTGGGACAACTAGAACATATTTCTACGAACGCTGCCGAGACTGTAACATCACTGACACAGCAGAAGAATGGAAACGGACTCTTAGCAACCTGCATTGCCACACGTACTGGCACTGTGTTACTTCCTTGGTCTACGAGACAAGGAGTTATGGCCTGGTGAAACACTGGTCAGTCGAACCATCATAAATTCTGCCCGTTTCAGCTATGCAGGGTCTGTCACCGCCTGCAGCCAGCTACGAGAGGTACTCCACGCCATTCGTCGACCCGAAATGGGTCATCTAGCTGCTGCTGTTAGATGCTGCCATCGCTACCTGCAGAACTAGCTGCGGCTAGATCTGATGCCTCTGTCATCTAGCTTGGGTACCATGTGATGGTCGACTTCTTCCGACTGTAGGATGTCTACCTGTGGGTCCGTGGTACACACCTGATCCGAGCTAGCTGTCGAGCCACCGCCTGCCCTGTGCAGGCACACTACTACAGCAGGCTTACCCCTAAGGGCCAGCGATGTTGCACTCTGTGCTAGGTTCCAACTTTCCTAGCTCAAGTCGCGCGTCTGTACCAACCAGCGTGACCGACTTCTGCGGAGTCTGTCACGACAGCAGCTAAAACACCTACTTGGGCATCATCATTTGTTGCAGGTCGTGGTTGACGTTTCACATGTGGCTGAACACTTCCTGTTTCCTTAAATAACGTAACTATCCGGCGAACGGTTCGGACACTTGGATGATGTCGTCCAGGATACCGAGCAGCATACATAGCACACGACCGTTGGGCATTTTGATCACAATAGCCATACATCAACACGATATCGACCTTTTCCGCAATTGGTAAACGGTCCATTTTAACACGGGTAATGTATCACGAAGCAAATACCGTCCGCACTGGCGGAATGTTACGTGATACCACATACTTATACGTTTGTGACTATTACAGCACCATCTATCACAAAGCGAAAAAAGTGGTCCAAATAAAACATTCATATTCCTTTACGTACTACACGAATATGTAATAAAAAAATCGGGTTCCTATTTAAATAAACGCAGTTGATATCCGTTTGACCTATGGCAGCGCCATCTAGCGGGCCAACTATAGCGCCATCTGGTTTCCCCCTTCAAGCTAGACAAGTTTCGACCTTTGCAGTTTTTTCGTTGGACGCTTATTTCGTGAGATATTTCGTCCGGTCACGATTAATGGACCAGGGCTCAGAAAACCACGAATCAGAGTAACTAAACAAAAATCTCAGGAAAATCAGTGCGGGTGGTAACCTTACCTGAGTACTTGGCAGTAATATTTCTTGTCGGTATATCAGTTTGTACTGAGTAGTACCTCTTATAGATTGCAGTCTTTGCCTACCCTTCGAATTTTACTTTTCTCTCTCCACTGCGAAGACCGAAAGAAGTGATGAGTATGATTAACAGACTGGTCTAGCATTCGGAAGGACTGGATTTCAAATCCTTGTTCGCCCACCCGGGTTTAGCATTGCTATGGTTTTCCTAAATTGCTTTAGCCAAATGCCAGTAGGGTTTCATCGAAAATGTCACGGTCGATTACCTCCCAACCCCTGTTGTCTCTGAACTTCTGATGCTTCTGCAATGACCTTTTTGTCGAGGGGACATTAAACTGTATTTCCGTCTTTCCTTCGTTCTGTACAGCGAAGAACAAGGGACGAGACGCGTTAAGAGACTGGGCACTGGAGGAATGGGTTTCAAATCCACGTCAGTCCCAGATGTAGTTTTTCATAAATTCTCTTGATCACCGATGCCTTTGAGAGCGCCATGTCCTAATAATAGCTTCAGCCATGTCTGTCCAAGCTACAGTGTGTCCCTGATAACGATATATATTAATACTGCGTTATCTTTCCCACTGAGAAGATACCTTCTACTACGTAATTTTTCACCAAGCATTACTTTTTCTTTGCACTGCTGCCCTCAGCAGTTTCTTAGGCGCTTTCATTTCGTCCAGTGTTTGATATGCTAGTGTTGTAATATCTCCCAAATGTTTCCCGCATATTGAGACGTTCATTGAATGAATACATTCTCTAAAATTAATTTGTTTCATCGTCAGCACTCGAAGACACCTATGTATTGTTACGAGACAAATTAATAAGGAAACGGGCGAGCAAAATTTTATGAGTTCAAACAGCCTACGTTTCTCAATCACGCCGGCCGGAGTGGACGAGCGGCTCTAGGCGCTACAGACTGGAACCGCGCGACCGCTACGGTCGCAGGCTCGAATCGTGCCTCGGGCATGGATGTGTGTGATGCCCTTAGATTGGTTAGGTTTAAGTAGTTCTAAGTCTAGGGGACTGATGACCTCAGATGTTAAGTCCCATAGTGCTCAGAGCCATTTGAACCATTTTTTTCTCAATCACGCAGAAGTATCAACAACCGCCAACGAAGAAGCGTAGACATTTCAGCACCTTTACTCGGTCAGGACGACAGCAACGTCGACCTCTTGCTTGCGAGTGCGATGGTTAGAAGAGCACATACTGCCTTCGTTACTCCTGCAACGTTATGTAAGACACACTAGGTAGGACGCAACATCGCCTAGCAGGAGTTTGACCAAGAAGTAAAGACACTGTAACAAAGTCGTTAAGCAAATTTATCGGAACGGAAGACCGCAGAGAGCTCGAGAAGAGCGGAGCCGATTCGGTCAGTACGAAAGACATTGTAGAGCGGATCCTCTCCTCGACAACATAAATACTGCACGACCCCCCATCCCTCCATGCCCCTAGCTTAGAGCAATCGATCAGTAGGATCGATGGCGTTCATGTCACACGCACTCGATTCTTTGCTTATGTTGTGCTAACATCTGGTGTGTGAGATTTTTCTAATGTTAGCGTTGTTCTTGTTGCCACACGAGAAATCAGCGATAATGAAGCCCAGCATCCAGTACTGAAGTCAACACAGTAGCCAGCACTGATGAGTAGTCCAGGGTTCTACCAACAGGGCTTCGGTCCAGGGCAGAAGCTGCACTAAAGCTCCTGCATCGCACGAGTCTGACGGCCTACCGACCTGTTGGGCCCGGTTCAACATTCAGCACGACATCACAGTACACGACATAGCGGTCCGCCAACTGGATAACACGGGCAGTCGTCTGGGAGAGACTAAGTACTCTCAGAAATGACGTGTGAAAAATACATACGTCGGGGTCACCGCGCGAGGGTGACGTCCTCAGCAGCCTAGAGTCCCCTGTTGGATTCAGCGATTCTTCTCCGTATTACGTAGACACCAGCCGTAGCAGAAGACAGAACTACGACTTGCGTTCTGAACAATATATGGAATAATCTCGAATACTGTTTTATTGCGTCTAACGACACAGGTCCTCGGTCTGCATCCTGACAAAGCATTAGGGGCCCCCAGCCTGGCAGTGGGCGACGCCTCCAATCATCATGAACAGCAGTGTAACGTATTCTGAATAAGAAAATAAATGTCCATTTGGACAATCGCAATCATCATGACGACTATTAGCCATTTTGCTTTCGCAGATAGATAGCCTTTTCTGAGATTGCACACGTGTTATGATTTATACACTACTTGCTATTAAAATTGCTACACCAAGAAGAAATACAGATGATAAACGGTATTCATTGGACAAATATATTATACTAGAACTGACATGTGATTACATTTTCACGCAATTTGGGTGCATAGATCCTGAGAAATCAGTACCCAGAACAACCACCCCGGCAGGTAATAGCGGCCTTGATACGCCTGGGCATTGAGTCAAACAGAGCTTGGATGGCGTGTACAGGTACAGCTGCCCATGCAGCTCCAACACGATACCACAGTTCATCGAGAGTATTGACTGGCGTATTGTGACGAGCCAGTTGTTCGGCCACCATTGACCAAATGTTTTCAATTGGTGAGAGATCTGGAGAATGTGATGGCCAGGGCAGCAGTCGAACATTTTCTGTATCCAGAAAGGCCCGTACAGGACCTCCAACATGCGATCGTGCATTATCCTGCTGAAATGTAGGGTTTCGCAGGGATTCGCAGGGATCGAATGAAGGGTAGAGCCACGGGTCGTAACACATCTGAAATGTAACGTCCACTGTTCAAAATGCCGTCAATGCGAACAAGAGGTGGCCGTGACGTGTAACCAATGGCACCCCATACCATCACGCCGGGTGATACGCCAGTATGGGGATGACGAATACACGCTTCCAATGTGCGTTCACCACGATGACGCCAAACATGGATGCGACCATCATGATGCTGTAAACAAAACCTGGATTCATCTGAAAAAAATGACGTTTTGCCATTCGTGCACCCAGGTTCGTCGTTGAGTACACCATCGCAGGTGCTCCTGCCTGTGATGCAGCGTCAAGGGTAACCGCAGCCATGATCTCCGAGCTGATAGTCCATGCTGCTGCAAAACGTCGTCGAACTGTTCGTGCAGATGGTTGTTGTCTTGCAAACGTCCCCATCTGTTGACTCAGGGATCGAGACGTGGCTCCACGATCCGTTACAGACATGCGGGCAAGATGCCTGTCATCTCGACTGGTAGCGATACGAAGCCGTAGGGATCCAGCACGGCGTTCCGTATTACCCTCCTGAAATCACGGATTCCATATTCTGCTAACATTCATTGGATCTCGACCAACGCAAGCAGCAATGTCGCGATACGATAAACCGCAATAGCGATAGGCTACAGTCCGACCTTTATCAAAGTCGGAAACGTGATGGTACGCATTTCTCCTCCTTACACGAGGTATCACATTAACGTTTCATCAGGCAACGCCGGTCAACTGCTGTTTGTGTATGAGAAATCGGATGGAAAGTTTCCTCATGCCAGCACGTTGTAGGTCTCGCCACCGGCGCCAACCTTGTGTGAATGCTCTGAAAAGCTAATCATTTGTATATCACAGCATCTTCTTCCTGTCGGTTAAATGTCGCATCTCTAGCATGTCATCTTCGTTGTGTAGCATTTTTAATGACCAGTAGTGCATATTCACCCTTCCACGTTTCTTCCACTTCACACTATCGTATAGGCAGTCGCCTTGCTTGTTTTCTTATGCGAGATACACAGATCTCTTGGTGTACACAAAAGGGAAACGAAGAGACCAATATACCCTTTAATCATTTTCTACTAGTGTTATTGACGGCTGTATTTTTCGAGATGTCTGGTTGAAGCGAAGGTCTGTCTCGTTTCTGGAACTCTGAACAACAAGCCTTTACCGAGCGAGGTGGCGCAGTGGTTAACACACTGGACTCGCATTCGGGAGGACGACGGTTCAATCCCGCGTCCGGCCATCCTGATTTAGGTTTTCTCTAGGCAAATGACGGGACGGTTCCTTTGAAAGGACACGGCCGTCTTCCTTCCCTGTCCTTCCCTAATCCGATGAGACCGATGACCTCGCTGTTTGGTCTCTTCCCCCAAACAACCCAACCCAACAAGCCTTTGTGCTTATGGATAGGTCATTTAAAAAGGCGTAACACGAGCTTTGAAATGCAGCGGCGTTCTGCTACGGTCTCTTCTCCACTGAGCGGCGTCGCTTGGTGCCTACTCTTATCTCTTCTGCCGAACGCATCACTCCTGGTTTTTCATGGATGCCGTAAAAATTTGTTTTTCAAACATTGTGACCAGCCTCGCTGATGTAAAAGAGGTAAACTGCAGCTTTCCGCGAAGAAAATGCTCCTCTCGTGGGCTGTAAACTTCCCTCAGACATGTATAACGTTCCGCGTCGAAGCGCCGTTATAACTTCAACGGAAAGTCATTTGCAGTCCGCTAAATCACTTTTCCAAGATACTATCAACATTTTATGTGGGCGGAATTTTGTGTACATCTTACAGTTTACTTCCTTTCATTTCCTTCCGCTTTTGCGAAACAGAATTTGCGGCTTGTCTGCTGGCACTGACAGGAATGTTTCTATACGAATCTGATGCAGTCAGTGGACAATACTGTTTCATCGTAATAAAAGACGGATCCAGATGGAGCGTGTGCTGTGGTTTTTATCAAGAAATAAATTTATTATAACGCACTAAGAACATTTTATTTCGATAACAGTCCAGAACCTTTGGTCATTTGAAACGCTGCACAAAGAAACTTGCTCTCGGAGATGCTACTTTTTTTTACCAAGAGGTATGGCCTCCGTGGAGTTCGGAAGTGTATCTAGGAAATGTGGCAATAGGCTCCCTCAGACCTCTGAAGATGGGTCAGCTGGAAAAATTATCTCCACAGCAAATTACCCGTTGTGAAGTCCGTATTTGGGCACACCTGATTGGTGACAGTACACCGAAATTGTGCTTGCTGGTTGCTCTATGACAGCTGCATACTCTCTCGTGAGAAGTTACACGGGATGAAACTATGCCACAGGTGGTAAATGGTAACACTGAAGGGAACTGAACACGTCACATCAGCAAACAATCGCAGGTTGCTGATCTCCCTATCCGTCAGCTCGTTGATGTATAAAGAGAACAAGAGTGGTCCTATCACACTTCCCTGCGGCACTCCTGACTTTTGTCTCTAACAATCACTCGCCACCCATGACAGAGAGCTGGGTACTGTTAATTACAAAGTCCTCGACCCACTTACATATCTGAGAATCTATTCCATATAATCGGACCTTCGTGAATAATTTGAAGTGTTGTAATATGAAACGCTTTCCGGAAATCTAGCAATATGGGATCTGTATGTTGCCCACCATCCATGGTTAGCGGGATACTGTCGGAGAAAAGCGCAGTCTGAGTTTCGCACGAGTGATGCTTTATAAATCCGTGCTGACTTTTGGGCAGAAACTTCTCTCTCTCAAAGAAATTTATTATGTTATACCTCGTATGTATTGTATTGTATGTTAACAGGTGCCTAGAAACGACGGAGAGGCTCCGTCCCCGCCGCAGCCGCAGTGGTCCACAACCCCACGACGGCTACCACAGTCCACTTCACCCCTCCGCCGCCCCATACCGAACGACTCTTTCATGGTTATTGTGCGGTTCGGTCCCCGGTGGACACCCCCAGGGAACGTCTCACACCAGACGAGTGTAACCCCTATGTTTGCATGGTAGAGTAATGGTGGTGTACACGTACGTGGAGAACTTGTTTGCGCAGCAATCGCCGACATAGCGTAGCTGAGGCGGAATAAAGGGAACCAGCCAGCTTTCGCCGAGGCAGATGAGAAACCGTCTAAAAACAACCCACAGACTGGCCGGCTCACCGGACCTCGACACAAGTCCACCGGGCGGATTCGTGCTGGGGACCAGGCGCTCCTTCCCAATCCGGAAAGCCGTGCGTTAGACGGCACGGCTAACCGGGCGGGCTATGTTAGACCTTACATTACGCTCAAGAAATCTGCCAGGAACCGACGTTACGGATAGCGGTCTGTAATTTTTCAGGTCCGTTTTTTACCCTTTCCGTACACCGGAGTCACTTGCACGTTTTTCTAATCGCTTGACACTGTGCTCTGGATGGCAGATACACGATAAATGAGAACTAAGTAGGGACTAGTGCTAAGAGTACGCTCTGTAAACCGGAATTGGGATTCCATCCGGTCGTGGAGCCTTATTTGTTTTTAACTTTCTCAGCTGCTTTTCAACGCCTGGAATACCCATTTCCATGTCTTCAAAAATAGTTCAAATGGCTCTGAGAACTATGGGACTCAACATCTGAGGCCATCAGTCCCCTAGAACTTAGAACTACTTAAACCTAACTAACCTAAGGACATCACACACATCCATGCCCGAGGCAGGACCTGCGGCCGTAGCGGTCGCGCGGTTCCAGACTGTGGCGCCTAGAACCGCTCGGCCACCTTGGCCGGCCCATGTCTTCAATACGGGAATTTGTGCGGCAGTGAAACTATAGCATATCCGTGCGATCCTCCATGTGAATGTTTTTTTAAGCGCAAAATTTAAAACTTCAGGTTCCTTTTTTTCTATCCTACTGCCAGACCAAATTGGTCGACGAATGACTGAATAGGGGTGCAGCCCGCCTAGTGAGTTTACATAGGAGCATAATTTTCTCGGTTTCTCGGCAAGGCGTTCGCTGACGTGTGACGGTGGAAGTTTTTGAACGTTTTGTGTATTAATCTTTTTGTGGTAGCAAGAATTTCTACCAACCTTGATCTGTTGACGTCACGACGTTCTTTTTTGAACCTAAAGGGCAACGCTTTTGTGTCTCACCCTGTTCCGACTTTTGTTATTAAACCACTGCGGGTTTTATCCGTCCTTATTCTACGAGGGTTCGAAATTTAATAATGGTAACTATTTATTTACAGCTCGTACAAAATAGATACGTGTTTCAAAATTTTACTGACTTGTTCATTTTTGGAACACAACCTCCGACCAGCTTAGAGACAGAAGTGATGACACTTTCTGCAGGACCTGACTATCATTTTGCAGAACAAGGCTCAAGCATGTACAGTGCAAGCTGTTACTGATTTGTTTGACTGATGAGGCTACTAAGTGCTATTCCACCTTCTGCTCTCCCATACTGACGCCCTCTTAAGTTCAACTCGATTTCTAAAGTAAAGGAAACACTTCACGGGATTCGCTTCAGAACTGCTACAAATTCTTCGGGCAATAGACCGCGCCACTCGAACTGTCAACACAACTGGCACTACTAACAGTATCCTACGACTGCCACATCGCTGGCAACGGGTTATACACAATGCTGGTGACTACTCTGAAAGTCAGTAAGACTTTGAAACACGTATCTATTGTGTACGAGCTGTAAATAAATAATTGCCACTGTTAAAGTTCCAGCCCTCGTACTTACTGGTACATACTTCTCCAGAGCAAGATTCAAGATTTACATTCAGTTTAAGTTTTGTCCATAGTTCCACCCCATCCATCATATTAGAAGTTATTCATTAATTGTCTAAGTATGATGCTAACGACTGCTTATATGCTCTTTCCAGCATAAAAAATCATGTCGATAGTTTGTTTGTCGTAATTATGCGTGATCGCTAATTCCTCTCTTTATATTGACACTGTCAGTGTGGCCATGCCTATTCGGCTAAATATTTCCCTTGCGAACGGGTTGTGGAACAAATGAAAGTGAACATTGAGGAAAGGCTCGACAAATTATTACAGAATGAGGTCGTTGTTAATCCCTCAAAGAAGAACAGGCAATTTCGAATTTATGTTTTCTCGTTTAAATTAGACACTGTATCGTCTTACTCGCATTGAAGTAGACATAATTTTTACTGTTTTCGAGTGACAGCAAATAAACTGAGAATAAGAGCTCGATTCTGGAATCCTGCTAATAACGACTTCTGCGCTTCACACTTCGTTTGTCGTTTTTCTTTTTCACTGTTCTGACGAGTTGCTGAACCGGCTCTTGTCGCGCAACTTGTCAGCTCTGATCTGTTGCAGCAGTTTTTATCCTTGTTCAGGAGGAAATGGCCCGTAGCAATGTCTGCGTCGCGTACTTGTTGCCTTGAGTAAGTACTTTCCATTAATTACATTTCTGAAGAACTGTTGGTATTAGCACGCGTCTGCTTTATGTTCACTTTCCAAACAGCAATCACCGAAGCGCTCGTCTTGTGTCTCTGTGTACTCTTCGGAAATACTTGAAAAGTGCTGGTAACATAGTGTACAAAATTTCCGTTGAAACTTTGTAAACTAATTATTTCTAGGATGCCTGACATAATATGATGAAAAATATCCATTAAAAGAAATACTTAGCTCTAGCTTTAGATGTTTGCATCCTGTTTTATACATGAATATAAATTAATATATTAACACTTTGCTGACCGGCGACACCACAGTGGTGTCGTGCGCGAAATATCGGTCAACGGCCGGCGACACCACAGTGGTGTCGTGTGCATAGTATCGCGCAGTGGCCGGTGACAGCACTTTAGTATCTTTTGCATTCTGTTGGTGTTTTGTTTAGGTAACAATAAGTTAAACACGTCAACAACTTTTTTTTACAAGTACTTGTGCACTTTCATCATGGCAGACGAAAGAGACGATACGATTATTTACGATGAGTGCGCGGACGTTTTGTCTGACGTTCCGGACGACTTGGCCGATTGGGAAGATGACATTGGATATCAAAAAGATGAAAGTGTAGCATAATCGTCGGAAGTTAGTGAAATACGTCCAAGAACAATTCGGCGAACGCTACGGTTGCCAACTTATTCGGATGAATCAGACGTAGAAGACAGACTATGACTTACTGAGGACCAATCTCCGGGTCCATACATATTTCCCAAAGATACACAGAACGTCGTGGATATCGTAGAATTATATATTGGGAACGATCTATTTGAATATGTTAGCAACTAAACCAACAAGTATTACAGTCAAAATTGCAATAGAAGGAAACTGGATTTAAAAAATGCCAACTTTATCGTCGTTACGGGACCCGAACTTAGAAAATAGTTTGGGCTTACTATCCTTATGGGAACTGTAAAAAAAAAATCAAGGATCGATGATTGCTGGTCAACGAATCCGTTGATAGGCACATCGATACATCGCAAGACGTTGTCCCGCAACCGATTCAGACAAATATTATCATTTTTACGACAACAACAATGCCGACCGGCTTTTCAAAATACAATTCGTAAGTGATTATTTTTCCAAAAAGTTTAAAGAAACATTTAATCCAAGTCACAACATCTCAACTGATGAAGGAATGATTACCGTGGCGTGGACAGTTAAATTTTAAAGTTTCCAATCCGTCGAAAATTACCAAATATGGCATACTCATTCGGATGCTGTGTGATTCGAGTACAGGATACATTTCCTCACTCAAGATCTATTCCGGCTCTGGACAACCTTTAGCAAAAACAACGATGGAACTATTGACACCTTCTTATGGAAAGTGGTTCAAATGGTTCAAATGGCTCTGAGCACTATGGGACTTAACTTCTGAGGTCATCAATCCCCTAGAACTTAGAACTAGTTAAACCTAACTAACTTAAGGACATCACACACATCCATACCCGAGGCAGGATTCGAACCTGCGACCGTAGCGGTCGCGCGGTTACAGACTGAAGCGCCTAGAACCGCTCGGCCACACGTTAGGGCTGTGGAAAGTGGCTTCAACTCTACATTGATAATTATTATAACAGTGTAGAACTTGCAGAGGAGTTACTTGAAAATAAAATTAGAGTTTGTGGAACGATATGGCAAAAGAGAGGTTTTCCGGACAAATTAAAGCGCGCAAAAGTCAATGTGTCTGAAGCTTGTCATCAACGGAAAGGTTACAAGCGGCCGGCGACAAGCCAAGTAATGCGAATTAGCGCTGCTGGCGCCAAGCGAATAAATTTCTACGAGACGTGCGGACGGCAAAGTGTTAAACTACTAATGCATGCCTGAGGTGTTCAGTATACGATATTTGATAATAACTGTGAATACCAGCAGTGAATAATCAGTCTAATAATATGAAACACCTGCACTGATAAAATTCGATAAATATCAACAGACGGAATTACTCAATTAAATCAAAAGAAACCAGAGCTTTTCGTGTTATAATTTCCCGTGTTATAATAATTATCAGAAATACGCGAACAATACATTCATTTATAATTAACGAAGAAACTAAGAGTAGGTACCATTAGAGTACATAATATCAATTACTGTCAATACTTCTTCTATCATCAATGCTCTGACCCTACGTTTTGAAGAATGTTCAATCAAGTTACAAATTCCGCTATTCCACTTGGTTTATTGCTTAAATGTTACGTCTGCGGCATCCGTAGTAATAGTTCAGTAGTAGTATGCTAAACTGTTTCGGTAAGGAATGGAAGACACTACTACTGAGTTATATGAATATGAATATTTAAATGATCTGGTAAATAATGTTGGTAGTTCTCTGGTGCTGGAAGGGGGATGCATCCTCAGAAAATTGTTTGAATATGCAGTGAGGAATATAGTCAGTCAGCGCAAAAACTTGCCACTAATCCTCAACTTTTTCTTTCCGTTAGCCGTTATCCCATCTTGGACGGGCTCCACTCTACTCAATTCTTGGCAATATTATTTTTGTTCAGCTTTGCGACTGGACGCCCTTCCTGTCACCGCAGCCGTCAGTTACCTGAGTCGTGTGCTCTGCCTGTCCTTGTGCTGTGTAAACTGTGTCCTGTGTGTGTGAGATCGCATTTTAGCGTTTTGTGTATTACATTTTCTGAGGTGGAAGGTGGGCACCAGCCCATCATTTGGCTAAACGATCTTGGGAAGCCGCGTCAAAAACCACACTCAGGCTGGTCGATGTACCAGCCATGCTGTTCGATCCTGGTCTGTCTCACCTTCTTTCTCGCGTTCTCGTACGCTGCACTCTATGCTAGACTAGTCAATCACAGCTCATTCGCAACATAAGCAACTATAATGTAACGTCGTGAAATGACGACAGTGTCACATAGTGTTTCATTGCACCATCGGTAGTAATGATGGTAATTACACTACTGGCATTTAAATTGCTACACCAAGAAGAAATGCAGATGGTAAACGGGTATTCATTGGACAAATATATTATACTAGAACTGACATGTGATTACATTTTCACGCAGTTTGGGTGTATAGATCCTGAGAAATCAGTACCCAGAACAACCACCTCTGGCCGTAGTAACGGCCTTGATACGCCTGGGCATTGAGTCAAACAGAGCTTGGATGGCGTGAACAGGTAAAGCTGCCCATGCAGCTTCAACACGATACCACAGTTCATCAAGAGTAGTGACTGGCGTATTGTGACGCGCCAGTTTCTCGGTCGCCATTGACCAGACGTTTTCAGTTGGTGAGAGATTTGGAGAATGTGATGACCAGGGCAGCAGTCGAACATTTTCTGTATCCAGATATGCAACATGCGGTCGTGCATTATCCTGCTGAAATGTAGGGTTTGGCAGGGATCGAATGAAGGGTAGAGCCACGGGCCGTAACACATCTGAAATGTAACTTCCACTGTTCAAAGTACCGTCATTGCGAACAAGAGGTGACCGAGATGTGTATTCAATGGCACCCCATACCATCACGCTGGGTGATACACCAGTATGGCGATGACGAATACACGCTTCCAATGTGCGTTCACCGCGATATCGCCAAACACGGATGCGACCATCATGATGCTGTAAACAGAACCTGGATTCATCCGAAAACAATGACGTTTTGCCATTCGTGCTCCCAGGTTCGTCGTTGAGTACACCATCGCAGGCGCTCCTGTCTGTAATGCAGCGTCAAGGGTTAACCGCAGCCATGGTCTCAGAGCTGATAGTCCATCCTGCTGCAAATGTCATCAAACTGTTGGTGCAGATGGTTGTTGTCTACCCTCCTGAACCCACCGATTTCATATTCTGCTAACAGTCATTGGATCTCGACCAACGCGAGCAGCAATGTCGCGATACGATAAACCGCAATCGCGATGGGCTACTATCCGACATTTATCACAGTCGGAAAAGTGAGGGTACGCATTTCTTCGCCTTACACGAGGCATCACATCAACGTTTCACCAGGCAACGCCGGTCAACTGCTGTTTGTGTATGAGAAATCGGTTGGAAACTTTCCTCATGTCAGCACGTTGTAGGTGTCACCACCGGCGCCAACCTTGTGTGAATGCTCTGAAAAGCTAATCATTTGCATATCACAGCATCTTCTTCCTGTCGGTTAAATTTCGCGTCTGTAGCACGTCATCTACGTGGTGTAGCAATTTTAATATCCAGTAGTGTATTTTTAAAAGTACAGATGTCAGAGCTAGTAATGCAGCATGATTTAAGATGAAACAACCACATAAATCAAGTCACGCTAAACCATGCGGTTACATACCGTGGGGTTAAGAGAATAGCTGCCCCTCTTCGACCCAACCCCCTTCCGTCCCACCCGCCCCCAGAATAAAATTATCTTCACAAGGTTGAACTCTAATTCTACCTCGCCAGACAGACCACACGAACCAGGTCAGTAACCGTTAGAAAAAAGGCGGAAGTTATGATGGATACTAAAAACATTTTAACCCGGAACCATTTTTCACCGATCGAAGTGGCGCAATGGTTGGCGCACTGGACTCGCATTCGGCAGGACGACAGTTCAAACCCGCGCCCAGCCATCCTGACATGGGTTTTCCGTGAATTCCCTAAATCGCTCCAGGCAAATTCCTAGATGGTTCCTTTGAAAGGGCTCCGCCTCTAATGACTTCGACGTCGGTTGGACGTTAAAACCAATCTTCCTTCGCTCCTTCCAGAACCATTCGTACTGAAATCTCAAAAATTAGTTCGCCATTCGCCACGAAAGTAATAAGAGTTCACCCCCTTTCTCCGTTTCCCTCCTACACACAGCTTATATCCTGCGTGTCCTCTAGCGCTAGAGCGAGATTTACTGAAGGAATTCTAAGGAGAAGGTAACAGTTTCCAGACGAGTACTATTAAAGGGAAAAAAGGATAGCCAATGAAACTTCTCGCATTTGAATGAAAGACCGATCTTCCCGCACGTCATGCTTGATAGATTACAAGATCTACATCTACATCTATATGTACGTGATTACTCTGCTATTCACAATAAAGTGCCTGGCAGAAAGTTCAGTGAACCACCTTCATGCTGTCTCTCTACCGTTCCACTCTCGAACGGCACGCGGGAAAAACGAGCACTTAAATTTTTCTGTGCGAGCCCTGATTTCTCTTATTTTATCGTGATGATAATTTCTCCCTATGTAGGTGGGTGCCAACAGAATGTTTTCGCAATCGGTGGAGAAAACTGGTGATTGAAATTTCGTGAGAAGATCCCGTCGAAACGAAAAACACCTTTGTTTTAATGATTGCCATTCCAATTCACGTATCATGTCTGTGACACGATCTTCCCTATTCCGCGATAACACAAAACGAGCTGCCCTTCTTTGTACTTTTTCGATGTCATCCGTCAGTCCCACCTGATGCGGATCCCACACCGCACAACAATACTACAGAATAGGGCGGACAAACGTAGTGTAAACAGTCACTTTGGTAGACCTGGTGCACCTTCTAAGTGTTCTCCCAATGAATCGCAGTCTTTGGTTTGCTCTACCCACAATATTATCTATGTGATCGTTCCAATTTAGGTTATGTGTAATTGTAATCCCTAATTATTCGGTTGTATTTACAGCCCTCAGATTTGTGTGACTTAGCGCGAATTCGAAATTTAGCTGATTGCTTTTAGTACACATGTGAATAACTTCACACTTTTCTTTTTCAGGGTCAATTGCCATTTTTCGCATCATAGATCTCAGTGTTTACGCAACATTAGCATTTTTTGGAGCTCGCTAAGTGTGGGAGTCAGCCGCATACCTTCTGGATGTAGGAGCCAGGGCCTGAGCGCGCTGGAGCGGACATGATGATCAACTCCGTAGTTAGTGGTCTACAGTGATAAATGCATTCTGTAATGCGAAAAGCTTAAAAATTTCGAAGTGCGTTGCCTAGCGGGAGCGTGCAATTCGATATGTTGTTTTTATTTTTGTTATTATTATTACTTTGTTTTTACTAGCGTTACTGTTAAGGGAAAACGGATTTGGCTGGTTAAGGAGAGGCCTCGTGTTACGTCTTCCAGCTGTTTAATAACTCAGGCGGTGGAACAAGCAAACCTGACGACGATTAATTAAAATTATTAAACTGCCTTTTTCCGTGGAAACGTGAAGTCATATTCTCCTAGGACTTTCGACCTACGCAGCTTAGAACAGCTACAAGTTCAGATCTAAAAAGCATTGGCAGCAAAGTATTGATTGTTGGAAGCGCACATTTTCCAATCCAATGGTCGGACGTTGGAATGTTTTTGAATCGAGTCAGGGTACTACATGGCATTTCTCTTTGGTTTTGGAATAGTGTCAGCTATAACCTTGTCTCGCGTGTCAGAGAGAGGAAGGTGGCTCTTATTAAGACGTTTTCACAAATGTAACGGTGCTGAGAATTGATCCGTCTCCACTGATTAACGATTCCGTACTGATGAGGTGCAATACGTTGCATAATTTCTCGTGCGCGTTAAACAACAAGCTCTAGGATGTTTGTGGCAGATGCTTGTGAGATTTCGCGCGATTCCATGGCATCTCCAAAGACTAGACGAGGGAAAGCGTCAGTTTCCTACTGAATTCCTTACTTGCCCGCCGGGGTGGCCGAGCGGTTCTAGGCGCTACAGTCTGGAACCGCGCGACTGCTACGGTCGCAGGTTCGAATCCTGCCTCAAGCACGGATGTGTGTGATGTCCTTAGGTTAGTTAGGTTTAAGTATTCTAAGTTCTAGGGGACTGATGACCTCAGCAGTAAAGTCCCATAGTGCTCAGAGCCATTTGAGCCATCCTGATTTAGGTTTTCCGTGATTTCCCTAAATCACTCCAGGCAAATGCCGGGATGGTTCCTCTGAAAGGGCACGGCCGACTTCCTTCCCAATCCTTCCCTAATCCGATGAGACCGATGACCACGCTGTCTGGTCTCCTTCCCCAAACCAACCAACCAACCATTTGAGCCAATTCCTTACTTACTGCGATAGGGTCACAGAAAAGGTCAACAAATTCCAGTGCTAAGCGCTACGCTTAAGTTTAACGTTTCACACGTGAATTAGTGTTTCTTCCGACATACTGCATGCGTAAGGTAATTGACATACTGTGTATAGGCTTCCGTAACTGGGATCCGTTTTTAGTGAACTTCCTCAACTTGCGATGTAAAATTGTTGAACAACCGGTGTTTGTGCTACTTTTGCGTACCTTCATCGAGTGACTACTTGTTGGCCTTTATTGCAACTATCTCTGTACGACTGGGAATCTATCACTCAAATTGTCATGTAAAAAGTGTATGATGGCCTTAAAATAATATAGTTAACAAGATCGAGGAGAAGGTTTGGCGAGTATTTCATTGATGGAATTCGAGTTGACTTTAAACACTAAATGAAGTGGAAGTTGGTGCTGTGACATCGGGCTACTTACATATTGTTCAGTGAAACCAGGAACCTGCCGGTGCTTCCTGTCCCTTCTAATCGCGTGTTTACTATCAGCTTCCGGTGCAGCAGGTCTGTGAACATAGAGTCCGTTGGGCGGCAACCGTTGCCAGCCGAGACGGCTAGAGTTAGTAAACAAACGTCCTTGTGGTTGATACTGGTGGACCGTTCTTTGAGAAGCACACCGTGCGGAGTACAACTGAAAAAGTAAATCTGTGTACAGCAGACCTCCCTTTGATGTGTACACTGCCAAGAAACGTTTTCATTTACCTGCCATCATATTCCATTTTTGAACGAAACGTGCGCCTTTATGTATATCCACATTTTTGTAACTTTGTCATTTTCATCCCTTAACGATATATAATTTTGAATGATGGACCGCAATGATCAATTACGTTATTAAACTCCTCACTAAAATAAGACTTGAGAAATGTTAGTACTACATTCATGCGTCCTTGTTACATTCTGAAACATTTCTTTATGGTTCTGTATTATCATCGTAATTTTTTTCGTACAGAATGAAGTTTTCTCTCTACAGCGGAGTGTGCGCTGTAAGGAACTGTTTTTCGATCTGGAAAACAGGCCAAATTCTAGGTACCTTTGATAATAGGGCATTGATGATGTTTTATTTCAACTAAACGAAAAGTGTTTAGTCACAAAAATACGCGTTTTCTTATACGAGACGTGTTTTTTAAGTAAGTACCGTTTTGAAATTAAAAAAGACGCGCGAAGATACCTCAATAATTTTATTTTTTCATGAAAACTTGTACCTTAATCTTCTTTTCTACATAAATGGCTCTAAGCACTACGGGACTTAACATCTGTGGTCATCAGTCCCCTAGACTTTGAACTACTTAAACCTAACCAACCTAAGGACATCACACACATCCATGCCCGAGGCAGGATTCGAACCTGCGACCGTAGCGGTCGCGCTTTTCTACATAAGTTCCGTCAACATTGAGGCAGTTGTCATAACGTTGTACCAGTTTTTGAATACCCTCCTCATAGAAGTCTACCGCCTGACTTGTTAACCACTGCATCACCGCCCAGGTGTTTCTTCAAGTGCAGTAACAGATGGTAGTCACTGGGCCCAAGATCGGAGCTGTACGGAGGACGATTTCGAGTTTCCCATCGAAAAGATGTGATGAGATCTTTGGTCTGATTCTCCACATGCGGACGGGCATTGTCTTGCAGCAAAACGATGCCCTTGCTCAACTTGCCACGTCTTTTGTTCTGAATTGAACGGCGCAGATTGTGCAATTTCTTACAGTAAGCTGCTGCATTCATTGTCACATTATGAGGCAGAAACTCCACAAGCAATACTCCTTTTCTGTCCCAAAAAACTGTACACATGATTTTCCGGGCAGAAATTGTTTGCTTAAACTTCACTTTTCTGGGTAAATCTAAATGCCGCCATTCCATGGACTGTTGCTTGGATTATGGGGTGATGTAGGCCACCCACGTTTCATCTTGAAGAAACACCTGGGCGGTCAGCGTCTTCAAGACGATGACGAAGTCAAAACAGTGGTGATGGAGTGGTTAACAAGTCAGGCAGCAGACTTCTATGAGGAGGGTATTCAAAAACTGGTACAACGTTACGACAAGTGCCTCAATATTGACCGAAATTATGTAGAAAAGAAGATTAAGGTACAGGCTTTCATGAAAAAATAAAATTATTGAGATATCTTAGCACGTCTTTTTTAAATTTCACAACGGTACTTACTTAAAAAACCTATCATCAGATTGTAAAATAGGCAAGAGGTCGTCATACAATGAAAACACAATGAACTGCTATTGCGGATTTGGCTTTTCACTCAGTTTAACGTAGACTAATTTATCATCTCTGATTTTAAATTCTTTCATTGTCCTTCGCATTATGGAAAAGTACTTTTTTTAGCTGTGGGTATCCGACCTATGAGGTTATTTGTAAACAATAATTATTAATGTGTGTCATACTACCACACAAAAAATGATCAGCACGCCAACTTCTCCGAACGTTAACAATTCATTCAAAAACCATTGCAAAAGTCTTAGCATCATTAAACATTACAGTGTGTCCACAACGCTTCTACTTAAGTACAACAGTTTATGCCTTGTTATTTTACCATTAGTTAATGTTAACTCTTTAACTAGTGAGTAGTCACAATATGCTAAGCGGCCATTAGTAAATTCTAAACCTTTCGTTTGAAGTAGAGATTTACTTTGTATGACTGGTAATTAATCTGTATACGTAAAATATCTACGAAATGGAGTTTACAGTCTTTGACGCTATTTATGTGACAAAGCTACATGCCGCTTCAGTCTCTTCTTGTCCCTCGTCCGATCAACTTACTACCGGATATGAGAGTTGGGTACGTTCGTGCATGTTATGCTTTTGATGCATTTGGTCTTGCGCATTGATGTACCTAAAATTTGTCATGATCTAATACATTTCCTGTAACTGATGTTTTGTAAGTATTTATTAAGTGACAAATGTTGTATAGACATATGATGACAGCTTTTGTTAGTTATCACTTTGCCTAATTATGGCCTCTTCTGTAGTATATACGCCTCTGGATCACGGGGTCCCGGGTTCGATTCCCGGCCGGGTTGGGGATTTTCTCTGACAGGGGACTGGGTGTTTGTGTTGCCCTCATCATTACATCAACATCATCATTCTTGAGCGAGGCTATATTGGAGTGTGAAAAAAGTTGGAGTGCGTAAAATTTCGGACTTTGTAGGAGCGCTGATGACCGCGCAGTTGAGCTCCTCACAAACCAGTCATCTTTCATGGTAGATAGATGCATGTGGATGGTCTTTCGTCTGAACGGAAACTGGTTGATAGTAATTATTCAGGAAATTATGATTTTCAAAATTCCTGATTTATGTTTTTAAGACATTACCAGGGAGTCCTGGGACGACTCCTTAAACACTGTCGATATCCTTTCCTCATTCTGCTGAACTAGAACTTCTTTACTGATGACATGTATGTTTCAATTTTAATGATTTGTAAAATAAAAGAAATAAAAAGTCGTGTATCGCGGTTGGCTGGGAGGCTACCACAGACAACCTCAGCCGTTAAATGGGAAAGGTGTTTCCATGTAATCGCGTCGTGAGACTCCCCATAGAGGTTCGGAATTTAATCCAGAAAATTGGCGCAAAAACTGTTGATCAGGGGCTTTACGCCACAGCCCTCCTGTTCCCTTTGGCGTAAAGGCAAAGGGAAAATTGGCAACAGCATGCAGCGTACCCGGATAATCTCTTATCTAACGAGGAGAACACACCAAGTACCATACCCAGATTTCCCAGAAACTTCCCTCGGTGGAAGAGGGGTTAAAGTAAGCGAACACGGTGTGGGCTTATCCGTAAATACTCGACCGTTTCCGAGAAAACGGAGGACGAAATTTTCGAGGTTCTTTACATGCTTGTTAGCTAGCGAATAATACAACAATGCGGCGGCGCAGTGGCTAGCATCGCGGCTTCACACTTCTGCGTCCAGTGTTCGAAGCCAGATTATTCCTTTTATTTTAGTTTTTCATTTATCTACGCCTGTCGGTAGAATATTACTCAACGAAATGTTTTCCAATTTAAAATGAAATGACGAAGTCTTTATTAGCACACTAACTGTACGCCTGGCGAATGAATTAAAAAACTCGAATAAAAGTAATAATAAATGAATGAGAAAATTATTTGAAATTGTCATCGGTAAAATTCCTGTAGTGAATGTCGGTTCATAATCAGCTGCAAGCGGCGGTTTGTGGTAAAGTGATCCGTTATGCTTGGTTTGTCGTGAAATTACGGCCGATGCGTGAAATCCTCAGCAGTGTTAACGTCTTTTCCCTCCCGGATGAGATTCGTACCAAGTAATGTCACTGTGGAAAAACCTGCCTTTGCGCGATGCTTGTGGTGTTCCGAATGTTTCTATGGTCGGTATCATCCAAGGGAATGCACCAAATTTTCCTGAAGAATGAACATAAGAATAAAGTATTAGAATTAATATAAGAATTCAGTGTAAGAATTTGAGAATTTAAGCCGGCCGCGGTGGTCTAACGGTTCTAGGCGCGCAGTCCGGAACCACGCGACTGCTGCGGTCGCAGGTTCGAATCCTGCCTCGGGCATGGATGTGTGTGATGTCCTTAGGTTAGTTAGGTTTAAAGTAGTTCTAAGTTCTAGGGGACTGATGACCACAGATGTTAAGTCCCATAGTGCTCAGAGCCATTTTTTTGAGAATTTAAAAATAAAAGATTGTAACCCTTTAAAATACCATAAACACTTAATTCAATAAATGTATGACGCTTATTGTGAAGCTCAGTTGTAATTTTGCAGTTAATATAAAGCCCTTATATCCCCTAATTTGATAAGGAAATTCCTGTAGTAACCTTCTACGAACATGGATAGATAGATGGAAAAAAAAAGAAAATAATAATCGGATTTGAGGCAGTGACGGCCGGCCGATGTGGCCGAGCAGTTCTAGGCGCTTCAGTCTAGAACCGAGCGACCGCTACGGTCGCAGGTTCGAATCCTGCCTCGGGTTTAAGTAGTTCTAAGTGTAGGGGACTGATGATCTCAGATGTTAAGTCCCATAGTGCTCAGAGCCATTTTTTTCAGGCAGCGACGCTAGCCAATGCGCCACTATTTCCGCTGACATTATACTCACTCTAAGGCATCTAAGTTACGTCAAAAACTTTGACCGCCGTTTTCTCAGAAACGGAGGAATATTTACGATTAACCCGGCACATGTTCGCTAATTTGACTCCTCTTGCACTGAGAGAAGTTTCTCGAAAATCGGGTTATAGCACTTGCCGTGTTCTCCTCGTAAGTGCTGGTCATGACTGACATTGCATAACTTCGCCAATCAGACGGAAGCCGGACAATGCTTTGCAAAGATTTGGAAAATAAAAATAAAAAATGCTTGGTTGTGAACGAATGTTTTGCTGCAGTGAGCAATATGAACGTCACTTTATATAAGTTAATTCGGATGACCACAAAACGTGTATAAACAAGGCTTTTTGTGTGTACGGATCCACAGTCGATTGCAGGTCATCGATCAATGGCGTCTGGTACTGACAAGGGAACCTCCCCATCGCACCCCCCTCAGATTTAGTTATAAGGTGGCACAGTGGACAGGACTTGAAAAACTGTACGCAGATTAATCGAGAAAACAGGAAGAAATTGTGTAGAACTATGAAAAAATAAGTAAAATATACAAACTGAGTAGTCCATGTGCAACATATGCAATATAAATGTGAATATTGACTCAGGAACGCCGTGGTCCCGTGGTTAGCGTAAGCAGCTGCAGTACGAGAGGTCCTTGGTTCAAGTCTTCCCGGCGGCGAAAATTTAAATTTTTTATTTTCAGACAATTATCAAGTTCAAGCACTTACACAAAATCAACTTCGCTCTCCAAAATTCCAGGACATGTTCAGATTTGCTTGGACATATGCAGGATTTGACGGTCTACACGCGGAAAAAAATTGAAAACGTTAAAAACATACGTTTTGACAGAGCACAAGGAAAACTGCGACTGCCAAACTGTTGCATTCATTTGTTGCAGTTTATGTGACAAACTCTTATGTTTTCATCCCTTCTTTGGGAGTGATTATCACATCCACAAGAAAACCTAAATCGGGCAAGGTAGAAGAATCTTTTTACCCATTCGCCAAGTGTACAAGTTAGGTGGGTCGACAACATTTTCCTGTCATGTGACGTACATGCCGTCACCAGTCTCGTATAGAATATATCAGACGTGTTTTCCAGTCGAGGAATCGGTTGACGTATGACCTTGCGATCAAATGTTTTCGTTTCCCATTGGAGAGCCACGTCCTTTCGTCTACTCATCGCACGGTTTTGCGGTGCGGTCGCAAAACACAGACACTAAACTTATTACAGTCAACAGAGACGTCAATGAACGAACGGACAGATCAGAACTTTGCGAAAATAAAGAATAAAATTATTTCACCCGCGGGAAGACTTGAACCCAGAACCTCAAACTCCGCAGCTGCTCGCGCTAACCACGGGACCACGACGCTTCTGAGCTCGCCAGAGCCTTGATGTTGCCTATCTTGCACATGGACTACTCAGTTTGTATATTTTGCTTATTTTTTTCATAGGTCCACACAACTTCTTCCTGTTTTCTCGATTGATCTGTGTTCAGTATTTCAAGGCCTATCCACTGTGCCAACTTATAACTAAATCTGAGAGGGGTGCGATGGGGAGGTTCCCTTGTGAGAAGAGCGCCGACAGTGTCAAAACGAGAAGCGCGCTGTGCCCTTCAGTTTGGCCGTCCTTGCATACGTGTTTGTGTTGTGTTGTCAGAACGGTGTAATTACAGCTTCCGTGACGCCTGTGGGAAGTGTGTCAAGTACATCGCGCAGCGATAATGCGGCCCGCGGCAGAGCGCTGTACCGGTTAGCTGGCGGCTGGCATCGCCGATTAGCAGCTCACGCGAGCGTGCTTCACGCAGAGAACCGTGCTGGGGACAAGTATGGGTGACTCGCTATGATGATGAATTTTGTTGCAGAAGTCATATGTAGAATTGCAGAAACCACTCACGTTGCGACAACCAACAAATTACGAAGCAAACAAGCATTTTCTTGTTTGTCTTGCACCACCTAGGAACGATCGAAGCCAGCTGAATAGTGGGACTAGTACACGGACGGAAATGGAAAGTGTTAAACCAGGTAGCACCAATTCGGTAGTTACCACATTTTGTGGTAGTGTCCATCACTATTTGAAATTGATGTTCATCATCAACGTTAGTATGTATTGTGTTACCCACGTGCATGAATACTCTTGTATTCTCAGTTCCGCAATGTAGTCTTGAGGGATTTCCTGTCAGACCTGAATCAGTTGCGGCATCTCGTGAAAATACACTCCTGGAAATTGAAATAAGAACACCGTGAATTCATTGTCCCAGGAAGGGGAAACTTTATTGACACATTCCTGGGGTCAGATACATCACATGATCACACTGACAGAACCACAGGCACATAGACACAGGCAACAGAGCATGCACAATGTCGGCACTAGTACAGTGTATATCCACCTTTCGCAGCAATGCAGGCTGCTATTCTCCCATGGAGACGATCGTAGAGATGCTGGATGTAGTCCTGTGGAACGGCTTGCCATGCCATTTCCACCTGGCGCCTCAGTTGGACCAGCGTTCGTGCTGGACGTGCAGACCGCGTGAAACGACGCTTCATCCAGTTCCAAACATGCTCAATGGGGGACAGATCCGGAGATCTTGCTGGCCAGGGTAGTTGACTTACACCTTCTAGAGCACGTTGGGTGGCACGGGATACATGCGGACGTGCATTGTCCTGTTGGAACAGCAAGTTCCCTTGCCGGTCTAGGAATGGTAGAACGATGGGTTCGGTGACGGTTTGGATGTACCGTGCACTATTCAGTGTCCCCTCGACGATCACCAGTGGTGTACGGCCAGTGTAGGAGATCGCTCCCCACACCATGATGCCGGATGTTGGCCCTGTGTGCCTCGGTCGTATGCAGTCCTGATTGTGGCGCTCACCTGCACGGCGCCAAACACGCATACGACCATCATTGGCACCAAGGCAGAAGCGACTCTCATCGCTGAAGACGACACGTCTCCATTCGTCCCTCCATTCACGCCTGTCGCGACACCACTGGAGGCGGGCTGCACGATGTTGGGGCGTGAGCGGAAGACGGCCTAACGGTGTGCGGGACCGTAGCCCAGCTTCATGGAGACGGTTGCGAATGGTCCTCGCCGATACCCCAGGAGCAACAGTGTCCCTAATTTGCTGGGAAGTGGCGGTGCGGTCCCCTACAGCACTGCGTAGGATCCTACGGTCTTGGCGCGCATCCGTGCGTCGCTGCGGTCCGGTCCCAGGTCGACGGGCACGTGCACCTTCCGCCGACCACTGGCGACAACATCGATGTACTGTGGAGACCTCACGCCCCACGTGTTGAGCAATTCGGCGGTACGTCCACCCGGCCTCCCGCATGCCCACTATACGCCCTCGCTCAAAGTCCGTCAACTGCACATACGGTTCACGTCCACGCTGTCGCGGCATGCTACCAGTGTTAAAGACAGCGATGGAGCTCCGTATGCCACGGCAAACTGGCTGACACTGACGGCGGCGGTGCACAAATGCTGCGCAGCTAGCGCCATTCGACGGCCAACACCGCGGTTCCTGGTGTGTCCGCTGTGCCGTGCGTGTGATCATTGCTTGTACAGCCCTCTCGCAGTGTCCGGAGCAAGTGTGGTGGGTCTGACACACCGATGTCAATGTGTTCTTTTTTTCCATTTCCAGGAGTGTAACTGGCTGGATGCTGTTACGAGCCGGCCGCGGTGGTCTAGCGGTTCTACGCGCGCAGTCCGGAACCGCGCGACTGCTACGGTCGCAGGTTCGAATCCTGCCTCGGACATGGATGTGTGTGATGTCCTTAGGTTAGTTAGGTTTAAGTAGTTCTAAGTTCTAGGGGACTGATGACCGCAGTAGTTAAGTCCCATAGTGCTCAGAGCCATTTTGCTGTTACGAAAGTCCGTAATTTACCTTCGCATCCCAGAATGCTGTATGGGTAACAAATCAGAGGATGGGGCAGGGCCATGAAGGACCGTTATATTCCTCAAGGCGTTTGTTTTCGAATTACAGTGTGCCTTCTTGCATTATCCTGTTGGAATATGCTGTTTGGAACCCTGGTCCAGAAGGGTATGACAATGGATTTTAAAATTCTTGCCACATGTCAGTGAAAATTCAAGCTCTTTTCAACCATTACCAAATCAGTCTTTTTGTCACCGCCAAAGACTTCCCACATTATGATTCCAGGAGTGGAAAGCGCTTAAGTCTGGATAGTAGCTGCTTCCAGTGACCTTCCACCACAGCGTCTGCAGAGATGCTGCCGTCAGTCTGACACCCATAAATAAGACCGAGGTTCATTGATGGAGGCAACAGAATGCTATTTGATGTCCCAATTTGACTCAACACCGTGCATGTCTTTGTTGTCTATGGTATGGCGTCAGCGGTAACCAGTGCATGGCAGCTCGGTATCTCCAGCCACCTTCCAGTAACGTGTTCCCGAGGGTTCGTGGTGACACCCTGTCTTGACCTCTGTCCGGATTTCAACTGTTGTCATCCGTCTGTTCGTCAGTCAGTAGAATGGTTCAAATGGCTCTGAGCACTATGGGACTCAACTGCTGAGGTCATTAGTCCCCTAGAACTTAGAACTAATTAAACCTAACTAACCTAAGGACATCACAAACATCCATGCCCGAGGCAGGATTCGAACCTGCGACCGTAGCAGTCTTGCGGTTCCAGACTGCAGCGCCTTTAAGCGCACGGCCACTTCGGCCGGCAGTCAGTAGAACAATCGTACTATTTCCTCGTGGTATAGTCCTCCTAGAAAGACTCACACCGACTCTTCTGTTGTCCTGAACCCATTTCGTCATTCGTTCTGCAGCCATTGCAGTACAGACGACTGTCTGCGATCTGTCGAAGCGGTTCTGCCATGAGCGTAATGCGAGTGGTTCACCCTTTATCAGAGCTCGAAATATCGCGTTAACATCCACGCACACGACCTTGCGCATGTTGAGTTGGAAACTGGAATCCCAGCCCGGAAACTTTCTGCAGTTACACACACACACACCAAATAGCCATCGTGAACGCTGACCGTTGTTCATCTGTAAAAAATTGCTTTTTTCTGTATGGAAAATTTTGAACATAAACTCGCAAAGAAAAGAAATTTTGATCAACATCTACCACACGCGCGGAAACACTGGACTTCAATGTGGTAGGATTCTGTCAATGTGTTCATGGTCTAACACTATCCATCTTTGTCATTGTATTTCTGACGGCATCATGCCGTACATCTGTCATTGTTTCTTCACATTAATTAATGTTTAGCCTACAAACAAGTTTATATTCTGTCTTAACATGAAGTGCACGTCTTCCTTAATTTTTGACTTTGCTTCATACTTGCCATAAGCGTTGCATCAGGTTTTTCAAGGAACTGTTTAGTTACTCTGCTATATAAAAAAGTCTTTCTAAAGCTAAGATCGCATAAATTGGTTTTTATCTTCAGCAACCAGTATCGACAGACTTTGTTATCTTCGGGTATGTAACATAGTGCACGTAGACGAAGTAGATTTTGTATAACGGATTATAAAGTAATATTTGAGAAAAAGTTTTTGTTTGACGTTACAAGAAATTGAAAACGAACTGAACATTTACATACCTTCAAACGTTTTTGTTAAAAAACGTGTTCATTGCGAGTTGAAACCTCATGCCAAATTGTCATATAAATGGATAAAAGTGCAGCAACTCATACAAAGGCTTGTCAGTAATAAAACATTTACAATCAAAAAGCACCTTGTGTACATGGCCATTTTTTAACCAAGTAAAATATATCGTTTCTTCTGCTTTTCAACATGAGGAAATTCAATCATACACGAAACGAGCTGCCCTTCTTTGCACCCTTTCGATGTCCTCCGTCAATCCTACCTGGTAAGGATCCCACACCGCGCAGCAGTATTCCAGCAATGGACGGACAAGTGTAGTGTAGGCTGTCTCTTTAGTGGATTTGTCGCATCTTCTAAGTGTTCTGCCAACAAAACATAATTTTTCTTTCGCCTTCCCCACAATATTATTTACGAGTATGTGGTCTTTCCAATTTACGAGCAACTTAATTTGGAAAGACCACATAGATAATATTGTGGGGAAGGCGAATCAAAGACTGCGCTTTGTTGCCTAAGTTCTTCCTGTGTGCATGTAGGGAAATTACTCTCGGTCTATTGACCCAGTGCTTCTATTTGCCAAAACCAAATATTTTCAGAATAACTTGACTTTCCTTCTTCGCTCTGTTTCAGGTCCCGTACACTGACTATATTAAAGTTCTCAGATACATAGATGCGTTGTTATTTGGCCACTGTGCGTTAGTGCCTCAACTTTGCTGCTCTTGTTGCACACGCATTACGACGTCACTCGTGTTTAGACATCTGTAATGCCGTCTGTCTTCGTGATTCTCATTTTGTTTCGCCTATTTCCTGTGTATTAGACTGAATTTTCTCTCCAAGATACATGAATTCTTGACCTTACTTTTCCATCTGCAGCTATCAATTTTTGTGATCTATAAACTTTTCACAAATTAGTCTATATCCACACGCTCAGGTTTCGGCTTTTTCCAGAGTGTGCTTATCAGCACTGTCGTTGACACCATGTACTGAGTGTGCACATTTAACCTAATTGTAAAGGGAAAGTCACGCTGTACTGTGATTGTGAGAATAGCTACATACTGTTTTGCAAGTCAGATACTTCATGGATTAATAATTTAGCTGTCTTAATCAAAGCATTACGTGGCATATGTTTCATTTTGACACATGGTAGTGATAAATGGTACTGAACTTTATCACATTCCATAAAAGTTTGGAAATTACTACTTCATTCATAGACGCTGGGTTCATTGTCTATACGGAGTATCCCAGAAAACTTACAGTGGTGTCCCCATCACCTGAGTGTTGTAAAACCCAAACCACACTCATTGATGTAATACTGTCGCCATCTGACACTCAAAGCCTGACAGTCGACCACTGCGTGATCCTATGCTTATACCTTTGTCCCTAAAGCGCCACGCACTCGAGCGTCGGGTCTCAGCAATTCGTTAACAGGTCTAAGGACAGATACTGCGGCCTAGCAACGGGCGAATCGAAGTGATCGATCGCTGATCAGCAGCTATAGCATTACTTTTTCGGAATAAAATTCGGAATAAAATCTGTTGCAAATAAATTTTGTTACGCAAATTAATGTGTCATCTTGAGCGGCCTACAGAATTAGGGATATTATAAACCTTTAGACATTGGCTATACATTTACCTAAAGTACAAAAAGTCTATTACAGAAATTTTCGTAATGTTGGTTTAACAGATATCAATATCTTCTTCATAGAAGCATAATGCCAGGGTATGTCCCGAAATCTACATATTGTATGTGAGTATTTTAAACACTGGTTGACAGTTTACAGTAACTAAGTCACATCTATGTAACTGTTGTGTTAAACAGCAAGTAACATAAATAAAAGCATGGAAAATGTAACCAAGGTATAAAAAGAAGTTACATATAATACATTTGCAAAAACATGACACAGTTCTGATACGCAAAAGGAATAGGATATTTTCAAATTTTACAAGAAATGATGTGTAAACAAAATAGTGTCTGTTTTTAATGCAAGTTGATCATTGAACAAATCGTTCGAATTTAGGTGAGAATGTTTATGTATTTCAAATTCTTCTAAAGGATTCATTTTGTGGCTCTTGTCAACGGTACGCAAAATTCCCATGTTAAGCAGGGATGGAGGTGGAAGTGTGTGTTTCTCTCTTTCGAAGTGTTCTGCAAAAGTTGATTTATATGAATTCTCGCCATCTTAGTGGAGCAGATACTCATGAAAGCGGGTCTTAAATGCATTCCCTATCTCTCCTAAAAAAAAGGTTGGACGTGTATTACATTGTGTCTTATATACTCCAAATTTGAAAAATCTGTCAGTTGGAGGTTTCTCATTACGTATAGAGAGCAACTTAGTGGTGTTATTGGTGGTATAGGACGTAGTGATGTCATATTTTTTATACAAATTGGCTGCACAATATGAAATGTCACCTAGGCGTGAGATTATAGTGTATTTCTTAACAGTAGGGACATTTTTATTAAATGTAGACGAATTTATATATACTCTTCATGGTTTTTATAATATATATTCTTGCTGGTTCCGTTTTTACCGCTATATAATCACATAAAATATCTAGATTAGTGGGCGTATCATTGCATTATGCTTCTGTGAAGAAGATATTGACATCTGCTAGACCAATTCTCAGTAAGTTTCTGTAATATACCTTTTCTACTTCACATAAATGTATATTGTCGAAACCAGTAAACCATAATAAAATTTATTTGCAATTGATGACTGAATATCATCCCTAAAAACTTATCTTCCTTCCTTTTTTTGTGATGCTCGAAATCGTATAAGGCAAATGAAACTGCGTGGTCTACGTGATCCACCAGACGAGCGTCATTTACTACTTTTATAAAATTCTAAGGTTATAAATCAAACACAGAACTTCAAATTCTCATTAGGAGCCACATTTGCCGCACATGATTTCGAGCATCATTCAAAGACGCGTCAAATGGTTCTCTAACCTATTTTATTTGTTACTCTCAGAAAAAATCATTTCCCAAAACATCTACCGAGCGAGGTGGCGCAGTGGTTAGACGCTGGACTCGCATTCGGGAGGACGACGGTTCAATCCCGCGTCCGGCCATCCTGATTTAGGTTTTCCGTGATTTCCCTAAATCGCTCCAGGCAAATGCTGGGATGGTTCCTTTCAAAGGGCACGGCCGACTTCCTTCCCCGTCCTTCCCTAATCCGATGAGATCGATGACCTCGCTGTTTGGTCTCCTTCCCCAAAACCAACCAACCAACCAACCAACAAAACATCTGACTCTTTCTTTTTCAAATTTTTCATTTAAGTCTTTTCATTGATTGTTAAATATCATACCAATGTAACTTTTAATACGGAAAGTAGCCAGGCCATGAGGATATGAACTTTTTAATACTTCATTTAGATAGCTAGCAGCAGCTGTTCCTGAAATACTACAACTTTCCCAAACCACTAATTAGGTTTTTCGTAATTACCCTGATTTCCTTCACGACATTAAATCTCTTTTTGCAGAACTGCACCTCGCACTGGATAGTTTGATACCGCAGTTTACCATTTCGTACTCTTCGTCTGGCTATCGAAATTCGAACAAAAATTCATCCTGCATTTTCTAGGGAGTTTTGTTTTCGCTCCGCTGAAAAATCTGACCAAAAAGAAATTGAGGGCATTCAGATGCACTGGCGAAGTACAGCTGGAAAGGTGCACACGGCATAAATTAAAAAATACAATATATCCTGTTACATAGCTCACAGTTCCCCGTAAAAGCGTTCAACAAGAAATTGAATAAATAAACCAAATTCATTAAATTTCAACTCACATATTTTTATTTACGTTTTTACTAGTATTGGGCGACATAAAGGAGACCAGTTGCTGCTGTTCCTAAACATGATTCATTCTCCACAGCAGAACTTCACGCCAAAGTGGCGTTCGAAATACTGGCTGGAATTCCCTGGTAAATGCGTGCTGCAGGCGACAGCGCTGGCGACATGGTCAGCTGTTTATCGCCCAAGTGTGTAAGGACTCCTAACGCTTTGTTGAACAGAAGTATTGGAAAGACGTGTGGTGACAATTCCTCTGTCTGGAACGCTAACGCCCCTGTCGAAACCGCAGCCAACTGGTTTTCGTTTTCCTATCGAGGCTGGGAGCCAGTGACCAAGGCAGTCCACTGACGTCAATTCCTCCGCGTGTGAGATGCAGACGTGCTGACTCCCTGACGCTTTCAATCTCCATTTTACTCCCTCGCTTCTTCTGACATCGTCAGTTACTCTGGTCCCAGAATACAAAAACTGATTTAATTCAACTACTTTCCATCAATTTCTTGTTATTTTCTTCTCTGTCCATAGTACAATCTCTTTTCAAGATACTATCCACTCCGTTTACCTGATTTTCTAAGTCCTTTGCCAACTCTTATAGAATTACAAAATCATGAACAAACGTCAACGTTACACAGGAAGTAAGCCAGGCAACAAAGGCATAAGCTATTTTTTAAATCCACAAATACTTCAAATGTGGGTGCATCTCTCTTCGATACGTATTCTATAAGTCGTAGGGTGAGTATTTGTTCGAAAGTTCCTACAGTTCTGCGGAACCCAACCTGATCTCACCCACGTAGCGTTCTAACAGTCGTTCCAGATTTATGTAGATAATTTGTTATACTGTTTCACAACCGTGGTTAATTAAAGTGATGATTCGCTAATAGACTTGTCTGCACCTGTCTTCGTTGGTATTGTGATTATACGTTCGTCTCGAATTCCGAAGGTATTCCTCCCGTCTCGCATAATGATACACACCGTGTGGAACAGTTTTGTTAAAGTTAGTTCTCGATCTTAATAATTCTGAGGGAATTTCATTTACTTCAGCTGCTTTGTTTTGACGTTGGTCTGTTGATGCTCTGTCAAAGTCTCTCACTGTGTCACATTCGCCACCTCATCTTAACCCAGTTCCTGCAACATTTTTGTAATGCTGACATCGAGTATCTTTCTTTTATAGAGTACTTTTATGCATTTCTTCAGTATTTCATTTCTCCCTTCATTGATTTGTACTGATTAGCTATATTAGCGCATGCTGCCTTTCGTTCCCCCAGAATTTTATTTAATTTTGCTATACGCAGCACATCATCCTTTTTTTCCTATATATACGTGCTTCTATAGCTGTACTTTTCTTCTCTTGCAATTTATGTTTTGCTATTTTATGCCCTTAGTCAATGTCATTATTTAAACATGTGTATTCCTTTTTGCCTACTTCAATTACTGCATTTTTATATTTTCTCTATTCATTAGTTAAGTTTAACATGTCGATTGTTATCCAAGAATTTCTACTCTGTTTCTAAGTGTTTGCTTAGTTCATCATCCGATACCATCACTGTTTCGTCTCTTCTTCAATAATATTTCATTCAAATGGCTCTGAGCACTAAGGGACTTAACATCTGAGGTCATTAGTCCCCTAGAACTTAGAACTACTTAAACCTAACTAACCTAAGGACATCACACACATCCATGCCCGAGGCAGGATTCGAACCTGCGACCGTAGTGGTCGCGCGGTTCCAGACTGAAGCGCCTAGAACCGCTCGGCCACTTCAGCCGGCAATATTTCATTCGCACATTTCAATCAGACGTTGACTAACTCTCACTTTGCGACTATCAATAACCTCTGTTCGGTTCAACTTATTCTTGTACCGACACCGTAATTTCGGTGTCTGTTTAAAATGTAAATAAAAAACACAGGGTACCCATTCACTAAAGGCTACGTATTTTTGTTTATGAAAAGTTTCGGTGTCATTACTGTATCATCAGTTGGCAGATAAAGCGTTTACTTTTAGTTCAATTGTTTTGTCCCCGGGTCACCAAAATACCGAAATCCTTAATCCTGAAGCATCCATGTTGCGTTCTTCTCTCGACAGCTTTGCAGTCAACATTATTTTTCAAAATCTCACCATTATATGAACTATATGGTTCAACTGGCACTGAGCACTATGGGACTTAACATCTGTGGTCATCAGTTCCCTAGAACTTAGAACTACTTAAACCTAACTAACCTAAGGACATCACACACATCCATGCCCGAGGCAGGATTAGAACCTGCGACCGTAATGGTCACGTGGTTCCAGACTCAAGCGCCTAGAACCGCACGGCCACACAAGCGGGCTATGAACTATATGAAGCCTTTCAATATCTCCAGGTATCTTCCAGATATATAGCTTTCGTTACGCTTCTTAATCCTTTTTTTTATGGTTAAATATGCTTCGCACAGAATTTTTTTAGGTGAATTCCACTTCCATTACTTTAACCCAACCCATGTTCTGTTATTATTCTTAGCCTCGACCGCTTTCGCTCCTATCGATTTTCATGTCCCCATTCCAATTAAATTTTCGTCTCCCTAAATATTCTGCATAACCTATTTTATCTCATCATGCATGTTCTGAATGTTATGACCTGCGGAGCGTATAGGCGTATACACTGGTTCCCCTTCGTGGATCGTATCATAGCGCCTATGTTGGGTAAGACTAAGGTAATCCTTCACTATTCATAGTAGTTTACTCATATTCCCATTTTGTTGTTATAATTACCTGCGCTATCCCTGTTTGAGTTTGTGGTGAAAATGTTCCCATCTGACCAGAAATCCTATTGCTCCTGCTACCGCACTTCTATAATTCCTACTATATCTAACTTTAACCTATCCATTTCCCTTTTCAAGTTCTCACACCTAACTATGCGATTAAGGGATCTAACGTTCCACGTTCCAACCCATAGTTGGTTTTTTTTTTCTGATCCACCTGGGAATCCCACCCTGCCCCCCCATCCCCCTCCTCCGCCTCTCCCCCACCCCCGCCCCTCCCCACTCTTCCCACCAAGGAGATCAGAATGGAATTGTACCAAGGAAGATTCCACCATCATTGAACCACACAAAATAGCTGAATGCACACGCGATATATGTCTACTGTACTTCCTCCAGCCATGTAAAACCGGGTTGGCTAATGTTACAAGAACAGGATAAGTGACGAACCCAGACTTTTGCCCTGTTGCTACTAAAAAGGCTGCTACTTCCCTTCAGGAACCCTCTTTTAGTCTTCTGTATCCCTATATGGTTTTACCAACGGTACAGCTATTTGTACTGCTTGGCAAAAAAAGTGAAGCACCCGGAATGGGATGAGCAAACAAAACGAAACTTCGAGTTTGGAGGGTATGTGATGTTATTCTAGGATTACAAAATCGAGTGAAATTTTGAAACAACTTACCAGTGTGAATGCACATATCAGCATGGCGTTGCACACGCTCCATCCTTAATGCATGCACTATTTAGGTTGGAAAGATGTCATAAAGCGGTTGTATCCTCTCCTGAGACTGTCTGGCCCACAAACTTTGTAACTGGTCAATGATATCCAGGATCTTGGATGCTGGCACTGGAGCTGAGTTGATTCCGAGCTCGTCTCGCACATGTTCTGTGGGGAACAGAAAGCTCTTCCTGGTCACGGGAGTACATCAGCATCGCATAGACAGTTCATAAAGCCACGTTCCTGTTGAAAAACGGCATCACGGCACTGTCACATGAGAGGTAACACATCAGGACGCCGGCTGTTGTGGCCGAGCGGTTCTAGGTGCTTCAGTCCGGAACCGCGCTGCTGCTACGTGCTACGGTCGCAGGTTCGAATCCTGCCTCGGGCATGGATGTGTGTGTGATGTCCTTAGGTTAATTAGATTTAAGTAGTTCTAAGTCTAGGGGACTGATGACCTCAGATGTTAAGTGCTGAAAGCCATTTGAACATCAGGACTCAGTATGTCCGCGACATACCGTTGTGCCGCCAGTGTTTCCGCTATCACTGTCAGCCGTGACCTGAAGTCATATCCGATGGCTGTCCACACCATGACGCTAGGAGTAACACCGCTGTGCCCCTCAAGACCAATAGAAGAATGGAGCCTCTCCCCGGTCACCGCCATACTCGCCAGCGATGGTCATCTGGGGTAGAGCAGAATCACGATTCATCGCTATAGTCAGCGCAGCGCCATCCATCAGCAGTCCATACTTCTCGGTCACTCTACCACTGCATACTTAATCGTTTGCGTTGTGCAATTTGTCTGCTGCTTGTCGCCAACCAGTGGTGTGGTATGACACCCAGTGTTGTGGTATGACAGAGAGTTGCAGGGAGTTGATTGGTTGGTTGGGACCAAACATCATCGGATTAGGGAAGAATGGGAAAGGATGTCGGCTGTGCCCTTTCAAAGGAACCATCCCAGCATTTGCCCGAAGCGATTTAGCGAAATCGTGGAAAAACTAAATCAGGATGGCCGGACGCGGCTTTGAACCGTCGTCCTCCGGAATGAGAGTCCAATGTGGTAACAACAGCGCCCACCTCGTTCGGTTCGCAGGGAGTCCATTACTTGTTCTGATACGGCAGGCGCAGATGCGAAGGAGTTACTATGTGCTTGTTGCACAGTACACGACTCTACCTTTCCGTAGTCACATCTGGTCGTCTTGAACCTTGACGACGATTATGCCCGGCGTTACGTTACCATGCACTCCAACATGGCGCCACGGTCACATCCGAACGCCCAAGAAATCTCGGTATTTCGCGATTCGATCAGCCAGTCAATGAAGATCCACAATCAGGCCCCTTTCAAAATTTGTCATATGTTGATGAAACTGTCTTACACGAGTACGTAGCATCTTCGTACCCTTCGCATTCAACACTCAACATCAGTCGCTGTTCATGCCCCTCTGGTCTGGTAACAACACTAAACACAAACAACAGTAACTCTATCTGGTGGCTATTCTACCGGTCACAGAGAGTTTCAGGTCTAATCGTTTACATCCCTACCCGCTGGTGTATACGTGTATGTATATGAAATTACACTGACATCCACCATGTCTTCCCGGCGTTTCACTTTTTTAGGCAGTGTACCTCACTGAGGTATCCCAGTAACAACTAATAACAACTTATAATAACTGTCTAGTTACACCGGCCGGTGTGGCCGCACGGTTCTACGCGCTTCAGTCTGGAACCACGCGACCGCTACGGTCGCCGGTTCGAATCCTGCCTCGGGCAGGGACGTGTGTGATGTCCTTAGGTTAGTTAGGTTTAAGTAGGTCTAAGTTCTAGGGAACTGATGACCTCAAATGTTAGGTCCCATAGTGCTCAGAGCCATTTGAACCATTTGTCTAATTACATTAAGATATCTGTAGCAGTTAAAAAAAAAGAATAAAAAAAAAGAAGAAGTGAGGAAAGAGTAGTATGAAACAAGGAGATAATCGTATCTTAGGCTTTGAGTAACAATATTGAGAGGTCTATCAATATTTAAAGAGAAACGATTTGTATAATTATTACACTAGTCCAGTTTGTAAAGACAGACATCCTACAGTGTCCGTTGTTGCCTGTAACGCCACGGTATAAACAGCTGATGAAGAACAAAGATAGAGTTTTTATTTTAGCTCACAATCCTGCTCTGATATTAGTGACAGTGTGATGAAATCAGATGGTGTACGGTAGGGCTGCCTAATGCATGGAAAAAATTTGACAGCAACTCCGAAACATGGAGGGGAGTGAGAGAGAGAGAGAGAGAGAGAGAGAGAGAGAGAGAGAGAGAGAGAGAGAGTTACCTACATCATGCGGATAATGCGAATCTCATGAACAACACTGAAGAGAAGATGGTGCAGCTTATGGCTACGTTGCGTATCTGATATCACAAAGAGTTTTATGTTGCCCTTGAGTACATAATGAATGCTCTCTCTCTCTCTCTCTCTCTCTCTCCATTTAGCAATTCCTTTTGCGCAGAATATGTCCCAGTGGTATCATTCGTGTTCATCTTACGGAAAACAAACAGATGAATCAGGAAAAAGACTGGAATCGAAGTCACAATTCCGACTGTAATTAATGTTATATGGGCGAGACATGTTACCAGGTGAGTGGGTAGTAAGTGGAACAAGGAAAGTCTCTGCCGGATTCCGTGCGATAAGGAAAGATCTAGACGACGACGACTACTTAACGGAAAGTGGTTAGCTGACGTTACAAAACATATATGAACAGCCGGATGAGTATCGCTGAAGAGCCAAACACACGGAAATGTCTGGAGGTCGCCTTTATACAGTAGTGAATATCAAGTGGCCAACAATGATGATAAAATGTAAACAGTATACATTTATACTGTGGTCTGTGTGTTTCTATAAATCCTGATGACACTTCTTAGATACCGCTGTGTTAAGAAACTCAAGTAATAAATCAGACATGGAGTGGTATTTGTGGAAGAAGTATTTCGATCATCTATTACATAAACAAGAATATTTGTTTATTCGTCTCTTGTGCCTTCTTGTATCGTTCATCCGACTACGAAGAAACTTTAATGAGTAGTACACACGCCCGCGAAGTTTTCTGTGTGGTTAAGAACTACGTATCACCCATAGGGGTGGGGATGAAAAGGGAGTAATATATAAGATGAACACAGGATCGTCAGGAGTAATTTGAATCAATTTTTGATACGCATGACTCATTATTTGTGTAAATATATCGTGGATGTAATGCATCCCAAGCACCACTGAGGATAGCGGTGGGGCCGAGAAGACGTGACATGTAAAAATGTTCGATAACAACAGATATTAGTAAGAAATCAATAGCTTTTGGGGTCGCTAGGTTTGTTGTTGACAGTCACGATGACGTTACATCCCTAGAGATGGGGGGCTGGTGGCGGGGATCAGCTTGCAATACAATGATAATTCAACGTCTCTCTGGAACGCTGAAGGAATTTCTACCAAAACTGGCTGGCGTATCATTTGTTATCTCGAAAAAATTTACTGTCACAGTAAGTCACTCCCAGCACCACTATGACAGGGAGCAAAAAGCGGTGACTTAAAGCGTAACTCAGGAACACTTGGTGCAGTTCCAACCATATCTGGTATAAATACGCCTCATTATTTTGTAACATCAATGTGTGAGTGAGATGATCCTCAAAATTATGATGATACGGATCCTCAAAATTACAGACCAATATCCTTAACATCGGTTTGTTGCAGGATTCTCGAACACATTCTCAGTTCGAATATAATGAATTTCCTTGAGACAGAGGAGTTGCTGTCCATGCATCAGCATGTCTTTAGAAAGCATCGCTCCTGCGAAACGCAACTAGCCCTTTTTTCATATGATATCTTGCGAAACATGGATGAAGGGTATCAGACGGATGCCATATTCCTTGACTTCCGGAAAGCGTTTGACTCGGTGCCCCACTGCAGACTCCTAACTATGGTACGAGCATATGGGATTGGTTCCGAAATATGTGAGTGGCTCGAAGACTTCTTAAGTAATAGAACCCAGTACGTTGTCCTCGATGGTGAGTGTTCATCGGAGGTGAGGGTACCATCTGGAGCGCCCCAGGGAAGTGTGGTAGGTCCGCTGTTGTTTTCTATCTACATAAATGATCTTTTGGATAGGGTGGATAGCAGTGTGCAGCTGTTTACTGATGATGTTGTGGTGTACGGGAAGGTGTCGTCGTTGAGTGACTGTTGGAGGATACAAGATGACTTGGACACGATTTATGATTGGTGTAAAAAATGATAGCTAACTCTAAATATAGATAAAAGTAAATTAATGGAGATGAAAAGGAAAAAGGATCCTGTAACGTTTGAATACTCCATTAGTAGTGTAGCGCTTGACACAGTCACGTCGATTAAATATTTGGACGTAACATTGCAGAGCGATATGAAGTGGGACAATCATGTAATGTCAGTTGTGGGGAAGGCGGATAGTCGTCTTCGGTTGATTGGTAGAATTTTGGGAAGATGTGGTTCATCTGTAAAGGAGACCGCTTATGACCTATTCTTGAGTACTGCTAGAGCGTTTGGGAACCCTAACAGGTAGGGTTGAGGGAGGACATGGAAGCAATTCACAGGCGGGCTGCTAGATTTGTTACTGGTAGGTTTGATCATCACGCGAGCGTTACGGAAATGCTTCAGGAACTAGGGTCGAGTCTCTAGAGGAAAGGAGGCGTTCTTTTCGTGAATCGCTACTGAGGAAATTTAGAGAACCAGCATTTCAGGCTGACTGCAGTATAATTTTACTGCTGCCAGCTTATATTTCGCGGAAAGACCACAAAGATAAGATAAGAGGGATTAGGGCTCTTACAGAGGCATATAGGCAGTCATTTTCCCCAGTTCTGTTTGGGAGTGGAACAGGCAGAGAAGATGCTAGTTGTGGTACGAGGTACCCTCCACCACGGACCTTACGGTGGATTGCGGAGTATGTATGTAGATGTAGATGAGAGGGGTGGGGGTGAAGATCAGAAAGGGTGACATGTAGAAACGTCCGAAAACGGCTTGTTCGTGTTTCTTTTCTCTAATTAGTTACTAGACTCTATTCCACATTTTAAAGCATTATGTCTCTTACTTGCGTTGTTCAATGCTTCAATCACATCGTGACAATGAGTATAGCAGCAACCCAATGCTTTTCACAGCGTGTTTTGAGGTCAAACACCACGCCACACGGCACAGTGCCACGTCCTCTCCAGAGCCGCATGGGCGCAGAATCAGACAGTTACCATTGACTGTTCTCTATCTCGAAACAACTGTTAGTTACTGGCATTGCTACAAGTTTTCCCAGAATTCAGGTGTAGCTGCAGAGCTAACTTCGCTACAGATACGGATGAAATACATGTAAAACTATGTGTGAAATACATTAAATGTATGTGAAATTACTTTTATTAATGTTTATTCCTCTTAAGGAGAGCGCTAAAACACAATTTCCATGGCATTTTTTTTTTGTCCCTTGCTTCTCCCGCCCAAAAATCTCTCGTATATTCACTGTGTTTCTTCTTCCTGTCTTCTGTCCACTTCCTTCCTGTTTTCTTCTCCATGGGCCTTTGCTGTTTTCTGATTTTTTTCTGTATTTTTCCGTGTCTGTCATGTCTTCTGTGGAGACGTTCAGTTTCTTGAGGTTTTCCATGGTTTCATTTACCCAGTTAGTTTTCACTATATTAGTTGTCAATCCGCTAAAAATTTCCTGGGTCCATCAATTTTCGTTCATCATTTGTATATGTCCGTAGAGCTTTGTCTTTCTTTTCCTGATGTTGTTTGTAATCGTCTCTGTCTGTTTGTACAGTTCTTTAATAAAACTCTGTATTCAGATCCCCTCTTTCTGAACTGGCCCGTAGATATCTCTCAGTATTTTCTCTCTTGCTTTTCCATCTTCTTGACTTTCCCTCTTCCATTGATTACTGTTGTTTCTGAGGCATACAAGGTTTCTTGCAAGACTACTGTACTGTAGTGTCTTAATTTGGCATTGATGGAAATGTTTCTTTTGTTGTAATGGTTCCATGTCAGTTTGTATGCTTTTTGTAGTTCTGTGATCCTTTCTTCATGGGATGCCAAGTTCAGTCCTGTTTTCCGTATAATATCTCCCACGTATTTGAACTTTCTGCTTGTGTTATCTTTCCATATTTTGTCACCAGTGGGTGTCTCTCTGTGGATTCTGTTTCCATTTATCCGTATTTTCATATGAGACTTGTAGTGTCGTTATGGCTGAGATTTGTTTAGTGTCTCTAGAGTTTCTTTGACTACATTTCTGTATTTGTTGTGATAGCTATATCATCGGCAAATTCTAGACATTTTATGTTGATGGCTCTAGCCTTCTGTCGCACCCCCCCCCCCCCTCCCATCTTGACCCCATACATTTACCCCATTTTTCAATTGGGTAAATGTATGTGAAATATGGAAACCATGGACCTTGTCGCTGGTGTGGAGGCTTGCATGCCTCATCAATACAGTAGGTGCAACCACAACTGAGGGGTATCTGTGGAGAGGCCAGACAAACGTGTGGTTCCTGAAGAGGGGCAGTGGCCTTTGCAGTACTTGTCGGGGCAACAGTTTGGATGATTGACTGATCTGGCCTTGTAACTTTAACCAAAACGGGCTTGCTGTGCTGGTACTGCGAACGGCTCAAAGCAATGGGAAACTGCAGCCGTAATTTTTCCAGAGGGCATGCAGTTTTACTGTATGGTTAAATGATGATGGCATCCTCTTGGGTAAAATATTCCGGAGGTAAAAAAGTCCCCCATTCGGATCTCCTGGCGGGGACTACTCAGGAGGATTTAGTTTTCAGGAGAAAGAAAACTGGCGTTCCACGGATAGAAGCGTGGAATATCAGATTCCTTAATCGGGCATGTAGGTTAGAAAATTTAAAGAGGGAAATGGACAGGTTAAAGTCAGACATAGTGGGAATTAGAGAAGTTCAGTGGCAGGAGGAACAAGACTTATGGTCAAGTGAATACAGGATTATAAATACAAAATCGAATAGGGGTAATGCAGGAGTATGTTTAATAATGCATAGAAAATAGAAGCGCGGGTAAGCTACTACGAACAGCGTAGTGAATGCCTAATTGTGGGCAAGATACATACGAAGTCCATGCCTACGACAGTAGTACAAGTGTATATGCCAACTAGCTCCGCAGATGATGAAGAGATTAAAGAAATCTATGATGCAATAAAATAAATTATTCAGATAGTGAAGGGAGACGAAAATTTAATAGTCATGGGTGACTAGAATTCGGTAGTAGGAAAAGGAAGAGAAGAATAAGTAGTAGGTGAATATGGAATAGGGGTAAGGAATGAAAGAAGAAGCCGCCTAGTAGAATTTTGCACAGATCATAACTTAATTATAGCTAACACTTGGTCCAAGAATCATGACAGAAGGTCACAAATGAGATGGACAGGATGTGCAAAATGGCTAAGCAGGTATGGCTAAGAGGACAAATGTAAGGATGTAGAGGCATATATCACTAGGGGTAAGATAGATACAGCCTACAGGAAAATTAAAGAGATCTTTGGAGAAAAGAGAACTGCCTGAATGAATATCAAGAGCTCCTATGGAAAACCGGTTCTAAGCAAAGACGGGAAAGCAGTAAGGTGGAAGGAGTATATAGAGGGTCTATATAAGGGCGATGTACTTCAGGACAATATTATGGAAATGGAAGAGAATGTAGATGAAGATGAAATGGGAGATATGGTACTGCGTGAAGAGTTTGACAGAGCACTGAAAGACTTGAGTCGAAACAAGGCCCCGGAAGTAGACAACATTCCATTAGAACTACTGACAGCCTTGGGAGAGCCAGCCCTGACAAAACTCTACCATCTGGTGAGCAAGATGTATGAGACGGGGGAAATACCCTCAGACTTCAAGAAGAATACAAAAATTCCAGTTCCAAAGAAAGCAGGTGTTGACAGGGGTGAAAAGTACCGAACTATCAGTTTAATAAGTCACGGCTGCAAAATACTGACACGAATTCTGTACAGACGAATGGAAAACTGCTAGAAGCCGACCTCGAGGAAGATCAATCTGGATTCCGTCCAAATGTTGGAACACGCGAGGCAATACTGACCCTACGACTTATCTTAGAAAATAGATTAAGGAAAGGCAAACCTACGTTTCTAGCATTAGTAGACTTAGAGAAAGCTTTTGACTATGTTGATTGGAATACTCTCTTTCAAATTCTGAAGGTGGCAGGGGTAAAATACAGGGAGCGAAAGGCTATTTACAATTTGTACAGAAAGCAGATGGCAGTTATAAGAGTCGAGGGGTATGAAAGAGAAGCAGTGGTTTGGAAGGGAGTGAGATAGGGTTGTAGCCTCTCCCCGATGTTGTTGAATCTGTATATTGAGCAAGCAGTAAAGGAAACAAAAGAAAAATTCGGAGTAGGTATTAAAATCCATGGAGAAGAAATAAAAACTTTGATGTTCGTCGATGACATTGTAATTCTGTCAGAGACAGCAAAGGACTTGGAAGAGCAGTTGAACGGAATGGGCAGTGCCTTGAACGAAGGATATAAGCTGAACATCAACAAAAGCAAAACGAAGATAATGGAATGTAGTCGAATTAATTTGGGTGATGCTGAGGGAATTAGATTAGGAAATGAGACGCTTAAAGTAGTAGATGAGTTTTGCCATTTGGGGAGCAAAATAACTGATGATGGTCGAAGTAGAGAGGATATAAAATGTAGACTGGCAAAGGCAAGGAAAGCGTTTCTGAAGAAGAGAAATTTGATAACATCGAGTATAGATTTAAGTGTCAAGAAGTCTTTTCTGAAAGTACACTCCTGGAAATGGAAAAAAGAACACATTGACACCGGTGTGTCAGACCCACCATACTTGCTCCGGACACTGCGAGAGGGCTGTACAAGCAATGATCACACGCACGGCACAGCGGAAACACCAGGAACCGCGGTGTTGGCCGTCGAATGGCGCTAGCTGCGCAGCATTTGTGCACCGCCGCCGTCAGTGTCAGCCAGTTTGCCGTGGCATACGGAGCTCCATCGCAGTCTTTAACACTGGTAGCATGCCGCGACAGCGTGGACGTGAACCGTATGTGCAGTTGACGGACTTTGAGCGAGGGCGTATAGTGGGCATGCGGGAGGCCGGGTGGACGTACCGCCGAATTGCTCAACACGTGGGGCGTGAGGTCTCCACAGTACATCGATGTTGTCGCCAGTGGTCGGCGGAAGGTGCACGTGCCCGTCGACCTGGGACCGGACCGCAGCGACGCACGGATGCACGCAAAGACCGTAGGATCCTACGCAGTGCCGTAGGGGACCGCACCGCCACTTCCCAGCAAATTAGGGACACTGTTGCTCCTGGGGTATCGGCGAGGACCATTCGCAACCGTCTCCATGAAGCTGGGCTACGGTCCCGCACACCGTTAGGCCGTCTTCCGCTCACGCCCCAACATCGTGCAGCCCGCCTCCAGTGGTGTCGCGACAGGCGTGAATGGAGAGACGAATGGAGACGTGTCGTCTTCAGCGATGAGAGTCGCTTCTGCCTTGGTGCCAATGATGGTCGTATGCGTGTTTGGCGCCGTGCAGGTGAGCGCCACAATCAGGACTGCATACGACCGAGGCACATAGGGCCAACACCCGGCATCATGGTGTGGGGAGCGATCTCCTACACTGGCCGTACACCACTGGTGATCGTCGAGGGGACACTGAATAGTGCACGGTACATCCAAACCGTCATCGAACCCATCGTTCTACCATTCCTAGACCGGCAAGGGAACTTGCTGTTCCAACAGGACAATGCACGTCCGCATGTATCCCGTGCCACCCAACGTGCTCTAGAAAGTGTAAGTCAACTACGCTGGCCAGCAAGATCTCCGGATCTGTCCCCCATTGAGCATGTTTGGGACTGGATGAAGCGTCGTCTCACGCGGTCTGCACGTCCAGCACGAACGCTGGTCCAACTGAGGCGCCAGGTGGAAATGGCATGGCAAGCCGTTCCACAGGACTACATCCAGCATCTCTACGATCGTCTCCATGGGAGAATAGCAGCCTGCATTGCTGCGAAAGGTGGATATACACTGTACTAGTGCCGACATTGTGCATGCTCTGTTGCCTGTGTCTATGTGCCTGTGGTTCTGTCAGTGTGATCATGTGATGTATCTGACCCCAGGAATGTGTCAATAAAGTTTCCCCTTCCTGGGACAATGAATTCACGGTGTTCGTATTTCAATTTCCAGGAGTGTATTTGTATGAAGTGGAGCCATGTATGGATGTGAAACATGGACGATAAATAGTTTGGACAGGAAGAGAATAGAAGCTTTCGAAATGTGTTGCTACAGAAGTATGTTGAAGATTGTATGGGTAAATCACATAACTAATGAAGAGGTATTGAATAGAATTGGGGAGAAGAGGAGTTTGTGGCACAACTTGAGTGGAAGAAGGGATCGGTTAGTAGGACACGTTCTGAGGCATCAAGGGATCACCAATTTAGTATTGGAGGGAAGCGTGGAGGGAAAAAATTAAAGGGGGAGACCAAGCGGTGAATACAGAATCAGATTCAGAAGGATGTAGGTTGCAGTAGTTACTCAGAGATGAAGAACCTTGCACAGGATAGGGTAGCATGGAGAGCTGCATCAAACCAGTCTCTGGACTGAAGGCCATAATAACATACATGTGAATATATACACCTATGGTTTCGTCTGCTTACGCATATATCTCATATATTTCACACACACTATACATTGTATGTAAGAGCATAAGGTCTGACCAAAAAATTTTGCAAGTAGAATTAAGTATCTCGAAAATAAACTAAAACATTATACCACCGTGGCAAGACGAAAATGTTTATATGCATGTGAATGCACAACGATGAACTATAAGCTGAGCACAATAGAGATACCTGAAAGACAGGCTAACTATTACAAAAATAATAAATCCAGTACAATAATTGATGCAAACTGAAAAATAACAAGGAGCTCTAGGAAGATATACGAAAAATATCAGAAGTAATGGCAAAGCGAACAGTAATCTTCTGTTGACAGCTATACCAAACGAGTTACAACTGACTAACAAAACTAGAAAAGTTGAATGTACAGTAGCATCTCTTTCAGAAATAAGAAAAGTACGAGAAAGAGGCAACATCAGAAAATTGTAAATTAAAGAACGAAACCTTTTTATGGTTAAAGTACTACAATTAGAATACTTTCAAGGCAGTAAAAATAAGAGATGGAGAACAAGATGGGAAGACGAATAGAAAAGACAGCATGGGGAAAGATGGAGCAGTGGAAAAATTGGCAACAACCAAGAAGAGGAACTGAAATTCTTACGTGATACTAGTTGGTCAATACAAAGATAAAAATAAAGACATTAAGTAACTGGATGCCAAGTTTGAGAAGTTATAAAACAAAAACAATGAAGATCTAAAAGGAAGCAAATATAATCCCAAGACAAGATAAGGGCTGGGGAAAATTCTTGTGAAGGCGTCTGTAAACATCACAGTTAATCACGCTTGAGTGTCTGTTAAGTGCCCAAAGCTATCTTCTCAAACGAATTCGCGTAAATAAACTTTCTTAATTGTTTTCGAAAAGCTTTTATTATACAAATTTTTACGTATTTATGCGCGACGTAGCCTACGCACCTGCTTTGTTTGTATTCATGGATGAAAGTTTAAAAATGAGATACGGAACAGGGGCGCCGACTCTGTAGACGTCCTACGCAATTTTTGATTGCGTCACTTTTTACATTTATGCTGTTACCTTTGATGTACTTGGACGTCAGAGCCTGCCAACGAGCGAATATCAGCGTTATTTAAAGCACAAGCAGAATCAGTACCAGTGAGTAGTGACGTGCTTCTGCAACAGTATCTTACGACGGTACTCACTTGGTACCTGATTATATTAGATGGGAGGTGACTGAAGGAGAGAAAAGACACAGTTCTCGACAACTGCAACACAACAGTGACATTACTTTGCCTGTGTGCTGGCAGTAAAAAACGAAAGAAAACGTACTAGTATTTCCTAGCTGTATATCTTAATTGAGCAATGAAGCACGAAACATCTCTACCGCTATGACGGATAACCCTTATCTGTTCAGCGAGTGCCGCTAGAACACAATGTCCGAGTTCAACTCAGCTACGTTATATAAATTTCTGGGAATCACGTTTCTGCCTGCTCGAGTTCGAGGGGAAAAAAATCGAGGGAGATCCTGTAATGGGATTAGGTACTGCAGTTGTGTTCAGAGCTAGCTGAGTTTAAATCTCCATTTTGCTATGCTGATCTAAGTTTCTTGTTGTTTTCCTAAACCACCACAGACGAATCCTGCGTTGACTTCTAAAACAAAGCTATGACCGATTTTCCTTCCCACCTTTGATGAAGCTCGTATTCCGTCCGCAGTGACCTCGACGTGGACTCTGATCATCCAACTGTCTTCTTAAATTCGATAACGCGGTGGTCCGTCTAATAATACAATACTTACTTACCGTATTTGGTGAAGGACAGGCATTTACACGCGGTAAATACTGCGTTTTCTGCCTGTTACAGAACTTTCCACCTGTTGCTAATGTGTAGACCCTGAAGGTCATCCAACAGAAAAAAATTACAAATGTAACGTAATGAGAAAAACATGAGAGATCGGAGGAAACAGGTCCGGTGAAGGCAGACCATGAACGAGAGATTTGACTATAGAGAGCAAAATGGCGATTTAACTTCTGCGGTCATCAGTCGCCTAGAACTTAGAACTAATTAAACCCAACTAACCTAAGGACATCACACACGTCCATGCCCGAGGCAGGATTCGAACCTGCGACCGTATCGGTCGCTCGGTTCCAGAATGCAGCGCCTAGAACCGCACGGCCACTCCGGCCGGCTATAGAGAGCAATAGGTCATTACTGGCAGCAGGAGCAATTGACTGGAAGAATCTTTAAAAATGGACTGTACGAGGTGCATTCAAGTTCTAACGCCTCCGATTTTTTGTCTCCGGACTGGAAAGAGATAGAAACATGCGCATTGTTTTAAATTGAGGCCGCGTTCATTGTCAATACGTTCCAGAGATGGCAGCACCATACGGCAGATGGAATTTTACCGCCAGTGGCGAGAATGAGAACTGTTTTAAATACTTACTTGAACGGCGTGCAATCATTCGTTTTCTGAATTTGCGTGGTGTGAAACCAATTGAAATTCATCGACAGTTGAAGGAGACATGTGGTGATGGAGTTATGGATGCGTCGAAAGTGCGTTCGTGGGTGCAACAGTTTAATGAAGGCAGAACATCGTGTGACAACAAACAGAAACAACCTCGGGCTCGCACAAGCCGGTCTGACGACAGGATCGAGAAAGTGGAGAGAATTGTTTTGGAGGCTCGCCGAATGACTGTTGAACAGATCGCCTCCAGAGTTGGCATTTCTGTGGGTTCTGTGCACACAATCCTGCATGACGACCTGAAAATGTGAAAAGTGTCATCCAGGTGGGTGCCACGAATGCTGACGGACGACCATATGGCTGCCCGTGTGGCATGTTGCCAGGCAATGTCGACACGCAACGACAGCATGAATGGGACTTTCTTTTTGTCGGTTGTGACAATGGATGAGACGTGGATGCCATTTTTCAATCCAGAAACAAAGCGCCAGTCAGCTCAATGGAAGCACACAGATTCACCGCCACCAAAAAAATTTCGGGTAACCGCCAGTGCTGAAAAAATGATGGTGTCCATGTTCTGGGACAGCGAGGGCGTAATCCTTACCCATTGCGTTCCAAAGGGCACTACAGTAACAGGTGCATCCTACGAAAATGTTTTGAAGAACAAATTCCTTCCTGCACTGCAACAAAAACTTCCGGGAAGGGCTGTGCGTGTGCTGTTTCACCAAGACAATGCACCCGCACATCGAGCTAACGTTACGCAACAGTTTCTTCGTGATAACAACTTTGAAGTGATTCCTCATGCTCCCTGCTCACCTGACCTGGCTACTAGTGACTTTTGGCTTTTTCCAACAATGAAAGACACTCTCCGTGGCCGCACATTCACCAGCCGTGCTGCTATTGCCTCAGCGATTTTCCAATGGTCAAAACAGGCTCCTAAAGAAGCCTTCGCCGCTGCCATGGAATCATGGCGTCAGCGTTGTGAAAAATGTGTACGTCTGCAGGGCGATTACGTCGAGAAGTAACGCCAGTTTCATCGATTTCGGGTGAGTAGTTAATTAGAAAAAAATCGGAGGCATTAGAACTTGAATGCACCTCGTAAAACACTTCGTGATGGGAAGGAGAAGTTGCTCACCAAAATAAAGGGCAGACACAACGAACTGTATTTAGTAGTAATAACAGCACGCAATACACACTGCGTCGAAGAAAATTATTTTCACAAGATACAGAGAAATTAAGTGAAGTCTCTCTCTCTCTCTCTCTCTCTCTCTCTCTCTCTCTCTCTGTCTAACAGCGCAGGCATGTGGATTGTACCCTCCAAGATAAACTGTGTCTAAGCGGGCAGTTATAAATACTATAAAACAGTTTCACAATCTGAATCCCTCAGAATTCGCGGATGTCAATATTAACGATTCCTTTTGAATTGTCTTGGTGCAAAAAACGTTTATTTGCGATGAAAGATATAAAATTAATTATGTTTCTTATAGTTTCTAATTTATATACATCGATCACCAAGAATTCAGGCAGGTCTGGTAGCTAAACTTTTTTTGCTGCTTCTTTCTCCAGTGCACTGCATCAAAATGCATCTATAACTAACACTGCGGACAACGAATTGTGCCGGCCGAAGTGGCCGAGCGGTTCTAGGCGCTACAGTCTGGAACCGCGCGACCTCTCCGGTCGCAGGTTCGAATCCTGCCTTGGGCATGAATGTGTGTGATGTCCTTAGGTTAGTTAGGTTTAAGTAGTTCTAAGTTCTAGGGGACTGATGACCTCAGCAGGTAAGTCCCATAGTTCTCAGAGCCATTTGAACCATTTGAACAACGAATTGTCATAACGGTTTGGTCAAACACACTTTTTCCAACCCGCAATAAATAGCGCTCGTTCGTCATAGTGGATCGCACCACTTCGTCATGTCGACGTACGCAGTCATAGCTGTGAGACGCGAATAAGCGTCGTAAAAACAGCCTTTTCAGCTTCCGTGGAGCGTTTTGTCGTGCTTTCCCTGTTGGTTTGTCATGCGTGAATGAACGTTATCTTCAGATTGTGCAATGCTTTTAACCAGCACTAAAAAGCAAGTGGTTAATGATTCGAAGTTGTCATAATGTCAGATATCTATGGAAAGTACATCTTCGTCTTGCAAGCAAGCACTATAGGAAGTCTACGGATCTGCTAGGGTGCCACTACTTTGTTGGTCTTATCTGACAGCTATACAGGGTGTTACAAAAAGGTACGGCCAAACTTTCAGGAAGCATTCCTCACACACAAATAAAGAAAAGATATTATATGGATATCTGTCCGGAAACGCTTAATTTCCATGTTAGAGCTCATTTTAATGTCGTCAGTATGTACTGTATTTCCTCGATTCACCGCCAGTTGGTCCAATTGAAGGAAGGTAATGTTGACTTCGGTGCTTGTGTTGACATGCGACTTTTTGCTCTACAGTATTAGCATCAAGCACATCAGTACGTAGCATCAACAGGTTAGTGTTCATCACGAACGTGGTTTAGCAGTCAGTGCAATGTTTACAAATGCGGAGTTCGCAGATGCCCTTTTGATGTATGGATTAGCACGGGGCAATAGCCGTGGCACGGTACGTTTGTATCGAGACAGATTTCCAGAACGAAGGTGTCCCGACAGGAAGACGTTCGAAGCAATTGATCGGCGTCTTGGGGAGCACGGAACATTCCAGCCTATGACTCGCGACTGGGGAAGACCTAGAAAGACGAGGAGACGAGGACACCTGCAATGGACGAGGCAATTCTTCGTGCAGTTGACGATAACACTAATGTCAGCGTCAGAGAAGTTGCTGCTGTACAAGGTAACGTTGACCACGTCACTGTATGGAGAGTGCTACGGGAGAACCAGTTGTTTTCGTACCATGTACAGCGTGTGCAGGCACTATCAGCAGCTGATTGGCCTCCACCAGTACACTTCTGCGAATGGTTCATCCAACAATGTGTCAATCCTCATTTCAGTGCAAATGTTCTCTTTACGGATGAGGCTTCATTCAAACGTGATCAAATTGTAAATTTTCACAATCAACATGTGTGGGCTGACGAGAATCCGCACGCAATTGTGGATTCCCGTCATCAACACAGATTTTCTGTGAACGTTTGGGCAGGCATTGTTGGTGATGTCTTGATTGGGTCCCATGTTCTTCCACCTAAGCTCAGTGGAGCACGTTATCATGATTTCATACGGGATACTCTACCTGTGCTGCTAGAACATGTGGCTTTACAAGTACGACACAACATGTGGTTCATGCACGATGGAGCTCCTGCACATTCCAGTCGAAGTGTTCGTACGCTTCTCAACAACAGATTCGGTGACCGATGGATTGGTAGAGGTGGACCAATTGCATGGCCTCCACGCTCTCCTGACCTCAACCCTCTTGACTTTCATTTATGGGGGCATTTGAAAGCTCTTGTCTACGCAACCCCGGTACCAAATGTAGTGACTCTTCGTGCTCGTCTTGTGGACGGCTGTGATACAATACGCCATTCTCCAGGGCTGCATCAGCGCATCAGGGATTCCATGCGACGGAGGGTGGATGCATGTATCCTCGCTAACGGAGGACATTTTGAACATTTCCTGTAACAAAGTGTTTGAAGTCACGCTGGTACGTTCTGTTTCTGTGTGTTTCCATTCCATGATTAATGCGATTTGAACAGAAGTAATAAAATGAGCTCTAACATGGAAAGTAAGCGTTTCCGGACACATGTCCACATAACATATTTTCTTTCTTTGTGTGTGAGGAATGTTTCCTGAAAGTTTGGCCGTACCTTTTTATAACACCCTGTATACCAGGAAGGCATTTCTACGCTACCTGGCGTCATTCTTCAACTGAAGAGCGTCTCTTACATTCACCGTCATTTTGGTGACCATCAGTAACTACAGTTTGAAGGCGTTGCTTTAAAACTACTGCTTTACGGAGGGAATGATGAAATGTAATTTCCATTTCAAACACGTCTCGGACACATACACAACTGGGAGACAAAGTATTGTATTTACATTTATAACATTTGTAACATAATACGAGGGTGAGCCGAGAAGCATTCCTGCGAATTTTTTATGTGAAAATTCTTATCGCTTCTTAAATCAGAGAAACGTTATTAACAATCCACTTCTTTATTCTTCATGTCTTCATACGTATCTCTCAACAGTGTCAACCTGGTGACGAACACATTTCTCCCAACGAATGATCAATTTGTTGATACAGTAACAGTAGAATATTTAGCTTTTTTGGTGGTGCCACAACCTCACCTCTGCATGCACCACTTCATCACTATCAAAGTGAAGACCTCGATGATGTTCATTAAGTTTAAGAAACAGACGAAAATCTTATGGGGCCAAGTGGAATTGTAAGGAGCATAATACACTACTGGCCATTAAAATTGCTACAACACAAAGATGACGTGCTAGAGACGCGAAATTTAACCGACAGGAAGGAGCTTCTGTGATATGCAAATGATTAGCTTTTCAGACCATTCACACAAGGTTGGCGCCGGTGGCGACACCTACAACGTGCTGATATGAGGAAAGTTTCCAACCGATTTCTCATACACAAACAGCAGTTGACCGGCGTTACTGGTGAAATGTTGTGATGCCTCGTGTAAGGAGGAGAAATGCGTACCATCACGTTTCCGACTTTGATAAAGGTCGGATTGTAGCCTATCGCGATGGCGGTTTATCGTATCGCGAAATTGCTGCTCGCGTTCGTCGAGATCCAATGACTGTTAGCAGAATATGTAATCGGTGGGTTCAGGAGGGTAATACGGAACGCCGTGCTGGATCCCTACGGCCTCGTACCACTAGCAGTCGAGATGACAGCCATCTTATCCGTATGGCTGTAACGGATCGTGCAGCCACGTCTCGATCCCTGAGTCAACAGATGGGGACGTTTGCAAGACAACAACCATCTGCACGAACAGTTCGACGACGTTTGCAGCAGCATGGACTATCAGCTCGGAGACCATGGCTGCGGTTACCCTTGACGCTGCATCAAAGCCAGGAGCGCCTGCGATGGTGTACTCAACGACGAACCTGGGTGCATGAATGGCAAAACGTCTGTTTACAGCATCATCATGGTCGCATCCGTGTATGGCGACATCGCAGTGAACGCACATTGGAAGCGTGTATTCGTCATCGCCATACTGGCGTATCACCCGGCGTGATGGTATGGGGTGCCATTGGTTACACGTCTCGGTCACCTCATGTTCGCATTGACAGCACTTGTAACAGTGGACGTTACATTTCAGGTGTGTTACGACCCGTGGCTCTACCCTTCATTCGATCCCTGCGAAACCCTACATTTCAGCAGGATAATGCACGACCGCATGTTGCAGGTCCTGAACAGGCCTTTCTGGATACAGAAAATGTTCGACTGCTGCCCTGGCCAGCACATTCTACAGATCGCTAACCAACTGTAACCGTATGGTCTATGGTGGCCAAGGAACTGGCTCGTCACAATACGCCAGTCACTACTCTTAATGAATTGTGATATCGTGTTGAAGCTGCATGGGCAGCTGTACATGTACACACCATCCAAACTCTGTTTGACTCAATGCCCAGGCGTATCAAGGCCGTTATTATGGCCAGAGGTGGCTGTTGTGGGTACTGATTTCTCAGGATCTATGCACCCAAATTGCGTGAAAATGTAATCACATGTCAGTTCTAGTATAGTATATTTGTCCAATCAATACCCGTTTATCATCTGCATTTCTTCTTGGTGTAGCAATTTTAATTGCCAGTAGTGTATGTGAACGTAAAAAATACGTAGACTGCTAATAATGGTTGCTTTATCTAAAAATCTCTAAGAGTTTTCACGTAAAAAAATGAGAGGCAGTTCTTCTTCAGCACTCAGTCGTATTCGTAATATCACAGATTGAATGGCTCTCTCCGAGACTGTAATAGAGATCTCGGCTCTGAAGACGGCTGGAATGGAAGCCACGAAACCAAATAGGAGGGGGACTCGAGAACGGTGTATATCGTTTGCCCTAAACTGTTATCACGTTTCCAAAAAGGCACCGTGACATCGCTGTGTTGAAGTAATAGTTGGAGAGAGGTTTTTTTCTGGAAATGGGGAAACAGAGATAAAAGGAAGCTACCGTCAGGAGGGCTAAGTAAAGAGCCCAGTAAGTGCCTTGTGCGTCCGCCACGCGATAGCAGGGTGACAAGAAGGTGCTACAGGCTATCGGCGACCCACTATCGCTCCGCTGACGTCACGCGGTTCGCACTCGCCGACCGGACCCTCCACAAAGTTGTGCCACGCAGATATTTATAAACACGCCGTCCTTATCTCAGACCGGCTCTTCCAGTTAACTCTTCCAAACTTGGACGCCGTTCTACGTGGACGCACGAGTCGGGGCAATGCGTAGGTGGAAGGTGTTCGAGTACGGACGGTCGTCGAAGGAAGAAAGATAACTGTCAGACGAACTGCCGGCACGGTGTCAAGAGAAACGGAGCGCGACCTTAAGTACCGCGAGAGTAGTGGGGCAAGTCGCCTGTATACTTCTGGAGACAACTATACCTACATTCGCCTTAACACTTTGCCTTCCGCACGGCTCGTACAAATTTATTCGCGTGGCGCCGGCAGCGCCGATTCGGATTACTTAGCCTGTCGCCGGCCGCTTGTCACCTTTCCCTTGATGACAAGCTTCAAACACATTGACTTTTGCGCGCTTTAATTTTCCAGGAATCCACTATTTTGCCGTGTCCTTACACAAACTCGAATTCTCTTTTCAAGTAACTTCTCTGCAAGTTCTACACTGTTATAAAAATTACCCATGAAGAGGTGATGCCACTTTCCATAAGAAGGTGTCAATAGTTTCATCACAGTTCTTGCTAAAGGCTCTCCAGCGCCGGAATATAGCTTGAATGAGGAAATGTATCCCGTATTCGAATCACACAGAATCCAAATGAGTATGCCATATTTCATAATTTTCGACGGATTGTAAACATTAAAGCCGGCAGGTGTGGCCGAGCGGTTCTAGGCGCTACAGTCTGTGCTCCCTGCCGCCGTTGGATAAGCAGCTGCAGCAGCAAGTCGTATACTCCTAGCTCACTCATTTGTTACATAGTTTAATTCTTAATTTCTTTGCGTGTTTTTGGTTCTTGCATTGTTTAATTCATAAATTTCGGGCGTATTATAGTATTTGAGAGTGTAGCATCGTGTTTTAGTACCTGAATAGTGTAATTTCGCTTAGTCTCCTTCCGCCGCCGAGCAGTGTCAGCAGTGCGCAAGTAGCAGCATTACTGCATTTACTAGGCAATCTTGTATTTTAATAACCGTTTAAATTTTGTCGATTTGTTTGCGCTCTCTGTAGATTAGTTCAGACGTTCTTAGCAAAACAGTTTTTAGCATGGATAGGGACTGCAACTGCTGTGTTCGGATGCAGGCTGAGTTGGCATCCCTTCGCTCCCAGCTTCAGGCAGTGTTGGCTTCGGTCACACAGCTTGAGGCTGTTGCCAATGGGCATCACTGTGGGGGTCGGGATGGGGGTTTGTCGGGGACGGCCAGCTCGTCCCACGCATCCCCTGATCAGACTACGACTGTGGTTGCCCGGGATACTGCCCGCATTGAGGCTGATCCCTCACCTGTGGTAGAGTGGGAGGTCGTTTCAAGGTGTGGCAGGGGGCGAAAGACATTCCGGAGGGCTGAACGGAAAGCCTCTCCAGTTTGTCTGACGAACCGGTTTCAGGCTCTGTCTCAGGCTGATACTGATCTTCGGCCTGACATGGCTGCTTGTCCTGTTCCAGAGGTTGCCCCTCAGTCTGCAAGATCTGGGCAGTCGCAGAGGGTGGGCTTACTGGTAGTTGGGAGCTCCAACGTCAGGCGCGTAATGGGGCCCCTTAGGGAAATGGCAGCAAGAGAGGGGAAGAAAACCAATGTGCACTCCGTGTGCATACCGGGGGGAGTCATTCCAGATGTGGAAAGGGTCCTTCCGGATGCCATGAAGGGTACAGGGTGCACCCATCTGCAGGTGGTCGCTCATGTCGGCACCAATGATGTGTGTCGCTATGGATCGGAGGAAATCCTCTCTGGCTTCCGGCGGCTATCTGATTTGGTGAAGACTGCCAGTCTCGCTAGCGGGATGAAAGCAGAGCTCACCATCTGCAGCATCGTCGACAGGACTGACTGCGGACCTTTGGTACAGAGCCGAGTGGAGGGTCTGAATCAGAGGCTGAGACGGTTCTGCGACCGTGTGGGCTGCAGATTCCTCGACTTGCGCCATAGGGTGGTGGGGTTTCGGGTTCCGCTGGATAGGTCAGGAGTCCACTACACGCAACAAGCGGCTACACGGGTAGCAGGGGTTGTGTGGCGTGGGCTGGGCGGTTTTTTAGGTTAGATGGCCTTGGGCAAGTACAGAAAGGGCAACAGCCTCAACGGGTGCGGGGCAAAGTCAGGACATGCGGGGACCAAGCAGCAATCGGTATTGTAATTGTCAACTGTCGAAGCTGCGTTGGTAAAGTACCGGAACTTCAAGCGCTGATAGAAAGCACCGAAGCTGAAATCGTTATAGGTACAGAAAGCTGGCTTAAGCCAGAGATAAATTCTGCCGAAATTTTTACAAAGGTACACACGGTGTTTAGAAAGGATAGATTGCATGCAACCGGTGGTGGAGTGTTCATCGCTGTTAGTAGTAGTTTATCCTGTAGTGAAGTAGAAGTGGATAGTTCCTGTGAATTATTATGGGTGGAGGTTACACTAAACAACCGAACTAGGTTAATAATTGGCTCCTTTTACCGACCTCCCGACTCAGCAGCATTAGTGGCAGAACAACTGAGAGAAAATTTGGAATACATTTCACATAAATTTTCTCAGCATGTTATAGTCTTAGGTGGAGATTTCAATTTACCAGATATAGACTGGGACACTCAGATGTTTAGGACGGGTGGTAGGGACAGAGCATCGAGTGACATTATACTGAGTGCACTATCCGAAAATTACCTCGAGCAGTTAAACAGAGAACCGACTCGTGGAGATAACATATTGGACCTACTGATAACAAACAGACCCGAACTTTTCGAATCTGTATGTACAGAACAGGGAATCAGTGATCATAAGGCCGTTGCAGCATCCCTGAATATGGAAGTTAATAGGAATATAAAAAAAGGGAGGAAGGTTTATCTGTTTAGCAAGAGTAATAGAAGGCAGATTTCAGACTACCTAACAGATCAAAACGAAAATTTCTGTTCCGACACTGACAATGTTGAGTGTTTATGGAAAAAGTTCAAGGCAATCGTAAAATGCGTTTTAGACAGGTACGTGCCGAGTAAAACTGTGAGGGACGGGACAAACCCACCGTGGTACAACAACAAAGTTAGGAAACTACTGCGAAAGCAAAGAGAGCTCCACTCCAAGTTTAAACGCAGCCAAAACCTCTCAGACAAACAGAAGCTAAACGATGTCAAAGTTAGCGTAAGGAGGGCTATGCGTGAAGCGTTCATTGAATTCGAAAGTAAAATTCTATGTACCGACTTGACAGAAAATCCTAGGAAGTTCTGGTCTTACGTTAAATCAGTAAGTGGCTCGAAACAGCATATCCAGACACTACGGGATGATGATGGCATTGAAACAGAGGATGACACGCGTAAAGCTGAAATACTAAACACCTTTTTCCAAAGCTGTTTCACAGAGGAAGACCGCACTGCAGTTCCTTCTCTAAATCCCCGCACAATCGAAAAAATGGCTGACATCGAAATAAGTGTCCAAGGAATAGAAAAGCAACTGGAATCACTCAATAGAGGAAAGTCCACTGGACCTGACGGGATACCAATTCGATTCTACACAGAGTACGCGAAAGAACTTGCCCCCCTTCTAACAGCCGTGTACCGCAAGTCTCTAGAGGAACGGAGGGTTCCAAATGATTGGAAAAGAGCACAGATAGTCCCAGTCTTTAAGAAGGGTCGTCGAGCAGATGCGCAAAACTATAGACCTATATCTCTTACGTCGATCTCTTGTAGAATTTTAGAACATGTTTTTTGCTCGCGTATCATGTCATTTCTGGAAACCCAGAATCTACTATGTAGGAATCAACATGGATTCCGGAAACAGCGATCGTGTGAGACCCAACTCGCCTTATTTGTTCATGAGACCCAGAAAATATTAGATACAGGCTCCCAGGTAGATGCTATTTTTCTTGACTTCCGGAAGGCGTTCGATACAGTTCCGCACTGTCGCCTGATAAACAAAGTAAGAGCCTACGGAATATCAGACCAGCTGTGTGGCTGGATTGAAGAGTTTTTAGCAAACAGAACACAGCATGTTGTTATCAATGGAGAGACGTCTACAGACGTTAAAGTAACCTCTGGCGTGCCACAGGGGAGTGTTATGGGACCATTGCTTTTCACAATATATATAAATGACTTAGTAGATAGTGTCGGAAGTTCCATGCGGCTTTTCGCGGATGATGCTGTAGTATACAGAGAAGTTGCTGCATTAGAAAATTGTAGCGAAATACAGGAAGATCTGCAGCGGATAGGCACTTGGTGCAGGGAGTGGCAACTGACCCTTAACATAGACAAATGTAATGTATTGCGAATACATAGAAAGAAGGATCCTTTATTGTATGATTATATGATAGCGGAACAAACACTGGTAGCAGTTACTTCTGTAAAATATCTGGGAGTATGCGTACGGAACGATTTGAAGTGGAATGATCATATAAAACTAGTTGTTGGTAAGGCGGGTACCAGGTTGAGATTCATTGGGAGAGTGCTTAGAAAATGTAGTCCATCAACAAAGGAGGTGGCTTACAAAACACTCGTTCGACCTATACTTGAGTATTGCTCATCAGTGTGGGATCCGTACCAGATCGGTTTGACGGAGGAGATAGAGAAGATCCAAAGAAGAGCGGCGCGTTTCGTCACAGGGTTATTTGGTAACCGTGATAGCATTACGGAGATGTTTAATAAACTCAAGTGGCAGACTCTGCAAGAGAGGCACTCTGCATCGCGGTGTAGATTGCTCGCCAGGTTTCGAGAGGGTGCGTTTCTGGATGAGGTATCGAATATATTGCTTCCCGCTACTTATACCTCCCGAGGAGATCACGAATGTAAAATTAGAGAGATTAGAGCGCGCACGGAGGCTTTCAGACAGTCGTTCTTCCCGCGAACCATACGCGACTGGAACAGGAAAGGGAGGTAATGACAGTGGCACGTAAAGTGCCCTCCGCCACACACCGTTGGGTGGCTTGCGGAGTATCAATGTAGATGTAGATGTAGACCGCTACGGTCGCAGGTTCGAATCCTGCCTCGAGCATGGATGTGTGTGATATCCTTAGGTTACTTAGGTTTAAGTAGTTCTATGTTCTAGAGGACTGATGACCTCAGTAGTTAAGTCCCATAGTGCTCAGAGCCATTTTGTAAACATTAAAATTTAACCGTCCACTCCACGCTATCATTCCTTCATCAGTTGAGATGTTTTGGCTTAGATTAAACGTTTCTTTAAACTTTTTGGAAAAATAATTACTTACGAATTGTATTTTGAAAAGCCGGTCGGCATTGTTGCTGTCGTAAAAATGTAAAAGTGATAATATTTGTCTTAATCGGTTGGGGAACATCGTTTTACGAATTATCGGTGCGTCTGTCAACGGATTCGTTGACCAATAATCATCGATCTTTGCTTTTTTTACAGTTCCCATAAGGATAGCAAGCCCAAACCATTTTCTAAGTTCGGGTCCCGTAACGTTGACAGATTTGGCATTTTTTTTTAAATCCAGTTTCCTTCTATTGTAATTTTGACTGTAGTACTTGTTGGTTTCGTTGCTAATATATTCAAATAGATCGTTCCCAATATATAATTTTACGGTATCCTCGACGCTCTGTGTATCTTTCGGAAATATGTTTGGACCCGGAGATCCTTCAAATTTATTATTGGTCCTCGGTAAATCAAAGTGCACTGTCTTTTTTGTATGATTCATCCGAATCAGTTGACAATCGTAGCGTTCGCCGAATTCTTCTTGGACGCATTTCCATATTTTCCAAAGGTTCCGCTTCACTTTTTTTTATCCAGTGTCTTCCCAATCGGCCAAGTCGTCCGGGACGTCAGACAAGACATCCGCATATCCATCGTAAATAATCGTATCGTCTCTTTCGTCTGCCGTGATGAAAGGGGACAAGTAGTTATAAAAACAAAAAACTTGTTAACGTGTGTAATTTATTGTTACCTAAACAAAACACCAACACAATGCAAAAGATACTAAAGTGCTGTCGCCGGCCACTGCGCGGTACTATGCTCACAACACCACTGTGGTGTCGCCGGCCTCTGAGCGATACTATGCACACGACACCACTGTGGTGAAGCCGGCCGTTGACCGCTATTTCGCGCACGACACCACTGTGGTGTCGCCGGACGCCAGGGTGTTAATCTACACTAACGGAAAAAAATCGCAACACCCAAAAATAATTAATGTAGAGCAGTGAAATGTCGGGAGTACATGTATGTAAGTAATATACTTAAGTGATTAGCATTGCAAGATAATAGGTTGATGTAAGCGCGAGATAAGCCATTGCAAATGTGAAGTAATGTCACGTTAATAACGACTGTAGCCGCCAGAATGTTAACTGCTGGCATGCAAACGTGCATGCGTTATGTTGTGCAGGTGCCGGACGTCAGTTTGTGGGATCTGTTGTACTTGGTCGATCAATGCAGGGACGGTTAATGGTGGTTGTGTGTGACGCTGGAATTGTCGTCCGATGTTTCTCAGATGTGTTCGATTGGAGACAGATCTGGTGATCGAGCAGGCGGAAACAACATGCATATACTCTGTAGTGTATGATGGGTTACAACAGCAGTATGTGGGCGAGAGTTATCCAATTGGAAATCACCCAATGGAATGCTATTCACGAATGGCAGCACAACGGGTCGAATCACCAAACTGACGCGTAAATTGGCAGTCAGGGTGCCTGGGATAACCGCGAGAGTGCTGCTGCTGTCATACGAAATCGCAACCCGACCATAACTCCAGATGCAGGTCCTGTGAGTCTGGAATGCGGACAGGTTCGTTGCAGGCCCTCAACTGGCCTCCTACCAACCAACACACGGCCATCACTGGCACCGAGGAAGAACCAGCTCTCATCAGAAAACACAGCAGACCCACACCCTGTCCTACAACGAGCTCTCACTTGACGCCGGTGAAGTCGCAATCAGCGGTGGTTTGGGGTCAGTCGAATGACCGCTACAGGGCGTCTGGCTCGAAGCCGTCTTTGAAGTAAGCGATTTGTAGCAGTGCATTGTGTCACTGTGGTGCCACCTACTGGTGAAATTGTTGCTGCGAATGCAGTACAATGCGCCAGACCCACACGCTGAACACGATGGTCTTCCCTCTCGGTAGTGCCCTGTGGCCGTTCGGAGCCCGGCCTTCTTGCGACCGTGCATTATCGTGACCACCGCTGCCAGCAATCATATACAGTGGCTTTATTCTTGCCAGATCTTTCTGCAATATCGCAGAAAGAACATCCAGCTCCACGTAACCCTATTACACGACCTCGTTCAAACTCACTGAGATGCTGATAATGGCGTCTTTGTCGTTCAAATGGCTCTGAGCGCTATGGGACTTAACATCTGAGGTCATCAGTCCTCTAGAACTTACAACTACTTAAACCTAACTAATCTAAGGACATCACACACATCCACGCCCGAGGCAGGATTCGAACCTGTGACCGTAGCCGCAGCGTGGTTCCGGACTGAAGAGCCTAGAACAGCTCGGCCACAACCGCCGGCCGTCTTTGTCGTCTTGCAGGCATCCTTGACTAGCATCAACTCACTACGTCTTATCTCAAAGGTAACTAATGCTCACGACCGTTAAAGCAAACCTGATTTGCTGTCTCACAGTAGCGCTACTAGCGTAACTTTTATGTGACTGGCGTGAAATCTGAACAGACGTCATCTTTCAGATGTAGAAACACGCCTACCAACTTTTGTTTCTGTAGCACAATCTCTTCTTGGTGCTGTGATTGTGCCGGCCGGAGTGGCCGTGCGGTTCTAGGCACTACAGTCTGGAGCCGAGCGAACGCTACGGTCGCAGGTTGGAATCCTGCCTCGGGCATGGGTGTGTGTGATGTCCTTGGGTTAGTTAGGTTTAATTAGTTCCAAGTTCTAGGCGACTGATGACCTCAGAAGTTAAGTCGCATAGTGCTCAGAGCCATTTCAACCATTTGGTAACGATGACGGAGGTGGATAGCGACCACCCACGCTTCTCTCTAAAGTAGACCACAAAGTCTCAATAATACAGTCCATGTTTCACTACCATACAATGCTGCACTCCAGACGTACATCCTCAGAAATTTGTTCCTCAAATTAAGGCCGGTATTTGATATTAGTAGACTTCTCTTGCCCAGAAATGCCATTTTTGCCATAGCGAGTCTGCTTTTGATGTCCTCCTTGCTCCGTCCGTCATTGGTTATTTTACTGCCTAGGTAGCAGAATTCCTTAACTTCATTGACTTCGTGACCATCAATCCTGATGTTAAGTTTCTCGCTGTTCTCATTTCTACTACTTCTCATTACCTTCGTCTTTCTCCGATTTACTCTCAAACCATACTGTGTACTCATTAGACTGTTCATTCCGTTCAGCAGATCATTTAATTCTTCTTCACTTTCACTCAGGATAGTAATGTCATCAGCGAATCGTATCATTGATATCCTTTCACCTTGTATTTTAATTCCACTCCTGAACGTTTCTTCTATTTCCATCATTGCTTCCTCGATGTACAGATTGAAGAGTAGGGGCGAAAGGCTACAGCCTTGTCTTACACCCTTCTTAATACGAGCACTTCGTTCTTGATCGTCCACTCTTATTATTCCCCCTTGGTTGTTGTACATATTGTGTATGACCCGTCTCTCCCTATAGCTTACCCCTACTTTTTTCAGAATCTCGAACAGCTTGCACCATTTTATATTGTCGAACGCTTTTTCCAGGTCGACAAATCCTATGAAAGTGTCTTGATTGTTCTTTGGCCTTGCTTCCATTATTAGCCGTAACGTCAGAATTGCCTCTCTCGTCCCTTTACTTTTCCTAAAGCCAAACTGATCGTCACCTAGCGCATTCTCAATTTTCTTTTCCATTCTTCTGTATATTATTCTTGTAAGCAGCTTCGATGCATGAGCTGTTAAGCTGATTGTGGGATAGTTCTCGCACTTGTTAGCTCTTGCCGTCTTCGGAATTGTGTGGATGATGCTTTTCCGAAAGTCAGATGGTATATTGCCAGACTCATATATTCTACACACCAATGTGAATAGTCGTTTTGTTGCCACTTCCCCCAATGATTTTAGAAATTCTGGTGGAATGTTATCTATCCCTTCTGCCGTATTTGACCGTAAGTCCTCCAAAGCTCTTTTAAATTCCGATTCTAATACTGTATTCCCTATCTCTTCTAAATCGACTCCTGTTTCTTCTTCTATCACATCAGTCAAATCTTCACCCTCATAGAGGCTTTCAATGTATTCTTTCCACCTATCTGCTCTCTCCTCTGCATTTAACAGTGGAATTCCCGTTGCACTCTTAATGTTACCACCGTTGCTTTTAATGTCACCAAAGGTTGTTTTGACTTTCCTGTATGCTGAGTCTGTCCTTCCGACAATCATATCTTTCTCGATGTCTTTACATTTTTCCTGTAGCCATTTCGTCTTAGCTTCCCTGCACTTCCTATTTCATTCCTCAGCGGCTTGTATTTCTGTATTCCTGATTTTCCCGGAACATGTTTGTACTTCCTCCTTTCATCAATCAACTGAAGTATTTCTTCTGTTACCCATGGTTTCTTCGCAGCTACCTTCTTTGTACCTATGTTTTCCTTCCCAACTTCTGTGATGGCCCTTTTTAGAGATGTCCATTCCTCTTCAACTGTACTGCCTACTGCGCTATTCCTTATTGCTGTATCTATAGCGTATTGATTCTTCCCGACTAATGTCTTGAACTTCAGCCTACTCTTCATCACTACTATATTGTGATCTGAGTCTATATCTGCTCCTGGGTACGCCTTACAATCCAGTATCTGATTTCGGAATCTCTGTCTGACCATGATGTAATCTAATTGAAATCTTCCCGTATCTCCCGGCCTTTTCCAAGTGTACCTCCTCCGCTTGTGCTTCTTGAACAGGGTATTCGCTATTACTAGCTGAAACTTGTTACAGAACTCAATTAGTCTTTCTCGTCTTTCATTCCTTGTCCCAAGCCCATATTCTCCAGTAACCTTTTCTTTTACTCCTTCCCCTACAACTGCATTCCAGTCGCCCATGACTATTAGATTTTCGTCCCCCTTTACATACTGGATTGCCCTTTCAATATCCTCATACACTTTCTCTATCTGTTCATCTTCAGCTTGCGACGTCGGCATGTATACCTGAACTATCGTTGTCGGTGTTGGTCTGCTGTCGATTCTGATTAGAACAACCCGGTCACTGAACTGTTCACAGTAACACACCCTCTGCCCTACCTTCCTATTCATAACGAATCCTACACCTGTTAAACCATTTTCTGCTGCTGTTGATATTACCCGATACTCATCTGATCAGAAATCCTTGTCTTCCTTCCACTTCACTTCACTGACCCCTACTACATCTAGATTGAGCCTTTTCATTTCCCTTAGGTTAGTTAGGTTTAATTCGTTCTAAGTTCTAGGCGACTAATGACCTCAGAAGTTAAGTCGCATAGTGCTCAGAACCATTGGAAACATGCTCAATAAAAAAAACATATATTTGTACGAGGGTGAGTCACATGAAAATCTTAAATATTTTTTCAAATATTATTTATCTTGCAGAAGCGATACAAAGCTGTATCACTTTTCAACATATCTCCCCCACGCTCAATGCAAGTACTTCAGCGCTTACAAAGTGCATAAACTCCTTTAGAAAAAAATTCTTTTGGTCGTCCGCGCAACCACTCATGCACCGCGTGCCTTACCTCTTCATCAGAACTGAACTTCTTTCCTCCCATTGTGCCTTTGAGTGGTCCAAATATATGGAGATCACTTGGTGATGAGGAATGGCACCATTCCTTGCTTGCTCTCTTCGCTTCCGGTTAGTGGAAGTGAACCCATGTTTCGTCCTCAGTGACGATTCTTGCAAGGAATCCATCACCTTCTCGTTCAAAGCGCCGAAGAAGTTCTTCACAAGCATCAACACGTCGTTCTCTCATTTCAGGAGTCAGCTGCCGTGGCACCCATCTTGCAGACACTTTGTGAAACTGGAGCACTTCATGCACAATGTGGTGTGCTGACCCATCACTAACCTGTAAACATGCTGCAATGTCATTCAGTGTCTCTCGGCGGTTTTCCTTCACTATGGCTTCAACTGCTGCAATGTTCTGTGGAGTCACAACTCGTGCGCCTGACTTCGACGAGGAGGATCTTCCACTGAAGTCACACCATTTGCGAACTTCCTACTCCATTCGTAGACATGCTGCTGTGACAAATATGCATCACTGTACTGAACCTTCATTCGTCGATGAATTTCAGTATGTTTCACACCTTCACTACGCAAAAACCAAATAACAGAACGCTGTTCTTCCCTGGTGCAAGTCGCAAGTGAGGCGGCCATCTTTACACTGATACTGCGACGGTACGTGTGCATCTGCACTATGCTGCCATCTACAGGCCATTCTGCACGCTGTTTGTAGCAAGCTTACTAACTTACAGGATAACAGCGCGAAATTTCGATTTCTTATTACAAATTTAAGGTTCTCGTTTGACTCACCCTCGTAGATTACAATTGTCGCCCATTATGCAAGAAGAGGAGCGCATTGTCAGAAGTTCATGTACATAGTATGTTTCAAAATTACAGCGACTAATTTCGAGATGATGTAGGATCTGTTTTGAGGAACAAAGTGAGGAGGGAACCCGAGTGCGGAAACGCCAGCCAACGACGCTACAGAGCGTCGAAGTTATTGGCACCGGCGTGACTTAGTGAAAACGTTACAAACTTTCAGGGATGATTGAGAAGGATAAATATGTCAATTTAAGGTATGGGACTCCGATCCGGGGCCGACCGCTGTGGCCGAGAGGTTCTAGGCGCTTCAGTCCGGAACTGCGCTGCTGCTACGGTCGCAGGTTCGAATCCTGTCTCGGGCATGGATGTGTGTGATGTCCTTAGGTTAGTTAGGTTTAAGTAGTTCTGAGTTCTAGGGGACTGATGACCTCGGATATTAAGTCCCATAGTGCTTAGAGCCATTTGCACCATTTTTTGAACCTGGCCCGGAAACGAAGGACTCGAAAGTTATAAGCTAAAATCGTTCTGATACCTTTGACATTGGAATACACGCACCGATACCATTGTTGCTATAAGTTTAGAGTAGGCAACTTTCAGAGGTGGTAGCATGGACCAAAAAACAAGAAATAAGTGTCGTGTAAACAGGGCTCTAAAATGCATACCTTCAAGAGCTAGGAACACTTGGTCAATAGAGATGTTTTTCACACTAGAGAAGATAAACAAGTGCTCATAGCTCTGCAGGTATGCAGTTTGGAGCCATTTGTGCTAGATATTTATTTTGTTGTTTTGATCTATTACTACCTATATTGAAAGTTGCCTACCCTAAAATATCAGCAACAAAAGTACCGGTACATGCATTACATTATAAGAGGTATCAGAATGGTTTTCACCTGTAACTTAGGACTCCGTCGTTTGTGGACCGGGGTCCCTTACCTCAAATTGCTACATTTATCCTTCTCCATCATACCTGCACGTTTTAACATCGTCACTGAATCACCTTGTGGACCGTATGTTTCCGTAAGAGTGTGTATAAAAATACATGATATAGAGAAAGTTCCACTGAAAAATTTGAGATAGCGTACCTGGTGTCGGAGAAGCCAACTTAAGGAGATATGGAAATGGACTTGTCTACCGCTTAATGTAGCATTACTGTTTTCCAGCTTGTTTGCAACTAACATACGTACAAGTTTACACGTACTGTGCTGTTTGTTTATATGTACTTTCTTTGTTGTCTGCAAGGAAACAACGAGGAAGAGCCTGATGACGAGGCAGACATGACGCAGGTTTTGTTTACTTTACTTGTCCATAAGTTGGCTCTGTTGTATCGTATTTACATTGTCCCAAGACAGAACGTGCTATGAATCAATGACAGACCCATTCATTACTCACTGCCATTCAGAGACGTGCATATGGAGCAGTACCGGTGCAGTATTTCCTGGTCGCTCGGTTGGAGGGGTGGGTCCTATTCCATGGCCTGCGAGGTCACCTGACCCGAATCCCCTTCATTATTTCTTGTGGGGATATCTAAAGTTACTTGTGTTTGAGACCCAAGTGGATACGGGAATGGAATTAGTTGACAGAATTGTAGCTGCCCGTAATGGATTCCAAATACTCCAGGGATATTTGTCAGGGTGCGTTAGAATCTTGTTAGCCAATTTCGTGCTTGCATTGAGGTTGATGGCCGTCAATTTCAGCAAATTTTGTAAGATACACAACAAATGGTGTGTTCTTTGTGTCAATGATGGCATTTGCAGTTAATTAACGTAAACAAAAAGTACAGAGTAACATGATTTTATTCCTATTATCTCCTTAAGCTGGCTTCTCCCACCCCGGGTTCCCTACCAGTGGGGCATCCTCTTTGTCCTGTTAAATCTGTACAGTCTGTTACGGAAATATCCTGTAAACACATGCAGACATCGGCGTCTGTATCTTCACCGAGCGATGTGGCGCAGTGGTTACCACAATGGACTCGCATTCGGGAGGACGACTGTTCAAACCCTCGTCCGACCATCTTGATTTAGGTTTTCCATGATTTCCCTAAATCACTTCAAATTCAAGGATGGTTCCTTTGAAAGGGCACGGCCGACTTGCTTCCTCATCCTTCCCTTATCCGATGGGACCGATGACTTCGTTGTTTCGTCCCTCTGCTCAAATCAACCAACCAACCAACCAACCAACCAACCAAGCCTGTGTCTTCGACGCTCTGTAGCGTCGTTGCGTTTACGGACACGGGTTCCTATTCTCAATTTGTTCCCCAAGTCGCCTTATATATCCCATCTAAATCTGCATGTGTAATTTTTAAATTCTCTGTAGATAAAGTGAGGTTTACGATACGGCGTTGCGACAGTTGCTGCGATTTTTCGCTGTCTGTATTTTGTACTATGCGCGAAACACAGAAGAAGAGAATCGAAGCTTTTGAAATATGGTGCTGTGGGAAGACGCTGCGAATTAGGTGGACTGACAAGATAACGAACGAATAGGTTTCCCGCAGAGCAGGGAAGAAAACACTGAGAAAAAGAAGGGACAGGATAACAGGAAGTGTGTTAAGACATCAAGGAATAGTTCCTATGGTACTACAGGGAGGTGTTGCGGGTAAAAACAATAGAGGAAGGCAGAAATTGGAATATACCCAACAAATCAGCCATATTCTAAGATGATGAGTTTGGCACAGGAGAGGAAGTGCTGGCGGGCTCATCAAATCTCTCAGATGACTGATGACTCAAAGAATATGAAGTTGCTTTCTGTATTGGTATCGGTTTTTGGCTTTCTGTAAAAATTTCGTGATTTTTAGAAAAATGTGTGTGAAATCTTATAGGACTTAACTGCTAAGGTCATCAGTCCCTAAGCTTACACACTACTTAACCTAAATTATCGTAAGGACAAACACACACACCCATGCCCGACGGAGGACTCGAACCTCCGTCGGGACCAGCCGCGCAGCCCATGACTGCAGTGCCTAGACCGCTCGGCTAATCCCGCGCAGGGTGAGACAAGTGACATTGCACTCCACACGCAGCTGATATAAAAAATTGTCTGGTGATGGCGTTTACATGTATTTTAAAAAGATGATCATACTTATTCCATTTAGCGTTTTACAGATTTATAACACGAATACACAAGAGCTGTGTACCACAGAGATCGACATCATTTATAACCAACGACATCATTTATAACCATGACAAAGATTTTACATCCGACAGGCACGTCGCTTTATGTAGATGTGTACAGTATACAGGGCATGCCACTGCTGACGAGTTACTCGTATATGCCCTAATAGGGTCTGGTAAATAAATGCTTTTGAAGTGCAGCTCATGGTGTACAGTAAGGTGTCCTTTACCAAAAACATATTAAATGTTGAATACTGGGAAGATGATGATACCAATAACGGAAAACTAGACTGTACGCAAGGTAGACAACTTTCAAAGGATTCGAATTGCCAATCTAGATAACTCCTATCGCATTTAATGTTGTACCACCGACGTTTCCTCGCCTAAGAATGTATCGTAAATGCTTAACCTAAATTTCCAAACATATGAAGTATTTTCCGTATAACATTTTCAAGCTCAATCTGTGAAATTTGAGGAACAAGGCTTTGTTAATGAACTAACAAATAGATCACAATAATCGATTTACCAACAGTAAGAACAAGTTCAATGTCTATGAGGTAGCATAACAAGAATAATACTTCCACTTCTTTGCTCAAAAGTGCACTGTTTTTGATCATGGGCTTCACGCTAATCCCGCGCGGCCCTGATTTTTAATTGAACTGCATACATACGTGTGATGTGATGAACATTTGTTATAGTCGTCCCGCTTCATTGTTTCCAATGCCAATTGTAGTAGCGTGTTTTTCAAGTTCTTTTGTATATTTAAATATTTTCGCAATACACTCTAAGACAAAAAACAACGACGCACAACGAAGAAATTATCCTAGTGGGACGCAAAAAGGTAGATGTGAAGGTCATGTGCAGCAAACAAATGATTGCAATTTCATAAAAACTGGATGATTTATTCAAGAGAAGCAGCTTGAGCAAGCCAACAGTGCGCTGGTCCGCCTCTGGCTCTTATACAAGCAGTTACTCGGCTTGGCATTGACTGATATAGTTGTTGGATGTCCTCCTCAGGGATATCGTGCCGATTCTGTCCGATTGGCACTTTAGACAGTGAAAAATCCTAAGATGGTTGTAGGGTCCTGCCCGTAATGCTCCAAACGGTCTCAGTTGGGGAGAGATCTTGTGATCTTCTGGCCAAGTTAGAATTTGCGAAGCACGAAGAAAAGCTGTAGCCATTCTCTGCATGTGCTGGTGGGCATTATCTCGGTGAAATATAAGCCCTGGATGGTTTGCCATGAAGGCCAACAAAACGGGACATATGGAATCGACGTACCTCTGTGCCGTGGATGACAACCAAAGGGGTCACGCTGTGAAAAGACATGACACCCCAGACGATTACTCCTGGTTGTTCGAGCGTATGGAGGGGGTCAGTCTGGTTTGTATCCCACCACTGTCTGGGGCGTCTCCAGACACGTCTTCGGCCTAGGGTATCACTGACTGGAAAAGAACTGTCTCCAGTAATGCGTTCCGGTTGGAACTGAGCTCCACCGGCCCGGGGTGGCCGAGCGGTTCTAGGCGCTACAGTCTGAAACCGCGCGACCGCTACGGTCGTAGGTTCGAGTCCTGCCTCGGGGATGAATGTGTATGATGTCCTTAGGTTGGTTAGGTTTAAGTAGTTCTAAGTTCTAGGGGACTGATGACCTTAGAAGTTAAGTCCCATAGTGCTCAGAGCCATTTGAACCATGCTCTGATGACGAGCGGAGACGTGTCTGGAAACGCTTCAGACAGCGGTGGGATGCCAACTCAACAGTAGCATGACGTACGGTCCGACAACCCGGAGTGATGGTCTGTTGTGCCATTTCTTTTCATAGCAGGACTCCTTTGGTTGTTACCCGTGGCATCCTTACTGGCCAGTTCCGTCATAACTTCCAACACCAGCAGCGCCTGTGAGTCCTACAGAGGAGAGCCGGGTCCAGCAGGAGGCGTTTCCCGACTCAAGCCGGGCGAGACGGCCTGTGTGCGGCGGCGAGCCCCCGGTGAGGGCGCTCTATTCTGGGCGCCGCGGTGCGCACCCGTCACTTGGCGGCGCAGAAATAACAGCCGGAGCGGAACGAGCGCCGAGCCGCGGCGCGGAGAGCTGATTCAGTGGCGCCTGTCGCGCGACCGCCGCCAGCGGGCACGTGTGTGTGTGCGCGAGGATAGGAGAGGCGGGGCGCGGAGCGGCGGCCCTGACAGAAAACCCCGGGGGTTACCGCCAACTACAGGGTCCGGCCGTCCGCACGTCTCCTCCAATCACATATGCTTCCCTTTCCCTTTCTTTCCGACACAGAATTACGAAGTAAGGGTTTCAAGTTTATTACGGTGAATACATCGTCTTTTTAAAATCCCGTAGCTCAGTCGGTAAGAACGAAAATCTTATAGGATCACGTTGTCTATCTGTCTTTCTGTTTGTCCGACTCTGTAAATCCTTTCTCCTCGGGAACGGATAGACGTATCAAGCTGAAATATTTGTCACATATTAAGGTCTACATGGCAATGGCCTTGCTGCAGTGGATACACCGGTTTTCGTGAGATCACCGAAGTTACGTGCTGCCGTGCGTGGTCGGCACTTGAATGGGTGACCATCCAAGCCGACATGCGCTGCTGCAGTTTTCGGGGTGCACTCAGCCTCGTGATGGCAATTGAGGAGCTACTCGACCGAATAGTAGCGGCTTCGGTCATGAATACCATCATAACGACTGGGAGAGCGGTGTGCTGACCCCACGCCCCTCCTATCCACATCCTCCCCTGAGGATGACACGGCGGTCGGATGGTCCCGGGAGGCCACTCGTGGCCTGAAGACGGAGTGCTTTTTTTTTTTTTTAATTAAGGTCTACGTTCCCTCGGCGATGTAAAAAAGTGAAGCGTCAACGTCAATGTATTGACCATTTATGCCGTATAATACTCGCAAACTTGTTGATCTAAACCTAAAGGAAACTTACGTTGGCCTAGAATCATGAAATTTTCCAAAGAGCACAGTTTCACACTACAAGGAAAGGAAAAATCCGGAAATTGTTAACTGGTAATTACACTCCTGGAAATTGAAATAAGAACACCGTGAATTCATTGTCCCAGGAAGGGGAAACTTTATTGACTCATTCCTGGGGTCAGATACATCACATGATCACACTGACAGAACCACAGGCACATAGACACAGCGAACAGAGCATGCACAATGTCGGCACTAGTACAGTGTATATATCCGCCTTTCGCAGCAATGCAGGCTGCTATTCTCCCATGGAGACGATCGTAGAGATGCTGGATGTAGTCCTGTGGAACGGCTTGCCATGCCATTTCCACCTGGCGCCTCAGTTGGACCAGCGTTCGTGCTGGACGTGCAGACCGCGTGAGACGACGCTTCATCCAGTCCCAAACATGCTCAATGGGGGACAGATCCGGAGATCTTGCTGGCCAGGGTAGTTGACTTACACCTTCTAGAGCACGTTGGGTGGCACGGGATACATGCGGACGTGCATTGTCCTGTTGGAACAGCAAGTTCCCTTGCCGGTCTAGAAATGGTAGAACGATGGGTTCGATGACGGTTTGGATGTACCGTGCACTATTCAGTGTCCCCTCGACGATCACCAGTGGTGTACGGCCAGTGTAGGAGATCGCTCCCCACACCATGATGCCGGATGTTGGCCCTGTGTGCCTCGGTCGTATGCAGTCCTGATTGTGGCGCTCACCTGCACGGCGCCAAACACGCATACGACCATCATTGGCACCAAGGCAGAAGCGACTCTCATCGCTGAAGACGACACGTCTCCATTCGTCCCTCCATTCACGCCTGTCGCGACACCACTGGAGTCGGGCTGCACGATGTTGGGGCGTGAGCGGAAGACGGCCTAACGGTGTGCGGGACCGTAGCCCAGCTTCATGGAGACGGTTGCGAATGGTCCTCGCCGATACCCCAGGAGCAACAGTGTCCCTAATTTGCTGGGAAGTGGCGGTGCGGTCCCCTACGGTACTGCGTAGGATCCTACGGTCTTGGCGTGCATCCGTGCGTCGCTGCGGTCCGGTCCCAGGTCGACGGGCACGTGCACCTTCCGCCGACCACTGGCGACAACATCGATGTACTGTGGAGACCTCACGCCCCACGTGTTGAGCAATTCGGCGGTACGTCCGCCCGGCCTCCCGCATGCCCACTATACGCCCTCGCTCAAAGTCCGTCAACTGCACATACGGTTCACGTCCACGCTGTCGCGGCATGCTACCAGTGTTAAAGACTGCGATGGAGCCCCGTATGCCACGGCAAACTGGCTGACACTGACGGCGGCGGTGCACAAATGCTGCGCAGCTGGCGCCATTCGACGGCCAACACCGCGGTTCCTGGTGTGTCCGCTGTGCCGTGCGTGTGATCATTGCTTGTACAGCCCTCTCGCAGTGTCCGGAGCAAGTATGGTGGGTCTGACACACCGGTGTCAATGTGTTCTTTTTCCCATTTCCAGGAGTGTATGTCACACTGTGAGTGTGTGGGTTTTATTTTGGCAATTTGCGCAATGGATTGTTCCAACAAGTACGCTTTGGCTCCTGCAAGAAACAATTTCCACCTCCCACTACTACGCAAGTCAGACAGATGCTCCTAATGTACCAACAAGAACTGTTTGAAAAACATTCAACAACAAATATCTTCTGGAGTCGTCCTCTGTAAGGAAAAACACACAAAAATATTCTGTATATTCTTACGTAACTAGTGGGATACTTGGGTACGGGAGTATCGCGAGTTAGTGTAAGAAAAACACTAAACGAACGAAAAATATCATTTATTGCAAAAAAAATTCTGAGAAATCAACTGAAACTTTTTTTTATAAAAAATTAATAAATTTCCGGGTTCTTTTCGGAACAGTAGATTGCCTCTTATGGATAGGAATGCTATTATTTTACAAAAATGGAAAGGTTCTTTTCTCTCTTTTCTTTCAGAATGTTATTTACTCGGCAGAATGGCTGAGAGCCGCGCCTCCACAACTTGAATAACTTTTCTACGTATGGTCAAGGCTGTCGTGTGATAATTGTAATGGAGCGTACTGTTAGGGAGGAAAGATGGGGCTCGCATACGCTGTAGCACACAATACCATGAGCTTCTAAGTCAATGATACTAAAAGGTACGGCCATTTATGTCACATATTTTGGTATTCGCAAACTCACTCATCAAAACCTACAGTGTGTTTCCCGTTCACCTAGAATTATGAAATTTGTCAAGAAGCAAGGTTTCACAGTTCAGGTAAAGAAAAGAATCCTAAAATCGTTAATTTTTAATCATACGAGACGGGAACAAAATTTTTTGTCATTTGTTGTCCGACTGTCTGTCCATCCATCCATCCATCCATCCATCCGTTCGTTCGTCTGTTAAGAACCTTTCTCGTGTGCAGGTAGACGTATCAATTCGAGATTTATGTCACACACTAGAGACTGTTCTCCTTTGGCGGTGTAGAAATATTAAGCTTTTAAGTGAATGAAATCAGAACATACGGCCATTTATGCCACATATTTTGAAACTCGCAAACTCCCTCATTAAAAGCTGTAGGGTACTTCCCGTTGAAGTGGAATCGTGAAATTTGGCAAGAAGAAACGTTTCACAGTACAAGTGAAGGAAAAAATTAGAAAACTATAAATTAATAATTATGTCACACAAAAAATATTTCTTTTGTCATTTATTATCGGAATCTAAACTTGGAGTTAAAACGCTCTCGAAAGCCTTGGAATTCCCGGGACTAATATACTACCAGTATGAATGTCGATAAAAGGGAAAAATCGTCGAGATTTTCAATTCCCAGACTGGATGAACCGTCTATTCATATAATTAAACTTGTACGGAATGTTCAATGCACGGGTCCTACCGCACCAGACCACTTTTAAAGTTTCTTTTTAAAAAAAACATCGCCTGGAGAGTTATGTGGTGCCTCCTGTTCCATGATAATACTTCCACTCCTTCACCACGTTCACATTTATCTGTCGGGTACTCCGTTCCCCGATACGCGTCACTGCGTAGCACCTCGGATGTTGTTTACAGAAGGCATGCAACACATTTTTTACAAAACTGTTAATAAAAGAAAATTCGTGGCAGATTAAAATTGCGACTGGACCGGGACTCGAACTCGGGACCCTTGCTTTTCGCGGGCAAGTGCTCCACCAACTTAGCTCCCCAAGAACGACTCATATCCCGTCCTCATAGCTTTACTTCCACTGGTATCTCACCTCCTACCTTCCAAACTTCGAAGAAGTTCTTCAGCAAAACGTGCGCGACTAGCACTCCTGGAAGAAAGGATAACATGGAGATATGGCATAGTAGCAGCCTGTGGATGTTTCCAGAATGAATTTCCACTCTGCAGCGGAATGTGTACTGGTATGAAACGTCTTGCAGATTAAAACAGAAAGGCAAAGGCCCAACTTCGAGTTTCGGCCGGGCACAAAGTTTTAATGTGCCAGGAAATTTCATATCAGGGCACACTACGTTACAGAATGAAAATTCGTTAAGTAAGTAAAAGTTTTTCTTTTTCCCACTTGTCACACCTCCCTCATCGATCAGCATCTGTTTAATAACATTCATGTCCTTATGTTCGTATAACTAAAGATGGAACTGGTTGCCGACGAGACGTGGACTCAATACAGTGTACCTGTAGATTCATCTTTAATCAGTTTCGCCAGAACTGGAATCGAATTAAAGAAACAACAGAAATATCACATCTAACGACAGCAGTATGGCAGCTATTTTGTTACAATCGTGCACTGTTAGAGTACCGAAATCAACAAGCACTCTGCATGCTCGAAGTTAAAATTATCACTGATCCAGGCGTTGGCAGCCGAGACGATAGTGTTCAAAAGCTAATGCGTTTATGTGGTGAGATAGAGTTTGTTTGGTTGATTTGGGGGAGGCGACCAAATAGTGACGTCATCGGTCCCATCGGATTAGGGAAAGATGGGGAGGGAAGTCGGGCGCGCCGTTTTAGAGGAACCGTCCTGGCATTTCGCTGAAGCGATTTCTGGAAATTACGGAAAACCTAAATCAGGATGGCCGGACGCGGGTTTGTCCTATGCGAGTCCAGTGTGCTAACCACTGTGCCACCTCTCTCTCTCTCTCTCTCTCTCTCTCTCACACACACACACACACACACACACACACACACACACACACACACACACACACACACGGGATGGCGTGACGCGCACTTGCCGGCTGACACCTACGGTAAGGCACCTTCGCGCTGCGCCGCCTCTGACGTCAGCGGCTGCAGATTAGATGAAACTCGACGCTCGCTCATGTGGCCGTGCCTCTTCTGGTCTAACCGGCCAGTTCCATGACGTTCTAGCATCTTCTCTGCTCCCTCTCGGCGCTAAAATGTTACACGTTTAGCTCCAAACCAATTTTTTTTGTGTAAAGTTATTATATAATAATCTTATACATCCACACGAATAGTGTGCAATTATACACCTAACTGTCTGCCGGACTGTTTATACAACCATTTTCAGACTACACTGATGAGTCAAAAAATTATGACCACCTGCTTAATAGCTAGTTTGTCCAACTTTTGAACTAAATACTTCACTGGTTCTGCGTATCAGGGATCCTACAGTTAGCTGGTCGGTTTGTGGAGGTATATGGCCTTAGATGTCCATGCACAGGTCACGTAATTCGCATAAATAATATGCTGCTGATTTTTCCCATGCGGTGATGCCATCCGATAGCGACCCAGATGGGTTCCGTAGGATTTACATCAGGCGAATCTCGTCGCCGAGACATCAACGTGAGTTCACTATAATGCTCCACTGTAGCACGGCTCTAGCTCCGAGACACGGACAGTTATGCTGCTGAAGGACGACATCTCCATCGGGGAAGACATCAAGCATGATGCGATGCAGGCTGTACGCAGATGTGAGCGTGTCTTCGATTGCTACCACAGGTCCCGTGCAAGACCAGGAGAATGTCCCCGCAGCATAATACTGCTCCCACAGCCTGCGTCCGTGGCGTGCTGCACGTTTCGAGCCGCCGTTCACCTCGATGACGACATTTGTGAAGACTACCATAGATCTAGTGTAGCAAAAGTGTTGTTCACTCGAAGAGCCGACACGTTTCTACTGATCAACAGTCGAATTCCGATGGGCCTGTGCCCACTGAAATCGTAATGGACAATGTCGTTGGGTCAACATGTGAACACGTTGGGGTGCTCTGCTGCTGAGTTTCATGTTCAACAATGTACTACGAACGATGTCGCGTACGTCCAACCATTTCGCCTAGTGGTTGTTTCTCTGTAATTCTACCTCTTTCTGTAGATACTCACGATAGTAGCACGTGATCTTTCCACCGGCTTCGCTGTTTTCGAGATACTCTTTCACAGGCTCTGCCCTTTGTCAAAGTCTCTTACCACAGTGGATTTCCCCATTTGCAGCCATTATCTTCGCTTGTGATATTCCGTGTCCGTGTCTGTTCTGCTTAACACTTTCGTTATGGGTCACGTGCCCACAACGCCACAAGGCGGCATCCAACGTCGCGGTGGGTAGTGGTCATAGTGTTTTGAGTAATCGGTGTATTTCTCGACCATTCCACTCCGTAACGTGGGAGAAATGAACATCTATATCTTTCCGTGCGACCTCTGGTTTCATTTACTTAACTACGATAGTCGTTTCTCCTTCTGCAGGTGCGATTCAACAAAATGTTTTGGCGTTCGGAGGAGAAAGTTGGCGATTGAAATGTCGTGAAAAGATATCGTCGCAACAAAAAAAAAAAACTTTGTTTTAACGATTGCCACGCCAACTCATATCCGAAGGGTACTCGTAAATGTTCCATAACTTGCAACATTAGGCTCTATTCCAAAAGATGACGGGCGGCTTTGGCGTAGGCAATCTCTTCCGTAGATTTGTTGCATCTTTCATGTGCTCTGTCAACAAAGCCCAGTCTCTCGTTCGCCATCTCCACAACGCCTTCTGTGTCATGTTTTCACCTTTAATTATTGTTAATTGTAATCCATAGTTATTTGGTTGAATCGATGGTCATAAAGTTGTGTGATTTATCGGACTTTTTGAACTACTCTTGTAGAGGACCTCCCACTTTTTATTGTTTATGATCAGTTGCCACTTAACATACCATGCAGACGTCTTATCTAAATTATTTTGTAATTCGTTTTGATCTAATTATTTTAATAAGTAAAGGAAATGAAAGAAAAATTTGGAGTAGGTATTAAAATCCATGGAGAAGAAATAAAAACTTTGAGGTTCGCCGATGACATTATAATTCTGTCAGAGACAGCAAAGGACTTGGAAGAGCAGTTGAAGGGAATGGACAATGTCTTGAAAGGAGGATATAAGATGAACATCAACAAAAGCAAAACAAGGATAATGGAATGTTGAAAGGGTCCTGTAGCCACCTTTCATTGCCAACTCTCGTAGTGGTCAAGTCGGCAAAGAGGTTTCCGCTACTTGGGAGAAATCCACCTGCGTTAGGTTGGTGGCGGAAATGGCATCCTGGGGTTTTCCGGCCCACGCGGAGCGTGAAAGAGGCTGGAGAAGCGGGAGGCAGTCTGCCGCCGGTACGGGAAGCGTACACAGCTGTGCTCCAGTTGAAGAAGGGTGAGTTGGACTGACCGCGTGGCGCGTTGTCACATAGAGAGGGGAGCTTTTAGCTTTTGGTCTCGAATTTCGTCTTATAAAGATTTATTTGCTGGGTTGCAGCAGGGAATGCAAGGCTTTTGTAGACTTTCAGTTTGATTCCCAATGCAGTCTTGACTTTGATCCGTGAGAGGAACGCAGCACAAAGGAGTTGCATATGTTGAAGTGCCCTCGGTTCAGTGTGAATGTTTATGTGCCTACAACTGTGTGTGTATGCTTCTAATCTTTTCCGGATCTTGGTAATTTTTGTGTATTTGTGAATTTTCTTTGTCTCATGTGATTAAAATTTGGCCACGGTCCATAGAAATTGTCTCCGCGGGCCGAGTGGGCACGCGAGTCTGTGATGAAACGTATAGTATTTCACAAGCAATTGTACATAGTTAGCATGCAACAGCAGTCTATAGATGCACTACATCAATGTTTTAAGGAATAAATAATTTTGCCTTCAATCTTATCTTGTGTACCGATGTTACGTCGCCGTTACCTTCGCCATTTACCTTGTAGTTTTCCTTGTTGGCCCACCTATAGCGTTTCCATGTGCACAGGTGTAGTGATTAGTGTCCCTTTTTTTATCTGAAACAAATGCTCTGGAATAGATCGTGTCTTCACGAATCTTGCTGCAGGCTGCACTTACGCATGGTGTTCACGACCTATTTACTTTACTCAATATTTGATTCACGGGAAGAATGCCTGGATCACATTAATAACTACATCCCATTCTTTATCAATGACTTTACAATGAATGTTCTTTTGTGAGTTTTTCTTATTAATAAATTAAGTAATTTTCCGACTCAGTGCTACTTCTTCTTTGTCGTGTGGCTAGAGTTGGTGGCGACCCTATCTTTTATATTGATTTCAGTGTCAAGTAGCATTTTCTTATTCAAAGTGCGCGTGGCTCTTTTAGCTATCAGGATACATTCAAAGGGCGCTTCATGCTTCTTGCACATAGCGTCCTTTTATTCACGCCACTTACACATGGCTTACCCTGTTCACGGATTTCGGTAAACCAGAGATCTTCTGATGCGCAGTGAGGATTAGTCATTTTCGGTTGGATGTGCTAATTGGTATACTGTCTTTCTGCAACACAGAATTTATTTGAATTTAGGATATAGGTGTGCATTTTCTTCCATGTTTTATTTTGTTTATGTATTACTGTATAGACATTGTGATTCGGTATTCCATTGTGTTACAAGTGTGTGTCGATTCTTGTCCTGTGTCGTGTATCGGTGTAATATAGTAAATCTTGGCTGCCTTGTGGGGACTGTGAGTCCATTAGGAGACTTTGGTACTATTCTTGTATTTTGGAGCACGGAGTAACTATCCTTATGATGGAGACGCGTAGCTGTTCAGGGAGCCGCGATCGGAAAAACCAGTCAGACAACAACTCTGAACAAGGACGAGATCAGAACGTCGAGTCCGACCAGGAACGAAACGCAGAAAACGCAAGCACAAGTATTGTCCATCCTGAGCCCGCTGTAGTGTTTTCAAATCAGTCGATAGATGCAAATTCATTACAGACTATGCTACGGCAATTACTAGACAGTAATAAAAGGGATATCGAGGAAGCAAATAAAAGATTGAGTAGTGAAATAGTACAGGGTGTTGGGGAGAAACTGGCGATCATTGACCAACGCATCTCCGCCTTAGAAGAGGGGTACCAAGTCATTAGCAAGCAAGTGATGGAGCAAGAAGAAAGGTTCGCTGGGAATATACGTATACTAGCAGAACAATGCCAGAGTGAACAAGCGGCTCTTGAGTCCCGAGTAGGACGAAATTCCGCCAGGGATCTCCGCGCGTTAGCAGAACAATGCCAGAGTGACCACGCGGCTCTTGTGTCCCGAATAGAGGATACTGCGGCTAAGTGCACGGTCCACCTTAGCGCGCAGGTAGAAACCCTCAGCCAGGCGATAATAGCTCTCGAGCGAGAGCAAGGGCTTACGCAAACAAAACAAGACACGGCCCACCGAGAGATGCGAGAAGAAATAGCCAGGATCTCAGAAGCAGTGGTGCGTAAGTCTGACAACAATAGGGAAACGATTACCTCGTCATCAGCGGATGCAGACGAAATACGGTCGATAACGAAATGTCCGCGTGGACAGTGTGAAATAAAAATACAACAAAGAGGGGTTACCGAGGGAATATGTGAGCGCATGGCCCGTTTAGAACTTCACCTAAAAGGGTTAAAGGCCCATGAAGTTGAAAGAAATGAAAGAAAGGGTCATTATTCCGACGATGATTCCGGGAACGATGGCGAATTTGATCATCGTCATGATCACGGATCTCGTACCAGGTGGGAACGGCGCGGATCCCCTCAGGAACGTTCGCCAAGGGAAACTCACGAATTTGACTTTAAACATTTTCTGACCGTGAGGAAGTTTGAAGTCTTCCGTAACTCGGCTACGGGGATTCACCCGCGGGCCTGGTTACAGCAGTTCGAGTTCTCCCTCCCTCCTACGTGGCCCAGTGCGCACAAAATAGAGTACATGTGCGGCTACCTCGAAGGTGAGCCAGCGGCGCGGATGAGGTCAATTGCACGCAATTGCTACACTGTTGGGGAGTTTCGTCAACACTTCCTGTCGATATATTGGTCAGTGGCAGCGCAAAGTCGTGTAAAACACGGACTCATTATGCTACCAGAGTTAAACAGGTCAAAATTCTCCAGCCCTGTGCAGATGTTCGAGCACATGCTGCAGGCGAATGAACATCTTGACGAGCCTTATGGACCTGCAGAAATTATTCGTATTTGCCTGGGAAAGTTTCCAATGCAGTTGCGGCACGTTATCCTTGCAGGACGATGTCAGGATGACGTAGAGGGGTTTCGCAGTCTCCTTTTAGAGCTTGAGTGCGATGCGAATGGCACCACGCAGAATTACGGCCAGAGCGCCTACGAGCAGCGGCCGCGCAAGCGAAGCCGCATCTGTAGAGACAGGTGGCAATACAGACGTAATGAGTCGCCTGAGAGTTACAGAATGCGCGAGCGTTGGCAGCGTCGCGACTCCTCACGGAACGCGGGCAGAACGAACTATGCCAATGGCCATCATTCGCCTAGAGGAAATCAAAGACACCCCTGGGAGTTTAGAAGATATGGTAATGAGCAGAGATTTAGGCGCAATTACAGCGGACCTAGGAACGGTAGTCGTGACCGACCCCAGAATAATTATCGAACAAGCAACAACAGGGGTGCCGTAAACAGTACGGGTGGTCCGCCAGTGGGTGTTGAAATTCGTCCCGCAAACCCGCGGCACAATCCGACAAATGCCTCCAATCAAAGGGATCAATGACTGTTGGCTGGCTCGGTTGGCGTCAAACTTAATGAGGACCGGTGCTATTGATGATACTGATGTGCATTTGAATAAAGGAAGACAATATTAGGGAAGATTTGTTGAGGGAGGGCCACAGTATTGGTGTGCCCGCGGTAAACCCAGTCGCCTCTGTTTCGTAAAATTACAGTGTATATTTTCCAATGTTTTGATTCACTCTGGTGTGATTGAAATTAAAGTTTATATTATCTATGAATTGTAAAGGGTCCCCCAATATGTGTGTAGTTATTTCTTCTTCTCAGCAGAAAGGAGTAGTGTTGTGCAGCTTCAAAACGTCTGAATGTGAATGATCATGAGGCTCATATGAAGTGTTTCCTATTACAGTAAGATGGCTTTCGTTCTTTGATGACTAAAAAGGTATCGGGTGTGTTGGCGTGGCGAGTCAATAGTCGTAAGGTAATTCTTGATGATAAATTACAGTTTTAGTGTTCTTATTCCCCTTAGGTGAGCATGATTCAGTGAGTTTTTTCAAATGTACTGCGATGTTAATGAAGCAACTTGGTGACTTGTAGGTGAAGGACTTGTGTATGAAGGGAGATTAATAGTGTTTGATTTTCAGAGTTGCCATCTTATAAGATATTTGGAAAGTGTAACTTGCCGTCACATACTACTAGGTACGGTTGAGGACGCCAGGGTGTGAAACCCCAGAAGATATATATGGAAACAGCTTATAACCTCAAGCAGCTTGATATTTAATAGAGAATCAATGCGACTACCTCCAAGCTAAAATAACATGACGGTAGGTGAGGAGCCCTGGGACATGTGGTGAGTAAGTGTGTAATCATTATGAGTATCTTATGATAGCAGTAAGTTGGGTACTCATGGCCCTGGACAATGGATTTCTTTTGACAGTATTTTTTTATGTACTTATAGGACGAAGTGTTTATGTGTTTGCTAATAGGATAGGATGATTTTTATTTCCATTTTTATGCCCACTGACCTTTTGCATTAGTCTGATGAATAGATATTGAAACGTTTACCATTCCAGATGTGACTTGAATGAACCTTCTGTGTCTCATTAATCATAACTTTTATTATGCAATGTCCATAGAAAAGAAGTCTCGGAAATTTTTCACAGACCAGCAAACATGTTCTGCAAACCTTGGAGGAGCAGTCAATGAACAACGATATGGGTATTGGTGTTGAAAGGAATATTTTGTTTATATGTGGGAATTGTAGTCGGGCTATATGGTGATGGTGACTAGTACGAGCTGTGTAGATTGTGTGTGAGAGCGTAGTTAGGAGCAGGTAGAGTTTTGTGTCTAGCAGCGGCGCCATATCCTATCCAAATCCTGACCAAACCTTGTACAAGATCTACCCTGAATGATTGACAGCAGATGTAATGCTGGAACTATATTTTATAAAAAGGATTTTTTGTTTGTTTGAGTATTGGTTATTTAATTTCCTTCATTGTTTTTTTTATTAGTAATGTTAAGAAGGCCTTTTTGTCAAGTTAATTTTGGGCACTATTCCATGTATTGATCAGGAGTGAGAAACTCCGAAGGTTTTGTGGTAATCTGTACACATGATATTTTGTAACGATCCCTGTGAGCGCAGTTCTTAAGTGGGTGCAAGGCCGCCTAGGGAGCCTCCGCATCAGAAAGCACAGGGCTTGGTCCACCGGCAGGCGTTGCCGAACCCTGGTATCAACGGCGAAGCAGTGATGCGGCGAGCGGTCACATCTGTTTCCCCGTCAGAGGGGAGGGGATGCTGGTCTTCTCCCAGGCGCAGGCTCACACCGGAGCCCGCAGGCGTGTCACCACGGCAGCACCAGCTGATGGCCGGCGTTCCACCCCATGCGCTAGTCATCTGACAAGCGAAAGGGAAAGTATGACGCACACCAGGCGAGGCCGCCGATCCCTGAGCGCCGCTAGTCCAGACGGCTGCTGCGGTGAGGTAACGCCCACTGCCCGGAGGGACGCGGGTCCCACCACTGACGCAACAGCTGAGACGGCGCAAAGAGGTGACAAGCGGGTCTCAAGCCCGACACCAGCACGAGTTTACGTCGACCTCGATGCGACGCAGAAGAGCGCGTGTCTTCCCATTGACACGACAGGAGACGGGGGCGTGTGTCGGTAAAACACATTCCCCCACAACACACGGACGACGGCCGCCAAGCCGCTTTCTCGATGATGAGGCAGGGTCCACAAGTGGCGATGTCCTGCAAATCTGCAACGCCGAACCATCCCACAGTATGGACGCAGAGGGTGGAAACGGGCACGAGGCAACGTCGCGGGGTGCTGTCTAGGATGAACAACCTGGGTTACAACGGACGTTACAATCAACGCCGCTGCGAACTCCCCTGTTCAGTGTTGTGGTCCCCTAGTAGCTTATCCTCCAAGTCGCCTTTAGAAGAGACGCCCACCCCAGCACCTAAAGAGAATACCCAGTGAAACAACCATGTGGCGAAACTGAAAAATGACAGCGTGTCAACGAGTTGATTTCTGGATGTGTTTTTGTACTCATGTCTTATTTTCCATAGGTGATTATTTACCAGCTGTCATACCACTGGGCTCATTAATGATTTTGTATCACTGTATTTGTTGTGAATATTGTATTTTGCACTTTCACTTGCATGTTTTTATATATGTCAGCACCAGATGATACTGCTTTGGTTCGTGATAATGATTTTGCATCATTGTATTTGTTTATATATTTATATATATTATGTACCTGTTCACCTATGCCTCTATGTTAACTTTCGATAGTTGGTTAAAGCAATTTTAAAATAATATCTCATGGTTGTGGTCGTAGTAGGTCAGATGACATGATGTTACCGTAGTATATCACGCTTAATTTAATTTGTTCTGTTTGCTTTGCGGACCGCATGAGGTCACAATTATTGACTAAGGTCAGATAAAGCTCACTTGGATATAAGAGATTAATCAACTCCTTTGTGCTGCTGTTTACTGTTGCAATTGTTACTCGTTAGGGTATGTTTGTTTCGAAGACTGTTGGCGAATCTCCTAGCATGGCGAGAAAATTCGCGGCACAGTCTTCTCCGGGACGTTTGGGGTGATGAAAGGGTCCTGTAGCCACCTTTCATTGCCAACTCTCGTAGTGGTCAAGTCGGCAAAGAGGTTTCCGCTACTTGGGAGAAATCCACCTGCGTTAGGTTGGTGGCGGAAATGGCATCCTGGGGTTTTCCGGCCCACGCGGAGCGTGAAAGAGGCTGGAGAAGCGGGAGGCAGTCTGCCGCCGGTACGGGAAGCGTACACAGCTGTGCTCCAGTTGAAGAAGGGTGAGTTGGACTGACCGCGTGGCGCGTTGTCACATAGAGAGGGGAGCTTTTAGCTTTTGGTCTCGAATTTCGTCTTATAAAGATTTATTTGCTGGGTTGCAGCAGGGAATGCAAGGCTTTTGTAGACTTTCAGTTTGATTCCCAATGCAGTCTTGACTTTGATCCGTGAGAGGAACGCAGCACAAAGGAGTTGCATATGTTGAAGTGCCCTCGGTTCAGTGTGAATGTTTATGTGCCTACAACTGTGTGTGTATGCTTCTAATCTTTTCCGGATCTTGGTAATTTTTGTGTATTTGTGAATTTTCTTTGTCTCATGTGATTAAAATTTGGCCACGGTCCATAGAAATTGTCTCCGCGGGCCGAGTGGGCACGCGAGTCTGTGATGAAACGTATAGTATTTCACAAGCAATTGTACATAGTTAGCATGCAACAGCAGTCTATAGATGCACTACATCAATGTTTTAAGGAATAAATAATTTTGCCTTCAATCTTATCTTGTGTACCGATGTTACGTCGCCGTTACCTTCGCCATTTACCTTGTAGTTTTCCTTGTTGGCCCACCTATAGCGTTTCCATGTGCACAGGTGTAGTGATTAGTGTCCCTTTTTTTATCTGAAACAAATGCTCTGGAATAGATCGTGTCTTCACGAATCTTGCTGCAGGCTGCACTTACGCATGGTGTTCACGACCTATTTACTTTACTCAATATTTGATTCACGGGAAGAATGCCTGGATCACATTAATAACTACATCCCATTCTTTATCAATGACTTTACAATGAATGTTCTTTTGTGAGTTTTTCTTATTAATAAATTAAGTAATTTTCCGACTCAGTGCTACTTCTTCTTTGTCGTGTGGCTAGAGTTGGTGGCGACCCTATCTTTTATATTGATTTCAGTGTCAAGTAGCATTTTCTTATTCAAAGTGCGCGTGGCTCTTTTAGCTATCAGGATACATTCAAAGGGCGCTTCATGCTTCTTGCACATAGCGTCCTTTTATTCACGCCACTTACAATGTAGTCTAATTAAGTCGGGTGATGCTGAGGGAGTTAGATTAGGAAATGAGACACTAAAAGTAGTAAAGGAGTTTTGCTATTTCGGGAGCATAATAACTGATGATGATCGAAGTAGAGAGGATATAAATATTAGGCTGGAGACTCCTCAAACTCCTCAAACGCCAGTTATCTATTCATCACTTAGCTATGAGAATATAATGCATAAAAGATTCTCCGGCTGTGTGGGCGGGGCTCATCTTATCTGCCTTATCTGCAAGCATTTGTTTTACTTAAAGATACGATAAGAAATGCGATGTGACTGCGGAATTCCCATCACGTAAGGGTTCCAGAAATTACAGTAGTTGCGTTCCAGGACTTAAACATCAGTTTTGAAAGCGTAGTGTGCTGCTGACAGACAAATGGAAACGCAAAAAATGTGGTGCATGAGCAGGTGCACCATCACGGACCTGATGGCAATCAAAAAAATGCGTGTGTGTTGTGCGCAGTGTATGGTAGATCTGTAAGTAATTAGACCCCCTATGAACCCCACATCTCTCTTCGGTTTGACTCGACGACTTCTCATTAATTACACTGAAGTCCTTTAGCAGTTAAGCACGCCGACATAACTCACATCCATTCATCAGAGGCTATGAATCTTGATTTTATCTCCAAGAAGACTTATTTGAAATCTTAAACATACTGTTTGTCCACGATAAGTTGACGAATGGCGCGGTGGTCGTCGGGAACGGCCGTGCCCCCGCATTAGGGCTACAGAGATGAGAGGAGCGCTGAAGGGAAGGCATCATTGGCAGTTTGCAGCAATGCCGACACGACTAGCTGCGTTTTGCGCTTAGCACTAAATCTATGACGGCACTCGCGGAAGTATTGCCCGCCTAAGTGACACTTCCGTCGGATCGTAAATGATCTAATTTGTTGACGTTTTCAAACCCGAGAGTTTTACTGTAACTTATGTATTCCTTATGGATCGAAAACATGAAAAATGAAAGTAGATGAATGTACAACTTTCGAGATTATGAATCGAAAGCAAAAAAATCTAATTTTTCAAAATCTGTTTGCACACTGCATCTATTACACGCAGCACAGCAGTAATGTTTACAAACTGTAATTAATTGTGCCTGAAAGAACTGTCAAAATGATGTTCACTAAAGATCACTTCATTAGTTTTTGATTCGAGATAGTCGTCATCAGCTTCGTCATCGTCGTCAGCATAATCATCATCATCATCATCATCATCATCATCGCCGCTTGAGAACATGACATTGACGATAACTTTATCGATGGCCATTTCCATTATTCCATCTCGTGTACAATACTTTTGCCCCAGATGCTACACAATCCTGGAGTAACCTTGCCAGTCATGAGCAGTAACTGAAAGTAAATCAGCAGTAAGAAGATTCTGCAGTTTTTAATTCGACGCGTCACGGGCGACATTGTTATTCCTGAAATTGTGTTTTATTTTGCCCTATGCCAATTCTATCGGATTTAGATCGCAGTTGTAGGGCGGTAAACGCACTACTTTGTGCCCTCTGCTCTCAGGGATTTTATCCACGTCGTCTACGTTCGCGACTGGTTAGCTTTCCTTTATTGTAGATAACATTTCAGCCTTCCTCATTGAGTCAAAAAACATTCAAATGCGTGTGAATTTCTAAGGAACCAAACTGCTGAGGTCATCGGTCCCTAGACTTAAACACTTCTTAAACTAACATATGCTAAGAACAACACACACACACACACACACACACACACACACACACACACACACACACACACACTCATGGCCGAGGGAGGACTCGATCCTCCGGAAGGAGCTCATTGAGCCATTGAAGTTCATTTGCCCGTCTTGTAACCAGTCTAACATGGTGATCCTGACACGTATTTATTAGGCATTCCGTCGAAATTCCTGCTGTGGTATGGCGCATTATCCATACGATCACAGAATTGGGTGGGATATTACCATATCTGCAAATCTGCCCTTCCCCCGTCCCATCCCCTCCCGTTCATCGACGTCCGCTAGTTTCATCAAATTCAAGAAGTTAAGAATTCCTCAAGTTAGTCAAATAGTTTCTTGCACGAAACTTCCTGACAAATTAAAACTGTGTGCCAGATCGGGTTCCCAGGTTCGAGTCTCGGTCCGGTACACAGTTTTAATTTGTAAGGAAGTGCCAAATCAGCGCACACTCCTCTGCAGAGCGAAAATTCGTTCTAGTTTCTTGATCTTGCTGCAAGTACATGCCGAATTTGAGTTTTCGTGGAAGTTTTGTCGTACTTACAGAAGTTTTGTTTGCTCAGTACCACTGCGAAAGAATTATTGTCGGAAAGGAGAATGGCAGAAAGACAGATGGGCCGATACAAATGTACCATCGGAACCCCTACAGACACACAATTGGCACCACCGGCCGAGGAGCTGAGGAATGAGTTTACCAATCAGTTTTTTTCACCAGAAGAGAATGTAGAACAGCAGTACAGACGTTTTTAAATTTCAACTGATTTTTTTAATGTTATAAACATAAATGCATTATATTTGTGATAAAAGTTGTAAATACTGATTGCAAAAACCGAAGAGTAATTCAAAGGCAGTCTCTTGGTGAGATATCGGACGGCCTTTTGTTTCCTGTTATCGAATATTCGATTATACAATAGAGAAAGACATTCTAAATTTGCAAATGGCATGTTCAAAGTTTTTAATCTGAGTGAAGTCTTCTGATTTTAGTCAAATGAGTAGTTTTTCTTGGTAACATCAATATGTACTACTCTAAAATTTTTGTATTTTTTTTCTTTTTGGGTTTTTATTCGCTAATAATATTTATCATTAATAATAACGCAACAACAGTGGCGACTGCTCCGGCTTCTAAGAATAATTACACTTCAGTAACAAGTACTTGCGGCGAGTTCCTGAAATAAACGTGCCCCAGTGACGTGAAGAAGTAAAGTCGAGTAACTTTTTGTCCTAATATAAACACCTCATCAATTGCTTACAGAAGTTACTTGCTAGCGGACATAAGTATCTTGTAATTCTTTGCATCTAGGGGCAACTTGAAGCTCGGAGACAAATGAATATCTTTCAAGTAGTGCCGATTCTCTCCGCTTCTGGCAGCACTAGGGAGACTGTCAAGCTATCGTGGCCATAAAGTACACAGTCTCTCTCTCTCTCTCTCTCTCTCTCTCTCTCTCTCTCAGACCTCTGGAACTAAAATACGAAAATTTTCGTTGTTTTAAATTCTGAAAGGTCTGCGCTTACGAGCACTTTGTAGGTGAAAGATTACGGGTGGAACAGTCTTTTAAACTATTTTTCGCTTACGCAGACAACAAACTGACATTGAATACCGGAGGAAAAGAAAACATACAATTCCATAGCTGCTTGGATTACACTTTTATTACCGCATAACTTGTTTCAGCGTTACATGTCTCATTTTCAAACAAGTGTCACTAAATGTTCCACACTCACAAAGTCGTGATACGCAGTTGAAAACAAGACCTGTTTCGTTGAAACAGCTGATAAGGTGTTAATGGTATAATTCAAGTATCTGAAAAAAGCATTATACTATATTGATGAACCGCAGCTGTCAAGCTCACATGTATACATGAAAAAGAAGAGAATTTTGAAATACTATCTACGAAGGAGCTCGTCTACGGAAGACTTACCTGATTATATTCCTAACATTCTAGAAGATTGTTCGTCTGTCACTGAATTGAGTTAACTGGAGAGAGAGCCAGAGGGAAAGGCAGAAGATTTAAGAGAGTTGTGCAGTTTGTCTCACTTACTTTGTCAGTTGGATAACGTCAAATACAGATTTAAATTTTCACTTAAAATTGTCACTTACAATGATCGCAATGATTTCTCCACAATGAGTGAGATAATTCTTCTCGGTAATAATCTTGAGGCTGTGTGAAGCCCAAAATCTCAACCACTAACACTGATTCTACGTTTTCATTTCTTTTTCAGGTGAGTCGTGCTGCAGTGGTTCTTTCATGGAGCTGTAAGTTCAGAATTATACTAAGATCTATAACATTTTTCATTTTAAAAGATATATTACGCTAGCGCTTTATTCTCATTCCAGTTTAAGTTTGGATCTGTACGAGTTGAAAGAACATGTACATAGTGTTCTGCTACCTATTACTAACTGTTATAACATTGCATAGTGAAACTGTCGGCTGTTGGATTTAATATATTAAGAAAGACAGTGCGATGGGGGAGGAGCATTTGTCAAGAAGCTTTTTACCAAAGTGTTTCACCCCTACAGTTAAAAAGTGGGTCGCATTCGGAGGACGACGGTTCAAAGCCGCTTCCGGCCATCCTGATTCACGTTTTCCATGATTTCCCTAAATAGCTTCAGGCAAATGCCAGGGTGGTTCCTTTGAAAGGACATGGCCGACTTCCTTCCCTAGTCCGACGGGACCGATGATTTCGCTTTTTGGTCCGTTCCCCCAAATCGACCAACCAATTAAAAAATGGGTAACTGATCAAAGACAGAGGAAGAAGACAAAAATTTGGTACACCACAAACACAACAACCACGCCTAATATGGTGTAGGAAAACCGTTGGCATTGTAAACATCTTCCAGTCGTCTCGGAATGGGTAAATGAAGGTCCTGTAATATTTTCGAGGGAACCTTAAATCGTTCTTCCAGCAAAATAGTGCAAGTTATGGTAACGATGCCGGCCGGAGTAGCCGTGCGGTTCTAGGCGGTACAGTCTGGAGCCGAGCGACCGGTACGGTCGTAGGTTCGAATCCTGCCTCGGGCATGGATGTGTGTGATGTCCTGGGTTAGTTAGGTTTAATTAGTTCCAAGTTCTAGGCGACTGATGACCCCAGAAGTTAAGTCGCATAGTGCTCAGAGCCATTTCAACCATTTGGTAACGATGACGGAGGTGGATAGCGACCACCCACGCTTCTCTCTAAAGTAGACCACAAAGTCTCAATAATACTGAGATCTTAGTGGCTGTGGCGGGCAGTGGAGATGCGACAATAATCCATCGTCGTGCTCACAAAGCCAGTCCCGGACGATGCGAACTGTGCGAACAGGAACCCTGTCGTCTTAGAATATAGCATCACCACTGGGGAATAAACATTATACCATAGGATCGACCCGATCAACCTAAATGGCCACATAATCCTGGCCACATAATCCTTGCCACATAATCCTGGCCACTCAATCCTGGCCACTCAATCCTGGCCACTCAATCCTGGCCACTCAATCCTGGCCACTCAATCCTGGCCCCTTAATCCTGGCACCTTAATCCTGGCCCCTTAATTCTTGGCAGTAATGCGTCCTTGCAGAGCAACCATGGGCCCCATGCAGTACCACGACATGGCTGCCTAAATCATTACCAAACCACCGGTATGTTTCCCTCTTGGGACTTAAACTCGGTCAGAAGTTCAGAAAAAGTTGAACGAAGACTAATCCAACCAAATGTCTCTCTCCCACTGCTCCATAGTTCAGGTTCTTTGGCTTCGGTACCACATTTTCCTGTTGAGGGAATATGCATCACTAATGAGTGGTTTTTGAACTCCAGCTCGCCTGCATTTTCCTGCTTCCCAAGTTCACTTCGTGTTGTCTTGGTGCTCACAGGGTTCGCGAGCATGGCATTCAGTTCTTTAGAGACTTCTGCAGCCGTCGTCCTCTTATTTTTCGCCACAGTCCTCTTCAGTGACCGTCTCCCAAAAACTTTCGACACATACTTTCGTCCCGGTTGTGACATAGCGTATGATGTTTTCCCGCTTCTTTTTATCCTGTAGAAACCTTCGGTACAGTGCCTCTTGAAACAACGAACACTCGGCTTCCTTGATTATTCAAGCACCCACCATACAAGCACTAAACACTTTGCACACGTTAGAGCTCACTTAGCTCCGACATAATGCACTCACAACTAAGCTCGTCAGACAGTAAATTTGTCACCCCAGTGCGCATGCACAGATGAATCGTTAAGCATTGATAGATGGCGTTGCGATCGAGTCACGTACCCAGCCGCTCACGCATTGCCTCTACGTGAGCATAATGCAGAAGCTATCAATGAGACAGTTACATTTCAAGCGGACATTATAACTAAGCATGTGTAAATACAGGGATGTGAAAGAGTGCCAAAAAGGGGCACTTGTGTTTGGTCTTGCCCATGGCCATATGGTGTGTGAAGTTGCTGCATTTGTCACTCTTTCGCAGCGGACTGTTCAACGTGTCTACAGGCAGTGGTGTAACACAGGTGGCCACGACACACGACGTTACCGTTGTCGTCCCTAAAAGATCCTGACTAAGAGAGATCGGAGACGAGTTCATGGCTTGTGAACCAAAATAGCTTCCAAACCCGAAAGGAAAATATGCAGGGAGCTGTTAGCGAGAGAACATTGCGGCGGTAGCTATATGGAATGGACATTTGGTACCTGTCACCTCACAAGACGACAACAGTGAAGTTCATAGAAGATCGAAGAATACATGACCGTTAAATGAAACAACAAGTTTACTGTTAACAGTCACTGGTTATTCATCTCCATGACGCGTTTCAAAAGTTTAAACCTCCATCATCAGGTGGATTTACATTTTTAGTTTGACATTTGTGTGTGTGTTGTGTTACGGTTTTTTGGAGGAACTTGTGGCACTTTCTCCAGTGGTCACAGGTTCCTTTCGCTGTCGTAACACATTACCATGTTCGCATTTAAATACGTGACCGCTTTTCTGAATACTCTCCCATCATATTACATCTCGATTGGCACGCAAAATCACATGACTTGAATCCCACAGAAGACCTGTGGGATTCGTTGGAACAGCGGGGAAAAACGCCGACATCAGCATCCTTGCAATTTGGTGGAATTGTGCTGTCAACTGGTCAGCGAGTGCCTTCACCTGTACGCAACGTTCTGTAGAGCCTTGCGGACTCACCTCCTAAGCGGATCCAAGCGATAGGGCGGAATTTTTTTGGTCATCAGTCTACTGACTGGTTTGATGCAGCCCGCCACGAATTCCTTTCCTGTGCTAACCTCTTCATCTCAGAGTAGCACTTGCAACCTACGTCCTCAATTATTTGCTTGACGTATTCCAATCCCTGTCTTCCTCTACAGTTTTTGCCCTCTACAGCTCCCTCTAGTACCATGGAAGTCATTCCCTCGTGTCTTAGCAGATGTCCTATCATCCTGTCCCTTCTCCTTATCAGTATTTTCCACATATTCCTTTCCTCTCCGATTCTGCGTAGAACCTCCTCATTCCTTACCTTATCAGTCCACCTAATTTTCAACATTCGTCTATAGCACCACATCTCAAATGCTTCGATTCTGTTCTGTTCCGGTTTTCCCACAGTCCATGTTTCACTACCATACAATGCTGCACTCCAGACGTACATCCTCAGAAATTTGTTCCTCAAATTAAGGCCAGTATTTGATATTAGTAGACTTCTCTTGGCCAGGAATGCCTTTTTTGCCATAGCGAGTCTGCTTTTGATGTCCTCCTTGCTCCGTCCGTCATTGGTTATTTTACTGCCTAGGTAGCAGAATTCCTTAACTTCATTGACTTCGTGACCATCAATCCTGATGTTAAGTTTCACGCTGTTCTCATTTCTACTACTTCTCATTACCTTCGTCTTTCTCCGATTTACTCTCAAACCATGCTGTGTACTCATTAGACTGTTCATTCCGTTCAGCTGATCATTTAATTCTTCTTCACTTTCACTCAGGATAGCAATGTCATCAGCGAATCGTATCAGTGATATCCTTTCACCTTGTATTTTAATTCCACTCCTGAACGTTTCTTTTATTTCCATCATTGCTTCCTCGATGTACAGATTGAAGAGTAGGGGCGAAAGGCTACAGCCTTGTCTTACACCCTTCTTAATACGAGCACTTCGTTCTTGATCGTCCACTCTTATTATTCCCTCTTGGTTGTTGTACATATTGTATATGACCCGTCTCTCCCTATAGCTTACCCCTACTTTTTTCAGAATCTCGAACAGCTTGCACCATTTTATATTGTCGAACGCTTTTTCCAGGTCGACAAATCCTATGAAAGTGTCTTGATTGTTCTTTAGCCTTGCTTCCATTATTAGCCGTAACGTCAGAATTGCCTCTCTCATCCCTTTACTTTTCGTAAAGCCAAACTGATCGTCACCTAGCGCATTCTCAATTTTCTTTTCCATTCTTCTGTATATTATTCTTGTAAGCAGCTTCGATGCATGAGCCGTTAAGCTGATTGTGCGATAGTTCTCGCACTTGTCAGCTCTTGCCGTCTTCGGAATTGTGTGGATGATGCTTTTCCGAAAGTCAGATGGTATATCGCCAGACTCATATATTCTACACACCAACGTGAATAGTCGTTTTGTTGCCACTTCCCCCAATGATTTTAGAAATTACACGGTATTAAATGATGCTTGTAATGAGTTCTTGAGGGGTGGCTGATTTGCTGTCTGGCGAGCTTACATAGAGCACTGTTATAAGCACGCCTGACACTCGCAACGAATTTAGGACATTGCACAGGTGCCGTTCGTGTCAAAGACGACAGCATAACCTGCAGCTTGGCTACCACCTGCATTTTTCACGATGTTTCCCTGTTTTTGTCCGGCCCAGTATTGTTGCCTTGAAAGTGCTGTGGCACCCGTGGACGCGTACACAAACTTGCGCTGTATGTGTATTTATGTGTTTCGATTTATTTATAAAATGGTTCTGCCTGTAATTATAATACCTCTCAGAGCACGATTATCGTAATATCACGTGCAGTGAGTTGTAATCTCACTGTTGATTCGTGCATTATTATGAAAGCTATTGGATATTTCTTTCATTAGTTTCCCAGCTGATAGTGTTTAATGGCGAAACTTCTGCGCAATAAATGCTTTGTTTGTGCTATTCCAGCATCACCCGTTGCCTCGTACCATGGCCAAATAAACTCGCACACTGAATGATCGTGCGGAAATGTGTGAGGGAAGCAAAGGAGTTCGGGGATAACTTAATAATATGCAACGCTAAGCAGGCGGTAACCGTACACACAAAGGCTTCTAGCAGGAGAAAAGCAGGCGTACAGAGGTATATATGATATTGCAGTCCTGTATTATTTTGAATTACGATGCAAAGTTTCGCCGGACATGCATGCATGTCAAAAGGAACTGGCCATTTCAGAGTAACACAGGCACTGCAATATCCAATTAATATGCCGACACCGGTCAAGTATCTTTCAAGTAAAATGTCTAACCGCTACGGGAATATACGTAATGGATGTACGGGTACAGGTTGTTCAAAATGGTTCAGATGGCTCTGAGCACCATGGGACTTAACATCTGTGGTCATCAGTCCCCTAGAACTTAGAACTACTTAAACCTAATTAACCTAAGGACATCACACACATCCATGACAGGGGCAGAATTCGAACCTGCGACCGTAGCGGTCACGTGGTTCTAGACTGAAGCGCCTAGAACCGCACGGCCACACCGGCCGGCCAGTACAGGCTGTAGATGCATGGTTGACGGCATATGGAAGTTTGAGTGTGGACGTGAGTCATGCAGTCATAGCCAAATGGTAAGGCGACCGCTCGCGATAAGCGGGAAATTCGGGTTCGGGTCCCGGTCCGGTATAAATTTTCAGTGTCGTCATTCCATTCTACAGCTGATGATTGTTCATATTCACAATTGCGAATAAATGTAATGTACGCAGGTATATTCCCATCAAGCTACTCTACAGCACTTGGTGGATTGTATCTCACATGAGACTCAGCCTTTCTCTGCTTCATTAGTCGAATCGATAACCTTTAAATGTACATGATTTATCGTGTAATCGTATGATAGTACTGTAGGACCCATCTAATAAATTATCTGTAGCGAGGCAAGAATGTCTGAGTATGCGCCCTAATCTCTATTATCCTCATGACCACTATGCGAGATAAACTATAGAGGTAGTAAAATCATTTCACAGTGTTCTTCAGATTCCAGCTGTCTCTACTCATCTGCCAGAGTTTCTGTCTTAAAACATAGCCTCTTCCTACAAAGTTTGGATTTAAATTGCCTGAGCGTCACTGTTACACCTGCGTATAGGCTACAGCTACCTGTTACGATCCTAACATCATGTTTATGAATTCAATCGATCTCTACTGTCATGCTCCCTTGATAAAGCTCAAGATACTAGAAGGAAGGAAAATTATGCTTTAAAGGCCTCTTTGCCAATTGAGAGGGAGCACGATTTCCGAGTGTGGAAAAATGTGAAAAGAAATCCGCCGTAGCCGTTGATAGGAATCATTCTGGTATTCGTCTTTTTTTAAGGAAATACCATGGAAACGTACATGTGGAGGGCTGGTTGGGGCTCTGAACCGCCATCCTCCCGGGTACACTTCCAGTGTGATTAGAGTCAAGTGTCAACCAAGAGCCACTCCCCCGTTCGGTTCCAAATAATGGAGCAGTGCTCCAGAAGTGGTCGCACTATCGCCTTGCATACCGTTTCCTTTACAGGTGCACGACACTTCCCAGAAACAGACCAACAAATTTAAGTCTACAATTTGCCTTTGTTATTACTGATTTCTTATGTCTATCCCATTTCATATCACTTCGTACTGTTAACCTGAAAATTTGTTGCCGTGTCATAGTGAGAGGCACCCACATGCCTAGCTCATACTGTGGCATCAAGCAGTCAGGCCTGCAAGATGAGTGGTCTGCCAAGCGAGTGGATTCATTCTTATTTATCGAGTAACATGAACTCTCGTACTCACAATTAAGTCACTAATCAACCTCCTGTATGAATAATACGCAACGGAAACTCACATCTGACTATCAGTAATTTGCAGAACTCTGACTGTTCACTACGCACTGGCAATACCACATTTTCTTTTTTCTTTTATTTAACGGCTTTTATCAACACGTGGCCACCGCACTGAATATGAATGGCGCACACATTATAAATTCGGGACATCATGACAACATACAATTCGAAGGAAAAGTCCACCAATCTTTTTCTTTTCACTAACTTATTTATTCCAATCAATTCTATAACCTAAACTCCATCATTTCCTGGTCTTCCTTCGTCATTCGCATCAATCTCGATTGCAGCATACACAGGCCTATCTGTTACATACCTCTAAGACATCTCCACATTATTAGTTCTACTCACCTTTATTTACCACTGTTTCATCACGTCGAATCTCTCTTTATTAATCACACTGCTTCACGTCGCTTCTCTCCTTAAATATCACCTTTATCCACTACTATTTATCACGTCGCTTCTCTATCTACCATCTTTATCCACTCATTAATCATCACGTCGTTTCTGCTTGATCCTTATTCATATGACAAAAAATACGTACATACACCACTCTGTCGACTACTGTTCATGACTCATTCGACCAGTCTATTCCGTCATACTTCCTGACATCCCGGCTGAAAATTGTTATGTTCGATTTGACCCTGCACAACGTTACACACCACAAATAAATACACTGACTATTTACCATAAATTGCCTACTTTCGATCTATCCTTAACTTTTCCATAATTTGATGTTAGAAATGTGATGAAGCCCACGCGATTGTTTTCCCTTGATCGTCTCAATCAGTACAGCATTTTCCTGGACAATTCGCCTCACTCTGAATGGTCCACTATACACAGTAAAGAATTTGCTAGTTAGGAATCTGAGCTTACATGGAAATTAAATGTGTGCAGAGAGTATACAAGCTTGGAGAAATGGGCAGCCCAAGTGTTAGAAACTTAGGTGCTAGTGGCCTCTTTCCCTAACACCAGATTCCGAACAACCATACACTGCACTTCATTATAACTGTCACCACGACAATGACATACTATAGATCAGATGGCATCTAATTTAAAAACTTCGATCACATTACTGATGTTACCTGTAACAGCAGTATAAACGTACCCTATTCCATACAGATCACAATGTTGACTTTTTACATTACGTGTTAAGTACCTGCAATAGTCAAATCACACTAATTAAACTGGACTCATTGGCACTATTACATAACATTTTTTTTTAGCAACTGGTTTGTTTTGAGGAAACAGTCCTTTTACTTTAGTGTTCGAAATAAAAATTTGCAAATTTTGCTCTGAGAGACCAGCCTAACAGATGCCATTACTGGTGTTTTATTCTCTGATCAGAAGTATGGTATTTGCATTCCTACTTATCAGTAGAGTATGTCTGTTACATAGACAATTTTCAGTGCCAGCTGCATGTGTTTTAAGGCAAGATGCTAAGGGCGGATATGTTGGACTAGTTTCTCCTATCCTTCAGTCCATTATGACAAGAATGAAATGCCAGGATTCCATGCTCTCCTGTCATTCTGATAGTTTCTGCCGTTCCTATCCTCGACTCTGTCTGACCTATGAGTCGTGGCTCCGTTTACGATGTTGTTCTCATTACCAAGTTCCTGTAACAAGTGCTGAAATGACGAAGAATCGTCTAAGCCTCTGCCTGCTATCACTATATCTCTGCGCAATTTCACTGGCAACTTCGTCATACAGATCCTAAAGAGCTCCCCAGGTTCGTATGGCACATCCAAATACCTATTTCGTCTCAGCATTTCCTGATAGCACGCCACTGGATCTCTTATACCACCTTCGTTACAATTTGGCATCATCAATATGCTTTGCGTAACCTGGTCCTGCTTACTTTTCGACCAGAATTCATTTAAATAGCCACTACAGTCTTTAATAACTTCCTGCATTTTCGCTCTAGCCTCGTCCCTCAAATGGTTACACACAAACTTCATTTTGAGGAGCGGTCCCCATGATGAAGGTAATGAATCGTGAAATTGAGACAGCCTTGGACTATACCCAGTTGGGTTTGCCACCTGTTTTATCCGACACAACCGTTCTTCTAACTCTCTGAGTTCGTCTTCCTCCTTCTGCCTATTTTCGTTTTTTGAATTTATCTCACTCTCCCTCTGCAATCTACCTGGTGGTGTGTCACCTTCGCTACTGCATGCTAATTGCAACTGTGCTAGTTCTTCACTATGTTTCCTACTTATTTCTAATTGCGCCTCTTTAAGCTGTAATAGCGATTGTATCTCCCCCTGGTTAGCATAAACCTCGCGCTGCATACTGTCAGAGCATGTCTCGCCTCTTATACTGATCTTTTCTACATCTGCACTAATCGTATTCATTCTGACCACTACCTCTTTGATTCGCTCATCCGGCAACACGTCCCTACGTTCTGTAGTATCACTCTCTATTGCAAATATTCGTACCTCCAAATTATTGGCTTTTTCTTTCACGGCGTCACATACTTGCTTCAATGCACCCAGATTCTTCTCCCCCTCATCTAACCGATTGCGGGCAGACGCTCATCGATAAGTGTGTGTAACTTCGTTATTGCCTCTTTATTTCCCTTATCCACTGCCTCCAATCTTTCCTTATTATCTTTATCCACCGCATCCAATCTTTCCTTTTTATCTATATCCATCGCTTCCAATCTTTCCTTATACGCTTCCCATCTTTCCTTATTATCTTTATCAATCGCTTCCAATCTATCCTTATATGCTTCCAATCTTTCCTTAGTCTCCCTATCTCTCTCCTTATTATCTCTATTCATCGATTCTAATCTTTCCTTATTATCTTTATCCATCTTCTGTAAAAACTGCAGTAGCACATTGTCATTTGCTACTTTCGGCGCGCTCACCTCGTTCGCCTGAGAAACCGTAGCTTCGCTAAGGGTAGCTGCACTTTCACCGCACACCTGACCTAGTCCCGGCTCGCCCGCGTCGTCGGGAAAAGCCCCCGTTTGTGGACAAAGCCTGCCACATAAAGGATCACCTAGCCGCGGTCCATTGAACAATTCAGCCCCTTCCGAGTGTTTGCCGTTCCCGCTTATTAGCCCATGGTCGACACCTACTTCCTGCTGCACTGCTACGTTCACCCCAGAATCACTATTCTCCATGGTTACTACACTTTTCGACTGCGACCTAGTTACTACGGACATTACGCAAAAAGAATTATGCAACGATCTTCCAGCCTTGGACGATATAGCAATTAATTACATAAAAGAAATAAAAGATCCTCACCAAGCCAGAAAGAAAATTCCAAACAAACAAAAAATTTTACTTCTTAGCGCTATCACAATATATTCCATTAAAAATATCTTAACAGCAAACCCTAACAGCAAAATATCCTGGCAAAAATATCCTGGCAAAATATCCTGGCAAAACATCCTGGCAAAAAATATCCTGGCAGGGTCGAAATTATGAGAGGCACCCACATGCCTAGCTCATACTGTGGCATCAAGCAGTCAGGCCTGCAAGATGAGTGGTCTGCCAAGGGAGTGGATTCATTCTTATTCATCGAGTAACATGAACTCTCGTACTCACAGTTAAGTAACTAATCAACCTCCTGTATGAATAATACACAACGGAAACTCACATCTGATTATCAGTAATTTGCAGAACTCAGACTGTTCACTACGCACTGGCAATACCACATTTTCTTTTTTCTTTTATTTAACGGCTTTTATCAACACGTGGCCACCGCACTGAATATGAATGGCGCACACATTATAAATTCGAGACATCATGACAACATACAATTCGAAGGAAAAGTCCACCAATCTTTTTCTTTTCACTAACTTATTTATTCGGATAAATTCTATAACCTAAACACACAAATTCTATAACCTACAACAATAACACATGAGAAATTCCGCCCAGTGGGCATGGCTTAACATTGGTGATTCTCTACCTTATGGTCTCGTAATTATTTAAAGCTACAGTGCACTTTCTGGATAGGATGGTGGATCTTTTATTATTTCTCACCCTTCGACTCTCACAATCATCATCACGAAACTTTCCTCCAGACCGAGCAATACAAAAGGAACACGCATAACCCACTAATCTTTTGAAACTACCTTGCTACTCTCCCATGCAAACCACACATACTTAAATTACATGACATACACCACACTACAACATGAAATACTACACAGGGAATAGTCACAACATTATCACTTTCAGCTTTCCCACTTCAATTAATATTTATCCCAGTTTCACACAACACTGCCCCACTTTGTAATTCCACTTTCCTACTATGAACTCTGGAGATATATGCACGTCTTCCTGTGCAATGCAAGCCAAGTGGCGTTGCTGGATAGACGGCCGACTCACCTTGCTTCTCTCTCAGAGTTTGAATCTAGTGTCACACGGAATCATATCACGCAAAGTAATATTAAGAACATATTCATCACACACGCGAGTCCTCAACTGATACCATGGACGAGTACTTCTCTTTATCTTTTGTCTCATACACAGTTTGAGATTCACACAGTACTCACGACGTGGAAGTACTCGTCTCTAATTTCAAGTCCTGCACACGCCATTTCTTAAATATTTCAACTTATTGTACACACGCTAGTAATTCAGCTTAACTTAAGCACACGGGGGTATTTCAACTTATTGCTACACGTGGTTTCATTGTGGCCGTTGGTCACTTCCGAAGATTACTATGATCCCATTAATATTACCTGCCTGACATTTAATTCTCCCCACAAAAGTTCCTGAAATAGAGAAATTATTCTTTCAAACTACTCTTAAATATTCCACATGCATACCATGTCTCCACTCTTTTGTCTTTACGGAGCACAACTAAAACAGGTCTTAACAGCACAAGATCCAGCGGCAGAGTCCTGAAACATGGCCGTTCTTTAGGTCATCTCGCACCTCTGTCGAGGTGGGGGAAGACCATGCTACCGTATTGGTCAGCCACATTTCAGGCGCTCAAAGCTCCGATAAGTTTCATCTCTTTGGTTCCACCAAAGGTGGCCAAAGGATCGTCTCAAAGATGATCATATATTCACATTCACTATCTGCGGTTAGCAGACGACCATACATTCATTCATTTCACAGATCTCACCAAACTGGATGTAGGGATTTATTTTGTGGGAGTGCACATGTGATCAATTAAATAAATAAATTGTCATTCTTTCCCACACAGGTATCCGGCTTCACTGTATTAATTGAAATTGAGTTATTATTAGAAAAAATATGTTGTTCTGACAAAAATAATGAAGTATGTTGTACCTATTTTCACTGTCGGGCGGTACTGTACCCTTTCAATAGGAACAAAAACGTATGTCGGCTTGTAATTATCTGCTTTGATGCCAACGGAAATGCAATGCAAAATATGGAAAATGTTCTACGTGGAACGCGTGGCACAGTGAACACAATTACCATACCACGAAAAGACTGTAACAAGATACAGTACGTCGAACACCAATTACTCCTACTGTTTTAAACCTGTGAGCTTTGGACACTCGTTACCACGTCTGCCTCTCTTATATCTTTAAAAATAACGCTTGGTCACTGCACACATCAGAAACACGTCGAAACTAAGCAAATGTCCTATAACTGCAGCTAGTTATTCTTACTAAGGGTCGCTTGGGGAATAGGGAAGTTGTAGGACATACGAAATCTCGGAATGTAAATCAATTGAGAACACAAAACTTAAATCTAATCAAGTAACAATTGAAAATCAATAATAGAGAGCAACGGTCTGAAAATTGTTGCAAACTAAAATAAAATGTCTCTGAACTC